>NC_133366.1:37631783-37887511 GCF_049309525.1 Garra rufa | reverse complement strand
TTCATTTTTTTGTCCAAAGGCCTTAATAATAATAAAAAAACAAATATATAACATCCAAAGTGTGGTCCAAAGGTAGTACAACTTGATCTATTTTACTGAATCCAAAAGGTTTTAATTATATTTTACTACATATAATGGTATTTTAAAGATTTTGAAGTGTCAAAAGGTCATTCAGTTTAACAATCATTTCATTTAGTACGCCATTCAGAAGCTACAGAAGATATTTAGTTTAGGTATTTAGTTTCCCAGAAAACAAATTTTAATTTACTTTTAAATTCCAAAACGTGTTCACACCTTAATGCATTGTGTTTCCTTCTGGAGCATCAGTGAGAATTTGAAACTTATGTAATAGTTGCATAATGTATGAGTCCCTTAATTGTCCTCATTGTGAAAAGATGGATCTCAAAATCATAAAGTCATTGTTGGAAAGGGACCTGAAGGATTTTTCTGAAGAACAGCGGGCAGTTTAACTATTCAGGACAAACAAATTGAACAGGGTCATTTTTATAAGTTTATGATTTTCTCTTGTGGACTATATGTAAATGTATTTTATGTGAAATATCTTATTCAGGTTAGTACTAAAAAAAAAAAAAAAAAACATGCAACAACATTTTGCAGATTTTGCAATTTAAAATACCTGCATATCATTTTCGTTTTCTCTCGTTGCTTGCCTTTAAAGTTAGTAAAAAGGAAATAAATAAAAGACCATATTTCATTAACAATAAATAAGGCCTCTCTGATTCAATTGACTTACTATGTTTAGTACACATTGTGCCCATAGTAACCTTCATGCCTTGACTGAAATTCACTCTACCAGATATGCGATGAATAACAGGTGCTTACATGATTTAAAATTCAGATCAATGTAGGCATATGCTCCTATTTCTAGTAACACTGGCATAATCTGCTTATGGAAATCAGTCCCATGTCTGTGTATAATAGAAACCTCTAGCCTTATTTACAGACTTTGACTAATTCAAAGTGACCTGCACATTTTCACTGCAGATCTGTCAATCTGGGATTTGAAACTTTGGGAAGCAACCTCAATCTTTAACCACTCGGTCACCTCCCTCACACAGTTTTCTGTTGTTTTTGCTCTGTTATTGTGACTGGCCATGGCAACCAAATGATGAAAGACTCTTTCTCGTTTTTCTCACTGTATACTGCTTCATTAAATGTTTGTACTGTAGCCTGGGGATAGTGATGAGTTCATTAGAGTGTATGCAGTGCATACAATGAAGATATAGTTCACAGTGATGTAAATGTGGCTGTTTGTGCAATAAATGTACTTGGAGATTGGTTTCCAATCACACCTCAGGAATGAGAGAGTTCCACAAGATACTTTGCCCGTCAGGGATTGGAGCGTGTGCAAACAGAGGGTTTTTAAAAAAAATGAACATGACGGCTGAGAAAGTGTGTCTCAGGAATGGTGTCATCTGTACATGAAAGAATGAACTAATTTAATAATAATTATTTTTTTCTTTCCTAGTGGTTGATTTTTTTTTTTTTTTACCCCTCAACTCAAAAGCAGTACATTATTTCAACCCTGCCATAGTAATTTGGAAATTCATACACTGTACTTACATCTAAACTAAATTTTTTGGTTAAAAATTAAATAATTTCCATTACTGAATGAGTAAGCTTGTTTCCAACATGGAAAAAAAGGTAATGGTCTCAAATGACCTTTAATCTCAAAATTACGACTTTTTTTTTTCTCATTTCTGAATTCTCAGAACTGTGAGATGTAAATGTAGAACTGTAAAATATACAAACTCGCAATTCTGAGAAAAAAATTACCGAATTCTGAGATAAAAAGTTGCAGTTACGTTTTTAATTTATTATTTTGCAGAAAAGAAGAAGAAGAAAAAAAAAAACAGAACTGTAAGAGAACTTGTGATTCTGCCTTTTTTCTCAAAATTCTGAGAAAAAAAATCAGCCACTAGGAAAAAAATAAAAAATTTTGTTTATTCTTTCATGTACAGATGACACCATTCCTGAGACACACTTTCTCAGCCGTCATGTTCATTTCTTTAAAACTTTCTGTTTGCACACACTCCAGTCCCTGACAGGCAAAGTATCTTGCGGAATTCTCTCATTTCTGAGAATTCACAATTTCTATCAAATGTTTACATTTCACAGTTCCAACTTTTCTTTTTACATCATGTCCATAAACACAAAAAATGACTAACTGCTGACCATAGAGATTTTGCAAACCCTTAGAATTATCTGGGCTGAAGAGCAGTATCAAAGTAGGCTACTACTGACATAGAATAACTACTCTGCTAATGTCAAGCAATTTTACATTTCAACCTCAGATGATAGAGGAAACTAAAGTGACATTTTACCTCACATTTCTGATTTTATTCTTGGGATTCTGAGTTTATATCTCTGTGAGATACAAATTCACCACTGCGAGACATACTGCGAACTTGGAATTCTGAGGAAAAAGTCGCAATTACCTATTCAATTTTATTGTATGGCAAGAAAAAAATCATATTTGCAAGATGCAAACTCAAGAATTGCAAGAATTCCGAATTTATATCTTGTGATTTTGCCTTTTTTTTAATTTTTTAGATCTCAAAATTCCCAATTTTATGTTTCAAACATAGATGATGATAGAGGAAACTATAGAGGCAATGTTTTTAACCTTTTTTTTCTCGCAATTCTGAGAAAAAGTCAGAAGAAAAAAACGCATTGCGAGATGCAAACTCAGAATTGCAAGGGTCTTTTTCCCACATTTCTTTTTTGACTTTATATGTTACAATTCCAACTTTTCTTTTTATGTCATGTCTGTAAACACAGAAAAGGACTAACCACTGACCTCGCAAACCATCAGTTGGATCCTCACTGAAATACCAAAGTTCTACTGATGTAGAATAAACTCTAGAAGCAAACAATTCAGAGAATTCTCAGAACTGTGAGATACAAATTCATGATAGTGAGATATGTCAACTCGCAATTCTGAGAAAATAGTCAGTCAACAAGCCAATACCATTCAACAACATGACGATGCTATGTCTCAGATTGTCCAACTTTTGAGCCTCCAATCCCAGGCCTCTGTACCCCAAGAACCCCAACTGCCTCCTGCTTCTCAACCTAGATCTTCGGTGACACTCCCTTCTGAGCCCAAATTACCAGCCCCATAGCAGTTTGATGGAAGCTGAGAAATGCAGAGGTTTTATTACCCAGTGTACTCTGGCCTTTCAACTTCAACCCAGTAGTTTTCTCACTGGAAGCAGCAAGGTTGCCTACGTTATTACCCTCCTCACCGGCAAGGCGCTTGACTGGGCCTCAGCTCTATGTGAACAGAAGTCTCCACTTACCACAAACAGTCAACACTTCATTATGGAGATGAAGAGAGAGTTCCAACATCCAGCCATGGATGGGGATATACATCACCGCCTGCTAAATCTCTCTCAAGGTACTCGGAGTGCAGCTGAGTTTGCCATTGAGTTTTGTACTCTTGCTACTGAGAGTGGGTGGGATCAAAAAGCCCTAAGTGCAACCTTCCACCATGCTTTGTCCTCAAGGCACAAAGATGAGTTAGCATTTCGAGACCCTGTTCCTGATCTCGAGTCCCTCATTGATGTAGCTACAGTATCTGGGTTGATCATCGCCTCAGAGAATGCTAGAGCGGCAGTGGGAGTAGAGCTTACTTGAAGCCACCAGTCCTGTTCGATTACCTCCTCCTCTTGTTGACATGGAAGAACCCATGCAGCTGGGGGGAACTCGGATATCCCAGGCTGAACGCAATCGGAGGATAAGAGAGAGATGCTGCCTCTACTGTGGCAAGCCAGGCCACTTTTGCATTAACTGTCCTGAGCTTTCGGGAAAAGCCAAGTCTCGTCCTGGAGTAGGTCTGGGCAAGAATAGGAACCATCCCCTGCTCGGCAACTTCCAGCTTGACTTGACTTGATCCAGGCCACTATCACCCAGGGCCAGCAGCAACAAGTATGTGCCTTTGTTTTTTTGTTGTTGTTTTTTTTTAGCAGATCAGTCTGTCTGCGCTAATAACATCAATTCCACTTTGTTTTTATATATTTTTTCTTTTTTTTCTTTTTTTTGCTTTTAAATGTGTCTGTGAGTACCTGTTTTTACACCAATGTGAATGCTTGTGTGTACGCCTGTGTGCACACCTGTGTGTGTGAGCGCGCTTGTGTTCGTAAGGGTCCTCCATGTAAATGTTTAATAGTGTGTGTGGGGAACCACAGCCCGTCCCGCAAGGCATGAAGCAAACATGGAGGAGACCCGGGCCCCAAACATCCAGAGGCCCTCCAGGGCACGGGAGTCCCAGGAGAACCACTGCAGGGACAACCGCAGCCCCCACCCAGAAAAGGGCAGAGGAGAGCCCGGAGGAGGTCATCCGGGCAGCCACAATACAGACGCCACAGGGGGCCACGGCGGCAAGCTTGCAGGCTCCGCCGGCAGCCCGCCACACCAGGGCAGACCGGGCCCTGGGCCCGGAGATCCAAGGGCCCCCCACCCTCCAGCTGGGGCCCAGCAAAGCCAGGAGGGCCAGGCCCCACCAAGCGACCGCCGAGATGGGTCAGCGCTCACCCGAGCATCCCGCCCCGGAACAAAAAAAACACCAATGCACCCGCCGCCGGGGGCATCCTCCACCGGCAGGGTGTGGTGGTGGGGTGGGGGGTCCTGAGATGCTGAGTGAGGAGGAGTCTAAGGCCTGACCTGACACATGGACATAGACAAACTGGCACACATATACACAAGCATATGTTCCCACCCTCATGCACGCAAACAAATATTCACACACTCGCCCCCACATGTAGACACACAAAAATGGCATTTTTTACAAATCCTCCTTTGTACTCTATACTCCTGGATCCTGGCACCACTACCCCCAGAAGGGCGATTAGCGCCAGACCCAGGAGCTGAACCCCCTTCACTCTGGCGTGGAGACAGGAAGACCACCCCAGTCCCCGCAGCAGCAGAGAAGACCACCAGCCCAGACCCCGACTGGATGGCCAGCACATCCTTACAGCCCCTGTCCCCGGACCGAGAACCGAGAACAGGGGTGTGAAAAAAAGACTCCATGCTTCACCTCACCTGCTCAAATGTAGTGTTTATTTATATAGCGCTTTTAACTATACAGATTGTGTCAAAGCAACTGCACAGTATTTAAACAGCACAATAGTGTGTAAGTAACGCATTATTGTAAACAATCAATTTTCAGTTAAAGGCAGTTCATCAATGAATTCAGTGATATCATCATCCAGTTCAGTTCAAATAGTATACGATATCGCTGGAAAGTGTCCCCAACTAAGCAAGCCAGAGGCGACAGCGGCAAGGAAACAAAACTCCACAGGTGACAGAAATGGAGAGAAAAAAAACCTTGGGAGAAACCAGGCTCAGTCGGGGGACCACTTCTCCTCTAGCCAGACGAAACCAGCAGACAAAACCAGTAATCACATTTTATTAACCAATGTCTTTGCTGCCGACCTTCGATGATCAAAAATTAATAAGCAAAAATTACTTAAGATAATCTATCATTTATTTTCCTACTTTTTTTATTGCTGAAGAGTTGAGTTTTTTTCTCTTTGGTCTACTGTACAGATGTGAATTAACTTTTCTCTAAGCCTAAGGCGTTTGGTGTAAAAAGGCTTTTAAAATTGGCCAAAAATAGAACTTATAGAACTTATATTAAAAATCAAACAAGGAGGCCTTGCCAGTCACGCATTACTTTCCATAAAAAATTCTAAATAACGTAATTAGTTACTTTTTTAGGGAATAACTCAGTCTTGTAATGCATTGCATTTAAAGGTAACTTTCTCCAAAGCTGGTCATTGAACACTGTCACAGATATATTTCTTCCTTATACAGTGGTGTGAAAAAGTGTTGGCCCCCTTAATGATTTTTTATTTTTTTTGCATGTTTGTCACACTTTGTTTCAGATCATCTAATAAATTTAAAATCTTAATCAAAAATAACACAAGTAAACACAACATGCAGTTTTTAAATGAATGGGTTTTGAAGGGGGGAAAAAATGAAGGGAAAAAGTGTTTGCCCCCCACCTGTTAAAACATAACTGTACTTTATCACACCTGAGTTCAGATTCTGTAGCCACACCCAGGCCTGATTACTGCCACACCTGTTCCCAAATCAAGAAATTCACTTTGTCACCTGCCTGACAAAGTGAAGTAGACCAAAAGATCCTCAAAAGCCACACATCATGTTGAAATCCAAAGAAATTCAGGAACAAAGGAGAAAGAAAGTAACTGAGATGAATCAGTCAAGAAAAGGTTCTAAAGCCATTTGTAAAGCTTTGGGACTCCAGCAAACCACAGTGAGAGCCATTATCCACAAATGGCGAAAACATGGAACAGTGGTGAACCTTCCCAGGAGTGGCCAGCCAACCAAAATTACCCCAAAGAGCGCAGCGACGACTCATCCAAGAGGTCACAAAAGAACCCCAAAACAACATCTGAAGAACTGCAGGCCTCTCTTGCCTAAAGTCAGTGTTCATGACTCCACCATAAGAAAGAGCCTGGGCAAAAATGGCCTGCATGGCAGAGTTTCAAGACAAATCCTCTGCTGAGCAAAAAGAACATAAAGGCTCGAACTTCTGCAGCAGGACAATGATCCAAAACACACCAGCAAATCCACCTCTGAATAGCTGAAGAAAAACAAAATGAAGGCTTTGGAGTGGCCTAGTCAAAGTCCTGACCTGAATCCTATTGAGATGCTGTGGCATGACCTTAAAAAGGCGGTTCATGCTCGAAAACCCTCCAATGTGGCTGAATTACAACAATCCTGCCAAGATGATTGCCGTTGTTGCTGCTAAGGTTGGCCCAACCAGTTATTAAGTTTATGGGGCAAACATAGGGCCATGAGGGTTTGGATTTTGTTTTCCCTTCATAATAAAAAATAATAATTCCAAAACTACATGTTTTGTTTACTTGTTTTATAAAAAATCAGGAAGGAAGCCACTTTTGCACACCACTGTTAGTCTAATAATTTTTTTAAATTATTTGTCTGTTCATGGCATGTCCAAAAATTACTGTTAAATTACTGTTAAAGAGTTTAAATAATGTTAATTATTAATAATTAATTTTTTTGGGGGGGGGAGAAATAGGCAAATAGTACATTGCTTATATACATGTACAGGTACAGGTACACATCTACCACTGCCAAGCATGACATATGAATGACATGTTTGCTATCTTATGAATGGTCCCCAGGCTATTGTGTGTGTGCTTGTATGGATATGCCACAATGTGAAAATACATACTTTACTCTTCATACTCATACCCGATACTCTCCATTTTCGTGTTTTTAAACTTACCATCACAAAAAGAATGTTCCATCTCAAACTAAATTGAAAAAACTTTTTTGTTTGTTTGTTTAATGACAGATGAATCATCCTGTTATAATTAAGGATGTATTTTTCCCTAGGGTGATTGTAAACGCAAACGATACTTTTATGTAATGACTCATTATTTTTTTCTCTGTATGGTGAGTGACAAATCTATTTCCATGTGTTTGTCAGGCAATCCTGAAATATGTTAACCAGGAGCTCATGTTTATAGAGCCAATAGGTTTGAGATAGGTCGAGACCACCCCACTTCTCTTCCCAGGAGGTTCTTATTCTACAGAAACGGTTTTGGGTGTGGTCCAGGCTTTATCATCAGTGTTTTCAATAACTTTTAAAGGGTAAGTATTGCTCGAGGGATGGGTTTTGGTCAGGCCTTGGCCACGTGTAGCATAAAACATGAAATAAGAGCTGTCTTTGTGAAGTATTTGAAACTAATAAATATCAGCTGTCATTTCCAGCACTCTGCCTGTCATGACTGCCTGTTTAATATCGTGTATACATACCTGTATGTGACAGAGAGAACATTTGAACCTGCGTTTTGCCAAGAGCAATCCTATGAAGCTGTATATATCCTAAAAAGAACCTGCGAACAGAAAGTTGACAAGTTCAGCAGAACATATAAAGGATACTTCTAGAACATGTTAAACCATGAGGAAAGGTTGTAAAGCACCTATAATGTTTGTTTAACTTGCAACTGTCAAAACAACTGAGATAAAAGCCTTAATATTGATAAATGGTACTGCTGAAGCAATTGTTATTGCAACAAAAGATGCCCTCTGCTGCAACGCTGCCAGATATTTGTTTAACTAAAAAAAGTCCTTATCAAAATGTTCTTGTTAAAAAAGATTGCAAATGTGAATATAGCCATAGGCTGCATACAGTGAGAAAAAAATATTTGATCCCCTGCTGTTTAAAAAAAAAATCCAGAAAAACCCATTTTAAAAAAGTTATAAATTGATGTGCATTTTAATGAGTGAAATAAGTATTTATCTCTTTTGCAAAACATGACTTAGCAAAACCCTTGTTGGCAATCACAGATGTCAGATGTTTCTTGTAGTTGGCCACCAGATTTGCACACATCTCAGGAGGGATTTGTCCCATTCTTCTTTGCAAATCCTCTCCAAGTAATTGAAGTTTTGAGGCTGATGTTTGGCAACTTGAGCTTTCAGCTTCCTCCACAGATTTTCTATGATAACTTGATAGGCCACTTCAGGACCTTAATGTGCTTCTCTTGAGCCACTCCTTTGTTGCATTGGCTGTGTGCTTTAGGCATTCCCATCCACAAACCATTCCAATGCCCTGGTTGACGGTACTTGGCCCTGTCCATTGTCCCTTAGATGTGGTGCAGTTGTCCTGTCCCCTTAGCAAACAAACATCCCCAAAGGCGTCATAGGCAGAATTCCTCCTCCAAACACGCTGAGTTGGCTGAGTTGAGCTTGGCCAAGGTCTTAGTGCCCATTCCAGGCTTGTGTAGGTTACAATCTTGTCCCTGAAATCCTTGGCCATGGGGGAGAGTTTGGAATCTGATAGAATGATTGCTTCTGTGGACAGGTGACTTTTATACAGGTAACAAACTGAGAGTAGGAGCACTTCCTTTAAAAGCGGCCGTACACGGTGCGAATTCGGAGAGTCGGAAGACCGTATGGTCACGCACACGTCACGAGTGACTTTTTTTACGGACGCAGTGGTACACGGCACGATTTTAAAACCTGCCGATTTCCGAGGCAATCACATTCTGAGAGGAAGGCTGTGTATAATATACTGTGTATGTACTGTTCAATACAACTGCTCTCTGTCTATCTCATAACTGCATATGAAAAATATGAGCTGTGACACTTTGCTACACATGCCGGAACCATCTGATCACCATTGCGTGTGTACACTCGTTGCAAACTAGACAAAACTTCACCTCTACAGCAGTGCTAACAAGCATATGCATTAAAGACACTGGAACTGCAATGCTACAGCACTAGCATTGTAATGTATGTTTTAACGTAGTATTATGCACGTCGAGGGGGCTAGTTGGCCACCACTATAGCTAGCAATAGCTGAAGCAAACAATAGGTGCTCGATCACCGATCGATACCTCATACAGCGCTCGCTGTTCTTGCCAAAGTTCAGCGAGTTTATCCTCTTTCTCAATAGTCCGAAGTCACCGTGTGGCGCTGTCATGTTCATCTTCTTCTGTGGTTTTCTTTAGCTTCTGATTGGTCCTTTGCAGTTTGCTCAACAAATCAGCATCGTTCAACAGCACACATGTCACGTCTTCAATCCGACAGCTCCCGAAGTTTTTTGACATGTTTAAAAATGATCGTGAGGTCGTGAAGTGCTCGTAAGGCACTCTGCTCGTGTCGTAAGTTGTCATACACCATACGAGCCCCGACCATACGAGAAGAGACGATTCCCTCCGATAACCACAAAAATCGCATGCGAGCTCGTACGACCTCAAAAATCGCACCGTGTACGCCCGCCTTAAGAGAGTGCTCCTAATCTCAGCTCGTGACCTGTATAAAAGACACCTGGGAGTTAGAAATCACACTCTAAAAAATGCTGGGTTGTTTTAACCCAACGTTGGGTTAAATATGGACTAACCCAACTGTTGGGTTAAATTTTTCAATTAAATTTTTTAACTCAACAGTTGGGTTAGTCCATATTTGACCCAACGTTGGGTTAAAACAACCCAGCATATTTTAGAGTGCATGCTGATTGATAGGAGATCAAATACTTATTATTTTACTCATTAAAATGCAAATCAATTTAACTTTTTTGAAATGTGTTTTCTAGATGATTTTTTGTTGTTATTCTGACTCTCACTGTTAAAATAAACCAACCATTAAAATTATAGAGTGATCATTTCTTTGTCAGTGGGCAAACGTACAAAATCAGCAGAGGATCAAATCATTATTACCGTGATATTACTTGGAGTGTAAAAATACTGTAATTCCTTTTTTTCTTTGCAATTTAATGGTTACTTTTTTTAAAATGAGCCTCTCAAATGAGATGCAACAAATGAGCATGATGTTATTGTTTACACAGTAAACAATAAGGATATGCAGAGCGAATAGGCAGCCATGCCATCGTTTTCAAAATTCTCTGTTTTGGTCAGGTTACTCTGAAACGCAACCCCAAGGTTTTCCAACTAAAATGGGGTCTGCAGCATTTTTGAAAGTCTTCATTTCCGAGGGTCAAAAATGCCAGAGTAGTATAAACAGTGGGTGAAACCATAGCAAAACTTATGCATTTTAAAACAAAAATGCATTAGTGTAAACGTAGCCCAAGTTTACATCTCGGAATTCTGACTTTTTTCTCTAAATTCTGACTTTACATCTCGCATCTTGTTTTTACCCCACCACAAAATTAAAAATGTAATTACGACTTTTTATCTCACAATTTAGCAAATGTGAGTTTATATCTCTCAGTTTTGACTTTTTTTCTCTGAATATAACATTTTATGAATTCACATTTGTAATTTAAAAACTTTTTATCTTGCAATTCAGATTTGTTTCCCTAGGAATTGAGATGCAAACTCAGAATTGTGAGAAAAGTCATTATTGTGAGATAAAAAGTCATAACTTTCTTTATCCTGTGGCAGAAACCAGCTTCAATACAAAACAATCATTGTCACACCCAGCCAGAGTTGACTTCCTTATAGCTCTAAATGAAATGAGGACATTTGAAAGCATTTTGTATCTAATTCCATTTGTATGACACATACTGTGATGAATAATGATTCTCATTATTTTCGAGACCTGGCAAACTAGTAGAGGTTTTAAAATGCAGAGGTGATATGAAGTTACAAACTCAGCACAATGTGCTTCTCTCCTGAGGGCATCACTTTGCCACCCAACCCTCATAGGTGACAATGATGTGAGTGAAATTAATTACTTTAATAAATCATGTTTTGCTGTGGAACAACTATCATGTCACTAGAGGGGTGGATGCCATTTCTTTATTTATTTCATCTATCTATCTATCTACCTACCTGTCTATCTGTCTATCTATTTATGTGATGAACAAATCATCTAATTGTATTTAATTAAAATAGGTAATGTAGGTAAGTATTTAAGTAAGTTTAAGTAAATATTGTGCTGTTAAATTGCGAACGGCCATGTTTCACGTCTTTGTATTTCAGTATTCAGTATTCAGTATCAGTGTTGACTACTGTTTTTCTGGCCTTCTCATTTTCTTCTTTTTATCTCTGATTTTTTCCAACCTCATCTCTGCCTTGGGGTTTTTGTATGTTTCAATAGAACATTCCACTGTGTGAGGGTTTAACAGTAAAAATAAAGTGGGTGTTTGGTTTCATATTTGTGCTACACTTGTATGTGCGTATGTGTTGAGGTCTGCGTAGGAATATGTCCAAATTGTACAAATTATTCACAGATTTATGAATGGATTCCATTTGTAAACTTCAAAATAAATAGAGCAATCTGTAGCGACACTACAGGTTGAAAAATTACTTGAAAAGATTTCTATTTTAAATAAATGCTGTTCTTTTTAACGTTTTGTTCATCAAAGAATCTGAAAAAAGTATCACCGGTTCCAAAAAAATATTAAGCAGCACAACTGTTTCCAACATTGATAGATTCATTTCTAAATTATCATGTGACACTGAGGACTAGTGTAATGATGGTAAATATTCAGCTTTGCATCACAGAAATAAATGATATTTTAAAGTATATTCAAATAGAAAATTACTATTTTAAAATTCCATAATTTCACAATATGAATGTTTTTATTTACATATTTTTAATCAAATAAATGCAGCTTTGATGAGCAGAAAAGGCTTCTTAAAAAACACATTCAAAATCAGATCCCAAACTTTTGAACAACAGTGTACATTTTGTTTGAATTTTTTTCTGTTTTCAGTTAATAATGTATAAAATAAGACATGTATGTCTTATTTGCCATTATGCTACAGTATATACTGAGATAAAAATCAGTCAGATATTGGCCGTTGAAGAATTTATACTAGTTGACCACTAGTAAGAATTCATTTTAAGATGAAAAACAAAAAAGGAATATTTTTGGAATGTTTCTAAATATGTGTTGACACAGTTCTGTTGTATTGTTATTGGTTCTTGACAAACCCAGTTTTATGCTTCACAAAGCCCTGAATGAGATAAGATCAAATGTTCCATCCTCCATGACATCATGCGATAATTCCCATTGGCTGGAAGAAATGAGTCTATGATGACATCATGACTTTCATAGATCATGCTTTCAAAACCATTCTAATTTTGTTTTTTAGAATTCTATTTTGGGCTCATAGAAGGTGTGAAGTTTTCCAACTCATTTTGTGTTTAGATTTTACTTTTATTTATTTGACAGCAAATGAGTTTCTGGATTTTTGGCATATTTTCCATAACTGATTTTTGCCTGACCTGACTTACCTGAATATATCCTGGCAAAGGCGTTTTCTATTGTGCATTTACAAGTGACACCATCTGCTATTGTTTCATTAATTAATCACTGAAAAACAGGCTGTCAGATGTTAGTTATATGAAAATCCTGTCTATACCTGTATACACCCACATCCACCCTCACCCACACCCACCCACACACACACACACACACACACACACACACAATATTACAGTCATAAAATCATAGATATGACCGTCATAATCATTTGACACCCTCTGTCATCCACGCACACGTGCAAAGTGGGTTTGTGCATGCATACAAACACACTTGTGTGTGTGGAGTTTCGCCAGCTCCACTTCCACACCCCTAACTGCCAAAAAGAAAATAAATTCACACTTGTGTAGTATTGGTTTTGCAGGTGTGTGCGAAATAGAGAGAGAGATGTGGGTGGGTGAGATAGCGAGAGTGTTGGGGGTGAGCGTAATGCTGGTAAAGGTCTAGTAAATCTGAATGGTTTGCTTTATTATTCCAGGTAAATAGACACAGGTTGGGTTTATGTGCACTGGCGTCATCAGGTACGCGATATGTTATTGTTGCTGATGACTTGGCATAAATCCAGTGTACAATAACTTCAGCAACCCATCTATACATACACACCTTTGCGTGACTGACAGGTTCAGTGTATAATCATAATGTCGTAGTTTGCTTTCACTGTGGCGCAGTGTAATAATAAACCGCAATACACCAACACACAAAAGTTTGAGGTAATTAAGAGAAAAAGTAAATAAATACTTTTTAAGAGTGTCAAAGACATTTAGATTGTTATTTTGTTGTTTTAAACTTTATATATATCAGATAATCCTGAAAAGTATCACAGTTTACAAACAAATATTGAAAAACTAATTTTGAAATGTTTTCAACATTAATAAGATAAAAGCATTATTAATAACTGAGCACCAAATCAGCATATTATAATGATTTCTAAATGAAGTGACACTGAAGACTAAAGAAATTACATTTTAAAATATATCTGTTCTTTATAAATTGTAATAATATTTAATAATAATAAATTTTACTGTGTTTGATCGAAGAAAAGCAGCCTTGGTGAGCTTAAGAGACTCCTTTCAAACTTTCAACCAGTAGTGTAAGCTATAAATCATGAAATAATTTGAATATAATATTTACAGTGGGCCCTGGGGGCCGGCATTATGCACCTTGTACCAACATGATCGAACATTTAACAATAATAAATGTATGATTTGTAAATTATGTAAGTTATTTGTCTTCACCCATTGTTATAGAACCATTCGACCTTTATCCAGGCTTGTTAGATCTTTGAAACTCTGTAAGGCGTGTCTTGTCAGGAAGGGAAAGAGGGAGAGATAGAGAGAGACAAACAGAGAAGGAAGGAAAGGGCGGAGAGGGAGAGGCAGGCAGGCACATACACACCCAACCCTTTCTCTTCTCTTCTGCCCCCTCCTGTCTCCGGTTGCGCGTATCTGGAGCCAAGTACCCGAGAGCGCGGCGCGCCCCACCCTCACCTCCCGCGAGCGACCGCCCGCCCGGCCCTAATCATGTGATAGACGCTCAATTCACTCAGGAAACTTTAAACACTTGGACAAGAAGTTGTTTCGTAACTCTCGGAGAAGTTTTTTTCGGCGTCAGCCTAAATGCAAGTGTTTCATTTGGATGTGTTTCATGCCATCGTGATCCGGGTTTGTTGCTGTCGTCTGCGGTCCTTCATAACGGCGCACTTTTAACTTGAGGAATATTTACTGACAAGTAAGTTACTTTATTCATTAAATACGATAGTCTGACTTCAAATAAACAAAATCGAACCGTCCTGCTGTAGTTGTTTTAGTTACATTTTAGTCAGTCTTTTATTTATTTAAATAAATAGTGTTTTAATATTCAATAAATCAAAACAAATCGTAGCTCTTTTTAAAAAATTCTTCTGTTCGTTTTAAAAAGTTTTATTTTACACAATATACGTTTGCTACTTTTCTACAGTACTTTTGACAGACATTCATGGGTCAGTGTCAAATAAGAATGTGTACAAAGTTTTTAGAAATGTCATCTTTGTATTATATGAAAATGACTGATTATATTCAAACGTTTTAGAAACATTCAGACATTTATTCAGTCTTTAATATAAGGAAGTTTTCTTGGTTACTTCATTTGAACAACACATTTCAAATATACCGTTTATACATAAGTTTTTGTTTGTTTGTTTGTTTTTACAATCCTTGGACAGTTACACCACCTATGTGTTTCATTCAACAATATCACAAAGTCAAAATCACAAAATTAAAAAGGATATTCATCAAAGAAGAGGTGAATTCAAGTCATTTACCAAAAATGCATGAATTGCATTTAAATAGTATTTTTAGCCACTTTAAAATGAGGAATATGTCATTGACATCTGTCATTGCCATCGGCTTGTTTTGATTGTTAGTTGTATTAATATTACTCTTTTGGCACTTACTTTTATATTGTTGACATGAACTGGTATTGGCTCTGCTGTGGTTGTACAGATTCTGTATTCATGGCTGGACTTAAACTGGAATCTTTTTTCAGCACAAGTAACTTACATGATTTACACTCTCTCAGTCAGTTTATGATCAGTGATAGATAACTGATAGCTAAGCTTATATGCAAAAATAATTTTAGGCAAATTAAACACACTGTGTGCAGGATCATGTTGGCAAGTTCCTTTTGCTCAGTTGTATTTTTTTTTACTAAACATTTTATTTGTCACATTTCTGAGTTGAAAAATGATGAGAAATAAGTTTAAATGTTAACAAACAGTACTGCATTAAAATGCATGGCAGGTCCTCAGTTAATGTACATCCAAACAGTTAGAAATTGCGTGACACCTTGAATCATATTTTTTATATAAATAATATTCATGAGCTACTGACATTTTAATCATATATGTGACCCTTGACCACAAAACCATTCATAAGTGTATTTTTTTTTAATACAAGATTTATAAGCTTTTAATTGATGCATGGTTTGTTAGAATAGGGCAATATTTGGCCCGAGATACAGCTATTTGAAAATAGAATCTGAGGGTGCAAAAAATCAAAATATTGAGAAAATCACCTTTAAAGTTGTCCAAATGAAGTTCTTAGCAATGCATATTAATAATTAAAAAGTAAGTTTTGATATATTTACGGTAGAAAATGTACAAAATGTATTCATGGAACATGATCTTTACTTAATATCCTTATGATTTTTGGCATAAAAGAAAAATGTATAAGTTTGACCCATACAATATATTTTTGGCTATTGCTACAAAAAAATATACTCATGTCCTTAAGAGTGGTTTTGTGGTTAAGAGTCAGATATGATCACTTGGATTATACATTCAAATTAATTCAAATTTGACCAAATGGTGCATGGCACACATACCAGTTCTTATAGGCTGCGGTAATTGGTTTGGTTTGTGATCAGCTTGGCCTGCATTTAGAATGTGTGGATTTTCAGCTACTCAAAATCTGAGCATCCCACTTTTGCATTTTGGACTGTATGAAGATTAGGTTTACTGTACATATGTGCATGGTTGACATAGTGTTTTTGTTGTAAAATCAAATACAATAAAACTAACAGTCAAAGTCCCAGGGTCAGTAAGGCTGTTGTATTCTGAGCTTTGTTTCAAGGCTGAGGTTTGCGTCAGACATTCCATCTGGCACATGGAGCCTCTTTTCCTGTTTTCAGCATTTGAGGGGAGGCTGCCTAGGGGGAGTACACACACACATGCTTAGACCCTCCACCCACTCACACGACCCTTTCCTTGGATCAATACTCTGATGTTATCGCAATAAACACACAAACACTCCACTACAAAAGAGGATCATTTTCAGAGCTGCATACCATTGTGTAAAATGCTCAGCCTCTTTTTCTTTCCCCATGTCTTTCTTTCTCCTTTTCTTTAGTTTCAGGAAAGGCCAGAAGGGAATCTATGGCCCCCATGTAGCAAAGCTTCTCTGTGTTAGTCGTACTATGGAAACAGTAACAGACACATTGCGGCCTTCTTGCTAAATTTGGTCTCGGGCCCAAATCTTTCAGTCAGATAGAAGCCTATCTGTAAAGTTTTTCACATTGTGATCATCATTCAATCTCAGATCTCATGCATCTCTCAGTCTCAGACACCTGAGAATGTTGGTTGTGTGCATTGAACCAGGTTTTGGTTTTACATGGGTTTGCTATTAGATTTTGCACTTTGTAATTTCGGTCCGTCATTTTCTCTATGTCAGCAATCTGGACTATTTCTCTCCACTAGGAAACTGCATTAGAGCGTAACACTGGCATTCTGTGGTTTTGAGTGTGCGTGTGTCTTAACGGATTTGCCTACTTCACCGCTCTGCAATGCTGAGTGAAGAGCGTCTGTAATTTATAAGGTATCACACTTGGTAGATTTGACAAAAAATAGTCTTTGAACGAACTACTCATTCACACCGCCTGAGGTTAAACACACCACAGCATTCAAGAAAAATAATTAATACTTGGAAATATTAAACTTAAGCTTTAACCTTGTTAACAAAATATAAAGCTGTTAATGTGTGATTCGAAAAACATTAATTTTACTTTTAAATATGTGTTTTCAGCTAATTATATATAACAGGGGTGGAGAGACAGAGGATAGGAACATATTGAGTAATTCACTTACAAAGACTATAATTATAGTAAAATTAAGGATTTGAACGCCTCAGTTTAATTGCTCATTGAGAACGATAATTGTTGGTGTTTGATGTGTTATGAAGTCTTGCACTAGTTGGCACTTCAATCTCTCCATACTAACCACATCTAGTGGAGCGTGCACTAACTTCCCTTTATTTTATTAGACTGTAAAGTTTAATTAACGGTCTTGTGAGTTTTTGTGTGTGTGTGTGTGTGTGTGTGAGTGTGTGTTTTGTTGTTGCTAGCCGTGAAAGGTTTTGTGATTAATGTAATGGGTTCAATTGAACTCTGCCAAGCCCAGAGGACAGTTTTGAACACTCTCTCTCTCTACTTTACCTCATCATATTGTCTTATAAAGAGGAAAACATGACAAAATCCATATAGGGAAATTCAAAACAGCATTTGTTTTTCCTTACTGAGGGCTGTCCGTGTGCACTATGAGGGTGATACAAAAAATATCTGTCTCTTATTTGGAAAAGGACTGTTTGTTTGACTAAGATTTCCTAAGAAGGAGCTTAGACTTCAATGCTGCTGCAGACAAAAAAGAAAAAGCTGTGCTTTGTAAGTATACAAAGCGCATAAGTATACACTACTGTTCAAAAGTGAGGGGGTAAGAAATAAATGTTTCAGTTAACACAAAAGTATTAAGCAATTTTAAGCAAAACTGTTCTTAATATAAATAATAATGTTTCTTGAGAACAAAATTAGCATGTTAGAATGATTTCTGATGGATCATGTGACACTGAAGATTGCTAAAAAATCTTTTTTGCATCACAAAAATAAATAACAGTTTAAAATATATTAAAATAGAAAGCAGTTATTTAAAATTGTAATAATATTTTACAATATAACTGTTTTATTGTACACTACCAGTCAAAAGTTTTTGAACAGAAAGATTTATGCTTTTTTTTAAAGAAGTCTCTTCTGCTCTCCAAGCCTGCATTTATTTGATCCCCAAGGTACAGCAAAAACAGTAACATTTTGAAACATTTTTACTATTTAAATGAACTGTTTTCTATTTGAATATATTTGAAAATGTAATTTATTCCTGTGATTTCAAAGATGAATTTTTAGCATCATTACTCCAGTCACACGATCCTTCAGAAATCATTCTATTATTCTGATTTGCTGCTCAAAAACATTTATTATTGTTATTATGTTGAAAACAGCTGAGTAGAATCTTTTCAGGTTTCTTTGATGAATAGAATATTCAGAAGAACAGCATTTATCTGAAATAGAAATCTTTAGTAACATTAGAAATGTGTTTATCATCACTTTTGATCAATTTAAACTAAAGCATCCCTGCTAAATAAAAGTATTAATTTCTATAATATCTTCCCACCCCCCAAAAAACTTCTAAACGGTATAGTGTATAATGTTACAAAATCTTTTTATTTCAGACAAATGCTGATTTTGATAGCTTTCTATTCATTAAAGACTCCTGACAAAATGTACTCGACTGAATATTTATAATAGTAATAAATGATGTTTCCTGAACAGCATATCAGCATATCAGAATGATTTCTGAAGGATCATGTGACACTGAAGACTGATGTAATTATGCTGAACTATGCTGAATTTTTTTTATTTATTTTACAATAGATTGAAATAGAAAGCAGTTATTTTAAATAGTAAAAATATTTCACAATATCACTGATTACTTTTGCTGTATTTGGGGTCAAATAAATGCAGTCTTGGTAAGCAAAAGATACTTTAAACATTAAAAATCTGGTAGTGTATGAAATAAATGCAGCTTTGATAAGCATAAGAGGCTTAAAAAAATGAGTGAATCTTATTTACGAATCCTCAAACTTTTGAACTGTAGTTGCTGATTAACAAATCATCAAAATGTTAAAAAGGGCTCATCTCAGTTTTCTAAATGTGAGGCTAGTTCAACCAATAATAAACTTTCTGTCATTATTTACTCACCCTCATGTCATTCCAAACTTACATAACTTTCGTTTTTGTTCTCCACGGAACGCAAAATAAGATCCATCCATCTATTCTGGAATTTCGAATGAAATATGACTAAGTCTGTGATGCATATTTGTCACTTGTGATGTTCACTACCACTTTATTCACTTTCACTGTATGGAAAAGAACAGCCTGCACATTCTGCTAAACGTCTCATTTTGTATTTAATGGAAAACAAATGAACAAATGATAGTGTCACTTTAATTACTGGCTGAACTATTCGTTTAACACACTACAGACGTCATAGTGAAGTATTCGAACTTGATCTTGAATGGCGTTTAACTCATCTGTTGTGACTTGTCTTATGTTTTGGTGTGTCTCTTTATCTGTATGGAATTCTATACTCTTGGTTTCAGGTTTGGATGAGTATGTCTGTGTTTGTGTGTATGCTTCAGTGTGTTGTTTTGTTAACCCACACCTGACCCTGGGGCCAATAGGAGTATTTCACAAGCCTGTGTGTGTGTGTGTGATCGGCATTGTCTCTTGCTATAGTACTCCTGTTTATATATGTGTGTCTGAGGACTGAGGAGTGTTCAGTTTGCTGGGAGTGGATCTGGACTCTGTGGACCTAGTATAGATTGTTCTGTGCGTGTGTGTTTGTGTGTGTTAACAGCACCACCCTGGGTTAATGATTGTAAAAAGAGACTTTACATTCACCGCTCTCTCCCTCTCTTTCTTTCTTCCTCTGTCTCTCAGACTTTGGACTGTAAAAGCATTCACATATCATTAAGTCAGTCTCATGGCTCACTGATGAAGTGGCCCACATCCCATCCTATTTATGCCTTGAGTCTATGCACGGCACTGGTCAGTTTTACTTTAAATTAAATTACCTTTTGGAAATAGAAATCAATCAGCACCTGTAGTACCTATAGACTGTAGCACCTGCATCTTTGTGTTAGGCTTTGTGGTCTCAAACAAAACACACAGACAGATCAAACAGCAAAACATATTTGTCTCTTTTGTGTTTGCAAGACCACACGATCATATCTAAGATATCTGATGAGCTGGTATTGCTGTAGACCTTTCATCTTTTCTTTTAGCTTCCTTTGTGCATTGTAGACTTGTTAGTTGTTTTATTCTTCTACTATGGATGCTTTTGACCCTGTGGATTTTGCAAAGTCTCTTATAATAGACTTTTCACACTCTTACTGTTGTTTAATTTGCCTGACTAGAATATCAGGCAGAACAGGAATTTGACATTCTTCTGATTTACACATTTTTTAATGTCTCAAATTTCATTTCCAGCATGCTTTGAATACATTAACTTCAAATTGTGGCAGGAATAATGAACTGAGGGACAAAAAATAATTGTTAATTGTGTAAAATGTTTTCTTTTAATTTTAAAATGTATATATTTTCCTTAAATAAAACTAGGTAACACTTTACAATAAGGTTCCATTAGTTAAAGGAGTAGTTCACTTTCAGAACAAAAATTTACAGATAATGTACTCACCCTCTTGTCATCCAAGATGTTTATGTCTTTCTTTCTTCAGTCGTTAGGAAATTGTGTTTTTTGAGTAAAACGTTTCAGGATTTCTCTCCATGTAGTGGACTTCTATGGTGCCCCCGAGTTTGAACTTCCAACATGCAGCTTCAAAGAGCTCTAAATGATCACAGCCGAGGAAAGTAGGGTCTTATCTAGCAAAACGATGCTATTTTCTAAAAAAAAATTACCATTAATATACTTTTTAACCTCAAATGCTCGTCTTGTCTAGCTCGGCAAGACAAGCGTTTGAGATTAAAAAGTATATAAGTTGTAAATGTTTTCAGAAAATAACCGATCGTTTTGCTAGATAAGACCCTGCTTCCTCGGCTGGGATCATTTAGAGCCCTTTGAAGCTGCATTTAAACTGCATTTTGGAAGTTCAAACTCGGGGGCACCATAGAAGTCCATTATATGCAGAGAAATCCTGAAACGTTTTCCTCAAAAAACACAATTTCTTCACGACAGATGATGATCTCAATTTAAAAAAATTACCCTTATGACTGGTTTTGTGGACAATGGGTCACATTTTATACTAAATTGTCATAATATTTCAAAATATGACTATTTTCACGGTATTTTTGATCAAATAACAGCAGTGTAGGTAAGCATAAGAAAAATAAATAAAAAACTTTGAATTCAGTTTTAATGTTACAGTCATTTAACATTTAACACAAAAGAGGAAAGTTATCAGTTAAGTAATAAAAAAACATCCAAGACAAAAAGCCCCTGTTGAAGAAACACCCTAAGGATGAAATAGTAGCATTTAGTAACAACACTATGATGTGGCGTTCCTGTTTCCCAAGACCACTGGGTAAGTGGGTCAGGTGGAAAAAGCTCTCTAATAGTGTTGCAATCTTATGTACAAGCACACACAAACAGCGTTCATAGCTCTCGGCATTTTAACTTCCCCTGTACTTCAAGTGTTTAGTGTTTCAGCACCTCTTGCATGCTTCTCTGCTTCTGTGTGCTTGGAATGAAGAATGACTTCCTGATGGCTAACGACATGTCTCTAATTTGGGATTTCTTGTTACTAACTGATATTCTACTCTTTGTTCTCTGTATTTCCCAGAATTCCAACGGCGGCAGCCATGCTCAGGTGTGACCCAATAAACTCAGACATGGTGAGTACAAGGGCAAATATTTTCCAATAAATTTGTTTTATTAAAAAAACCTTTTTTTTTAGTCTTTCTACTTTTTGTTTTAAATTTTGTTTAATTCAGTGTGTTCTTCATAATTATGTGTGAAATATACTAACAGTTTCTGAGTGAAATTAGTTTTTACAACACATTTTTAGTGTACACTACCAGTCAAAAGTTTTTGAACAGTAAGATTTTTAATGTTTTTTAAAGAAGTCTCTTCTGCTTACCAAGCCTGCATTTATTTCTTCCAAAGTACAGCATAAACAGTATAATTTTGAAATATTTTTACTATGTAAAATAACTGTTTTCTATTTAAATATATATTAAAATTTAATTTATTCCTGTGATCAAAGCTACATTTTCAGCATCATTACTCCAGTCTTCAGTTTCACATGTTAAGCACATTTTTTATTCAGGATTCATTAATGGATAGAAAGATCTACATTTATCTAAAAATAAAACACTTTTGTAACGTTATAAATTATACCATTGAAACACTTGGAGTCAGTATTTTTTTTTTGATGATAAAGACATTTATAATGTTACAAAAGATTTCTATTTCAGATAAATGCTGTTCTTCTGAACTTTCTATTGATCAATGAAACTTGAATAACAACATGGTATTTATCTATACATTTCTAATTTTATCAGCTAGGTCACATGCTGATAATAATAATAATAATAAAATGTTTTTTAAACAGCAAATCAGAATATTAGAATGATTTCTGAAGGATCATGTGACTGGAGTAATGATGCTAAAATTTCAGCTTTGAAATCACATGAATAAATTACATTTTAAAATATATTCAAATAGAAAACAGTTATTTTAAATAGTAAAAATATTCAACATTGTACTGTTTTTGATGTACTTTGGATGGAATAAATGCAGTCTTGGTGAGCAAAAGAGACTTTCTTAAAAAACATAAAAAATCTTATGACTGGTAGTGTATAGACCTTAGTCAGGGTAGTGCATTATTTAGTTTTTGACATAAATGAAAACGAGGCTGTGAGTAATAGAAGTACATTGCTTTCATTTGATTGTACTTTCAGTAGACAAAAGCTAAAGATAAAGTGCGAGCCATTGTATCCCTCACAGCCTCGTTTTCATCCGTGTTAAATTCAATAGGGTGTGTAACCTGATTAAAGTCTGTTAGCCAAAAGAAGTTGTTTTGGACTAATCTCAAATGTTCCTCCGCCTTCCTGATACTTGTCTAGTTCTTTGCGTCCGGTTTATGTGATTTTATAGAAAACAATGCTTCACTTTCCGTTTCCAATAACAAACCTGCCTTACCAACTAACACACAATGGGCTGCCTGGCATAATGCCATCTGAGCACCCTGGTCTTGGGTCATCGGTTTGTTTGTTAAAGCACAGTATCCATGCACAAGACTCGTTTATAGAGACTAAGAAGGATATTTATGAATCGCGTGAGTATATTATTCGGATCGTACAATGCATATCTCTACAACTCATCTCGCACTTGGTCTTTTTTCTCTCTTCCTCTGGCTGCAGATGGACATGCATTCCTTTCTTATTAGGTTAGGAGTTTATATGGGGTGGGAAGTTGAATTTGGCTCATACTCAGTCATTCAAAGTTAGTCTTTATAGTCCCCAGACTCACTCGGTGCAGCTGCTTTATATGAGCGCTTGTGTAATTATGTACATGTGAATGTGTAAATATGCTAGCAAGTTCACAGCATGTTTAATGTCTCTGTCTCTGTCTTTCTCTCTCTCTCAGTCGTTGACTTACCCAGCGTACCTGATTAAACCTGCACCGGAGGGATTTGGAGTCGTGTTGTCACCTTCCATGGTCCCTACTTCCACAGCTCACCTGTACTCTCCTCACTACCACCAAGCACACTACTCCTACATGAGCCCTCCTCACACACACCCTCTGTCCCAGGATGTCCATCTCTCCCAGAGCGAGCCTGTCGACTTATCCGTCAGCAAAAGATCCTCCGTTTCATCGCCTTCATCATCTCTGGCATCGTCATCTCCCAGAGCTACTCCCCCATCCCCTTATGAGAGCTGCAGTCCGGTGTCACGTCCTCGCCCTGGCTCTGGCTCCGGCTCTGTAACAGGAAGCACTTCCGGGTCTCAGACAAGGCAGCTGACCCCACCACTGGCCCTTCCTATTCCTCCGGTAAGAATAGGGGTGATGCCTTATAAAAAAGCACTGTGGTGATAACTTGATAGTACACATCTTTTATTATAAGTTCATTTACAATCGGCCTAAAATGGAAGTTGCGTTCTGGAATGTAGGGCATGATTTTAACCTTCTCTGGGAGTTTGATTGACAGGTGAGCTGACCAATCATAATGCAGAATCTGCCATTTTGTCTGACAAACAACCTAAACAGGACAATTAGATTAACGTCAGTGGACTATGGTGTATTGTCATCTTTCTGCGGTTCAGACAACATAACTCGTATGTTCATTCATGTTTATTTCATGCTATAACTAGTAGTAAAGATGATCTGTTCAGATACTGCTTGAATTGAGGTGATTGCGTTCTCATGCCAAATATCGCAGAGCAAAGGGAACACTGACAACATGTCGATATACAAGACAGGGCAGGTTACTTTTGGTATTAATGTCTCATACAATAAATATAATTTTTGGGGCTCTTTAATGTAGCAGATCACTGTAGGGCCTCAGTTCTAGTGGTTCAAACGTGAATTGATCTCTTCCTGCTAGTTATAGCATGAAATACACATAAATAAACATGAGATTGTATGTTGCCTCAACCGTGGAAAGACGTCAACACCATTTAGTCTATTAATTTGCGAACTTCTGTTTTGTTTGTTGAACAAAATGGCAGATTTGGCGTTATGATTGGTCAGATCGCCTGTCAATCAATACATTTCAGTGATAAATGTCATGATTCTTTGGTGAATAGAACTTTAGAATAACAGCATTTATTTCGAATTGAAATTTTGTAATGTTAAAGTCTGTCATTTTTGGTAGATTTAATGCGTCCTAAAAGTATATTTGAACAATAGAGTATATCATAGAAGTAATTTGCGACCAACAGACATTTCTTGTGTCGTAATACAACTGTGTTTGTTTTTCTGGTTTATATCTGATGCAGGTTTTGACACCTATTGTACCAATACTTTCTATGCCGTTATCTATGCTCTACCCTCCCCCACTACACCTGTCTCCATCCATCATGATATCACCCGTCACACCTGAGGATCCTGATAACCACAAACAATGTAAGTTGGATGACATTGTGTATCACACACAGGGCTAACACTTTAAAATAAAGGTACATGAATAATCATGTACTAATACTAATTCATGCTTACTTCCACATGAACTGACAAATAGTGAAGACATGAGCTAATCATGAATCAATTAAGAGCTATCCTTAACCACAACTGGAGTCATATGAATAACGACAACAACTACATGTTTGCACATGTTTAATAGTTAATACGTTAATTAACATTTAGGGGTAAACTAAACCAAACAGTCTCTAAAAGAAGGAATTATAAATACAATGTACAATGACTTGCACATGTGAGTATAGTCATTTTAGACACTTCTAATACTGTTGCAACAGAGATGGAAATACAATTTTTAAATACATGAATCATGTTTTCATCTTTGTTGCCACCATTTTGCATGTGCCTTTTTCTGTTCTAAAAGTGTGTGTACAAGTCATTGGTGTTTGGTGATGGGTTTTGGCTCGAGGTCTGCATATAAAGTTTAGGACTTGGCTTTATGCAGACCAGTCACGTTCTTCCACACTGACTGAATTAATGATTTCTTTTTGAACCTGGCCTTACACAGAGGCATTGTCATGTTAGAATAGCAAAGGGTCCTGTCCAAACTGTTGCTATAAAATTAGAAACACACAATTCCCTATAATCATTATATGCTTAAACTTTTTATGCTTAAACTTAAAAAGATTTGTACTCATGGAAATTACTAAAGTAGTCAAACCTTTTCATTAAAATGCATTCACGGGGCTAAATATCACATTCCAGGGGCTAAATATCACATTATTGGGTCAGATCATAACAGAACTCTCAAAACACTCAAATGTATCTAGTATGCAGGGTTGCCAGGTTTTCATAGCAAAACCTGCCCAGTTGTTACTCAAAACTAGCCCAATCACGTTTCGGAAAGAGGTCCTCCTGATAAAAATTGCATTCCGGGGGTAAAATACACATTTTTTAGCAGGCTCCGTATGGTAAAATTTGCATTCCATAGGCTAAATATCACATGATTGAGGTCGCATTATAACAGAACTCTCAACACACTCAAATGTATCTAGTATGCAGGGTTGTCAGGTTTTCAAAGCAAAACCTGCCCAGTTGCTACTCAAAACTAGCACAATCACATTTTGGAAAGAGGTCCTCCTGGTGAAAATTGTGTTCCAGAGGATAAAATACAAGTTTTTAGCAGGGTCCCCATGGTAAAAAAAATGCACTAAAGGTGCCATCCTTATGCAGGAATATGCATGCATCCATGTGACTCCAGTCGTAGTTAAGGATATCAATTGATTGATTCATAATTAGCCCATGTCTTCACTAATCATGAGCTCATGTTGAAGTCAGCATTAATTTAGGTAATAGTACATGATTATTCATGTACCTTTGTTGTAAAGTGATGGGTGACAGTTGTAATAATATATCTCTACATATTGTTTTCATGGTTGATTGATTTGTCTCCCGTGTCTTGTCTTCAGTCATAATGAAGTCAGAGAATCCCCCAGACAACTATGAGCTCCTGAAGCCAATTAAATCCGAGCCCCACCCGGAACAAGCTCAGGATTCCCACAGCCAGGAAATAACCTCACCCATCATTACTGTCCCACCATGTTATGAGTAAGTACTGAGCCCTCAAACACACACATGTGCGCAATTTGTTCTTTATTATATCACCATTTGTTTTATTTTGTATGATCACAGCTTGTGCATGTACTATAAGACATTAATTAAAAATTGTAAGATAGGATGAGATAAGCTTGTGTATGTGCATGTGTGCATGTGAGACAGGTCACAACTTGTCACTTTAAAGGGTTCTGCCGCTTGTTTTTACACACTTTTTACTCACTGTACATCTGTGTGTAAAAACAACCTACTGGATTCCATATAGACACCTGCAATTAGACACAGATACTACACATACTGTACACTTAGTATCTATCTATCTGTCTATCTATACAAGTATGTGTGTGGCGTAATACATATATTTCTATATCTGATGTTTCTTGCTGTGGGTCTGATAAACTCCCCCAGCATGCATTTCAGAGACAGTGTGTCTCCAAGTATTCTTCTAACCCTCTTGGGGTGGGAACATATCTGTGCTTAAGCGCCTACAAGTGCATGCTTGAGAGTTTGTGTAGACATTTTTGCAATCTTATTTTATGCATGTTCACAGTGGATGTGTATGTGACTGAAAGGAAAAAAGGTGGTGAAATACAGAGAAAGGAGCGCTGTTTATGAGGAAGGGAGGAGAAAGCTCTTGATTGAGAGAGGAAGGGAGGAGGCAGAGGTAGAATGATCATTTTATTTTGGGTGCGGTGGCAAAAAAGCTACTTTTAGGGACAAATGTTAGGAAGTGGGAGAGTACGTGACATTGTGGACGAAGGCTGAAAATATGTAGCTTAAAACAGACAGGGAGGGTAAGGTGTACGGAGAGGTTTAATGGAGACATGAGAAAAAAAATAAAGAAAGAGAAGAAGGATGTATTTAATTATAGGGTGTTTTGGGCAGGAACTTACAGTAAAAGGTGTTCCTGTTAAAGTAAACTCATGGGAGGTTTTTCAACTGGTTTATTGTCTGCAAGTCGGAAATTATAAGTCCAGTCAGTTGAAAAACAACAGCGTTACTCAACTAGCTGCACTTTTGGATGTATTATTCATGTCTGTAGCACAAACGATGTGGAACGAGTTATTTGCTTCAGTTCCTTGAAGTTAAGGCCTACGTGTGAGCAGTAATAAGCAAGCACTACTAATAAAACTCATAAATGAGGAATGTGACAGAACTGTGCACTAAGGTCATAATACTGAGATAACTTAATACAAAAGACTGTCTAGCTCCGCTTTGAGGTGGACTGTGTTATGGTTCTGACCTCTGGTGGTTAAAGCAAGAGGTGCACCTCAAACATTCATCTTTCTTTTCATCTGTAACAGGGGAAACACACACTCAGTGATTGTACGTCGAAAGGTGGAGTCTCCAGATCCACTGAAGAAGCGTCGAATTCATCGCTGTGACTTCAATGGCTGCAATAAAGTCTATACCAAAAGTTCCCACCTGAAAGCTCACAGACGCACACATACAGGTAAATAGCCTAAATATGCTGAATTGTGTTTATACAAATAATTAATTTTGTGACACTCTGGATGTATTCCCATCATTTTTTCGGGAAAACATTATGTGTTTTGGGGGGAAACAAATAGCTGCATTTACTAATTTTATTCAATATTATTACAGTTTAAAATAACAGATTTTTATTTAAATTGAAGACAAATGTTTCCATAAACCTTACAGAATCTGCAAAATGTTAATTAGTTTACCAAAATAAGAGGGATCATACAAAAAACATTGTTTTTTTAGCACTGACCTGAATAAGATATTTAACAAGAAATATATTTGACCCCGTCCAAACGTTTACATACACTTGATTCTTAATTCTGTGTTGTTCATGAGTCCCTTGTTTGTCCTGAAAAGTTTAACTGCCCGGTGTTCTTCAAAAAAGTCATTCAAGTCCCACAAATGTTTGGGTTTTTCATCATTTTTGTGTATTTGAACCCTTTCCAACATGACTGTATGATTTTGAGATCCATCTTTTCACACTGAAGATAACTGAGGGACTCATATGAAACTATTACAGAAGGTTCAAACACTCACCGATTCTCCAAAAGGAAAATCAATGCATTAAGAGCTATGTAGCTCTTTAGCTTCTAAAGGCCAGTACTAAATGAAAATTCTGTTCAAAAGTTTACACCCCTGGCTCCTAATGCATTGTTTCCTTCTTGAGCTATCACTGAGCGTTTGAACCTTCTGTAATAGTTGCACATCTCCCTTAGTCGTTCTCAGTGTGAAAAGATGGATTTCAAAATCATACAGTCTTTGTTGGAAAGGGTTCAAATGCACAAAAATGATGAAAAACCAAAGAATTTGTGGAACCTGAAGAATTTTTCTAAAGAACAGCAGGCAGTTTAACTGTGCAGGACAAACAAGGGACTCATGAACAACTATCAAAAAACACAACAACAACAACAACTTTTGAACGGGGTGATTTTTCTAATTTCAACTATTATTTTCTCTTGTGTACTATTTGTAAATGTCTTTAATGTGAAATGTCTTACTCAGGTCAGTACTAAATAAAAAATAACATGCATTTTAGATGATCCCTCTTATTTTGCTAAAATAATGAATAATTCTGCAAGGTATGTAAACTTTTGACTTCAAATTTATTTTAAAATGTTATCCTAATATGCTGATTTGCTGCTCAAGAAAAATAGTTTATTATTATCATCAATGTTTATATTTTGCGGAAATACACCCATACCATTCAGATGTTTGGGGAATATTTATTTATTTAAAAAAGAAATCATCTTGGAGATTATTGCCTGTGTAAAGATAAAAATGCTCATTTACTTAAATTTTAGTTTGACTATTCATACGGATGGATAAACACTCTTCTCATCTTTTTGTGTGACCGTTTAGGAGAAAAGCCTTACAAGTGCATGTGGGAAGGTTGTACATGGAAGTTTGCCCGCTCAGATGAGCTGACGCGTCACTTTCGGAAGCACACGGGTGTAAAGCCATTCCAGTGTCCCGACTGCGATCGCACCTTCTCTCGCTCTGACCACCTCGCTCTGCACAAGAAGCGCCATCTGCTGGTGTGAGCCCAAAACTCCAACACATGAACAGAGTGGAAATTGCACCTTCGATTAAGCCGTTGCCCCATGGGAGCTTCATCTTCAGTGATGCCAAGGGCCGTTTTGTATTTCCCGTCCCCTGCCTGTTCAGGAAACAATGTATGAGAAGAAAGAGTGGAGTTGATGGATCATACGATGGCTAGCTCATACTTCATGAAAAGAATTATTGTCCAAGTGGATTTTGTCACCATTACTATGGATATGGAGTAGTGCTGTGGATATCACCCCTTTAAATTCAAAGCAATAGGCACCTTTATGTCTTTTTCTTTGTCCCTTCCTTATCTTTCTATACACGTCTCGCTCATTCTGTTTTGCCCTCTGCAGGTCAGAGGGCTATTGTGCCATTGTGCCACTTTCAGCACTACACAAACAAGCAAAATACATTTACAGTAAGCCAGTAGTCACACACACAAACACAACTCAGAACAGTTTCACACTTTTAATGTTGTTTTAAAATGCAACTCGGGTCAAACCTGCACAATGTGAATTTTTCTCTTTTTGTATATTATTCTGAGAAATGAATGTGGATACACAGATCTTGTATATGTATTCAGTATGTGTGTTTCATGTTTCAGTGTAAGGACCAAAGCTGATTGTCTTACACCCTCATATATTTTTTGAGATTGTTTGATTGGGTCAGTCAGTCGTTAAAGCCTGTTCACACCAAGAACGATAACTGTAAAGATAACTAGTTAACAATAACTATAATAGCGTCAACATGCCACTTTAAATGCTTTTTAAAGAAGAATGGATTCTGTTTGGCTGTCAATGTTTTTTTTTTTGTGGACTCTTTTACATTTTAGAGGTATATTTAAAGCTATATCTTTATTGTTATAATTATCGTCCTGGGTGTGAATGGGCCTTTATAGGCCAATTCGGTGTTTGCAAACCAAACAGTGATTATGTTTTTTTTTTTTTTTTTTTTTTTCTGGTGGCAGAAAATTAGTTGTCAAGTGGGAGTATATGGAAACAGTTGATTAAAAAATTAAAAAGGTAAACTTTTTTAAATTAAATCTGATTCTGAGATTATATTACACAGTAACGATTAGAAAAATCAACTCGTCATTCTCTATTTTGAGTTTATATCCCACACTTTGGCTTTTTTCCCCTTAGAATGAACAAACTCACTATTGTTGAGTTAAATCGAGTTATAAAGTCTGAAATATGACATATAAACTAAACTTCCATTTAGTTAGTCTGTCCGTTTGTCCTAATTACACGCGACGCGACAAGATTCCAGCGACAAACAATTTGACCGTCAACACCAGACGCGACGCCGCAGCGCGACGTGACAGATATCACAGCCACTCAGAACTGCACTCCTAAGTAAATAGAAGTTTCTAATCTAATTCAAAAATATTAAACCTTTTTAACATTATTAAAACTACATACTAAGTGAGTGATACCATCTTTGTATGGAATATGCTTGTTGGTTCGCAGTTTTAACGTAGCTACATGTTTGCGTTAATGTATTTTCAAGATCTAAGGTAAGCTACCTGTTGTTACTTTAAGTATGGCTATAAATGTCACGCGATATGAAATTCAAACTCTCATTAGACACATTTAACATTGAATAAAGCACTTAATAAGCACCTGAGATTATCACTGCCATAGTTTGTATGTTGCAGAAATAGAAACCGTTTCTAAAATACAAATTTCGCGTGTCGCCGTCGCGGCTAGTTAAAAGAAAAACTCAGATTAACATGGAAAAGATACCTTTTATCGCGTGTCGCGGCGCGTGCAGTTAGGACACGGTGGTTTAAATGGCGTTTTTGACGACGGCATTCTGATTCTAACTTTCAAAGGCACAACAATACATTTTATCTCTTATTCCATGGATTTTTCCCTTTTTACTCCACTTGTTACCAGTGATTTTCTGCCATCACGATGCGCGTGATGTCTACTCCAAATTGGTCTATACTTTAACTCTTAAGAGTTAAGTTTTAACAAGTTTTTGGTTCCAAAAGTCACTTCGGAGCACCTGACCTATTATTTACCTTGTAAAACAGTGGCTTGTTTTATTAATTGTAGTTTATTACCGTAAGTACTATGTACTGTGTAAGTTCTTGCAACTATGCACATGCACAATTTACGATTTAGTAATGAAATTATAGTAATGATTTACCCTACGTTTTAAAAATACAGGTGGAAAGTTAGTGTGAGAGGTCAAAATGCTGTTTTGAATGCTGATAGGCTGGTCTAAGAATCATCCAACACATACATGTTAGTTGCAAGGACTTATAGAAAGCTTAATTTTGCTTAATCTCACCATTATTCATATTTGAATAATTTGTGTAATCATGAATATTCATATAATCCTAAATATTTTGCTGTGTCTTGTTGTATTTTATCAAATCCAGTGTCTGAGGCTCAAAAGGGTAAAATGTTATTTCACTGAGGGGTGTTTAGGTGGAGAAATGTGATAAATGTGAACCATTCAATAAGGGGCATTATTATTTTATTAGAGTGAGTTCATCTAGGTTATGGGTAACATTATCTTACTGCTAACACTTTGTTTGTGAGATATTTGTTAAGCGTGGATATATGCAGGGACGAGTGTACTCTTGTTTTTCTGTTTGTAGGTTTTGCAAATCATTTTTACGTGAACAAATGTTGAGCAATGTGTAAACGGAAACAGTGCACTTTAAAATAGATTTGAAATGGCAAATATCTGTAAATGGGGGTCCATGAATATCTTAAAGCTTTGGGCTAAATCTCTGTGTTTTTCTTTTTCTAATAGTAGTTTGTAATAAGATCGGTTTCTGTTTTTCTTTTCTCAACTGAAGGACAATTTTGAAGGAGGAAAAGAGCAAGAGAATGAGAAAAAGTCCTTAATGAAATGATTGAGATGAGTCAAAGAAAGAATTACAGAGAAAAAGGATGAAGCATTTGTTTCTTGGTCTGATGTATAAAACACAGCAAAGCTGTACAACACATCACAGAACTGAACTAATCGGATAGGATAATGGAGATATATTAATATATACTTATATATATATATATATTGAATGGAATAATATGACTGAATGGGCAATTTATAGAAAGCATGATTATGATATATTTTTAATCCAAAACAAATATTATGTTTTTTATAAAGATGTGAATCTTCTGTCTTTTCTGAATTACTTATTTTTTCACAGTTCAAAGGGAATATTATGCTGTGTCATTATATCAAACTGTGAATTTAATACAAATTGTTCAGACACTTTTTGTATTATATAGATTTAAATATGTATCATTCAATAAACATTTTATGGTGACTATTTTGTATAAATGTGTTGTCATTGTGTTTTTAATCTTTTTTATTTGATCAAAAATACAGAAAAAACAGTAATATTGGGAAATATTATTGCAATTTCTAATATTGGTTTCCTATATTAATATACTTTAAAATATAATTTATTTTTGTGACACCGCTGAATTTTCATCAGCCATTTCTCTAGTCTTCAGTGTCACATGATCCTACAGAAATCAATCTAATATGCTGATTTATTATTAGGTTTGAAACTGTTGTGCTGCTTAATAAATAAATAAATAAATATATATATATGAACCTGTGATACTTTTTTCTTTGATGAATAAAAAGTTAAAAAGAACAGCATTTATTCATAATAGAAATCTTTTTTAATAACATAAGTCTTTACTATGACTTTTTATCCATTTAACACATCCTTGCTGAATAAAAGTATTAATTTCTTTAAAAAAAAGATTTACTGACCCCACACTTTTGAATAGTAGTGTATATTGTAACACAAAAGTTAGACTTTTAAACTTTTTTTTATTTATCAAAGAAACCTGAAAAAAGTATCACAGTTCCCAAAAAATTACGCAGCACAATTGTTTTTAACATTGATTATACATCAGCATATTAGAATGATTTCTGAAGGATCATGTGACACTGAAGACTGCAATAATGATGCTAAAAAAAAATCATCTTTGCACCACAGGAATAAATTATATTTTGAAGTATATTTAAATAGAACTTTTTTTATTTTGAATTGCAATAATATTTCACAAATTTTTACTTTTTTTTTAAATCCGAAAAATAAGACTATTACTTCTTGGCTAACTGGTTAGACTAAGCACTTAAGACACAGTCTTAACATAGTAGCCAAGTTTATGCAACTGGCCCCAGGTCTTCCACAGTTCTGACTGAAAGTCATTTATAATGTGAACATTATATTTTCGACTTGTTGCAAACATAAAAAAGAAGGGCTCGTCCGGGATTTGAACCCGGGACCTCTCGCACCCTAAGCGAGAATCATACCCCTAGACCAACGAGCCAGATGAGTAAAACAAGCCTGTAAAACAACTTACAAAAGTTCAAGGTAGACCGCCATTTTCGTACTACCATCGTTGTATCAACATGAATACAGTAGTGACTCATGTGTTTTCTCAGTGTTAGGAAAACGGTTCTATAAATTTATAATAGATCAGCTATCTTATTAATTCCAGTTTCACCGCTTGCAAAACTAACTGTAAAACGCAACGCTACCTTAAACCCGAAACCAAACTGATTAATACCTTACACTGTCTGAGTTAGTACCACAGCTACAGTTGGGTATAGCATTTGACAAGAATTTATAAGCAAAATGTGACAGGAATTTGCTCACTTATTTATATCCCTGTCTCCAAAGTGCTAAAAGTTCAGATGACGTCACTATCCAGAGCCGCACGCGACCCTGCTGCCGACGTGGCGCGAGCTCGAGCGGAAGGGTTGCGGGAGCGCGGCTGTCAGCAGAACTGGTAAGAAGGGATGAGCCTATGAATTAACTTAACTTATTTCAGAAGAAATAACGCTTGTGTTCATTTTGCCTATGTGTATTTTGCATGTTTATCCCGTAGAGGAGACTACTTTCATTTGTCGCTTTTGTTGTTATTCTTTTACATCTAATGGTGGTTCATTTAAATTCGTTTGTTGAAGTGCTCGCAGAGTAACGTTGTATTTAAATTACTTTAACATTCTCAAATAAATAAGATTCTGTAAAGGAAAGTCAATATAGCGGGGAAACGAATAAACGATTTGTCACCAAACATGGGCGTTTGATTTCAGCTAACGTTAGTATAAAAACAGTCTTTGAGACATCATAAAACTGCATGCAGTTCATTGTATAGAAACTGTAACGTGTAACTTGTGGTTTATATTCTGCGTTACATAGTTTGTGTATATGTGTATTCATGCACTGGACGTCTATTTACAAATAAAGTTTGAATGTAGTTGTGAGTGTGTAAAACATCCGCTAGATGGCGCTGCAATCCGCATCAAACAAAGGCGTTTGACAGTGTGGCACCATTCAGGGACAGCGCTGGGACTCTGTGTGAATGCAGCTCTGTGATAATGCTTTTCTATTCACACACACGTACACATACAAATTGCTTTAACTGTATTGTATTAAAGATACGTATTAATACAATATATTAATAATACAGTTGAAGTCAAAAGTTTACATATACCTTGCAGAATCTGCAGTTTGCAAACACGCAAACTGCATTTTTTATTTAGTACTGAACTGAAAATGGTGGAATTTATACAAATGACCCCGTTCAAAAGTTTAAATACACTTCATTCTTAATACTGTGTTGTTACCTGTATTATCCACAGTTAAACTGACCACTGTTCTACAGAAAAAAAATCCTTTAGGTCCCACAAATTCTGTGGTTTTTCAGCATTTTTGTGAATTTGAACCCTTTCCAACCATGGCTGTATGATTTTAAGATCCATCTTTTCACACTGAGGACAACTGAGAGACTCATATGCAACTATAACAGAAGGTTCAAACGCTCACTAATGCTCCAGAAGGAAAAACAATTCAATAAGAGTCGGGGGTGAAAACTTTTGAATTTGAAGATCGGGGTAAATTTACCTTATTTTGTCTTCTGGGAAACATGTAAGTATCTTCTGTAGCTTCTGAAGGCCAGTACTAAATGAAAATAAATATGATATTTTGGTAAAATAAGAAAAATTTACACATCTTCATTCTGTTCAAAAGTTTACACCCCTGGCTCTTAATGCATTGTTTTCCTTCTGGAGCATCAGTGAGCATTTGAATCTTCTGTAATAGTTGCATATGAGTCCCTCAGTTGTCCTCAGTGTGGAAAGATGGATGCCAAAATCGTACAGTCATTGTTGGAAAGGGTTAAAATACACAAAAATGCAGAAAAACCACAGAATTTGTGGGACCTGCAGTTTAACTCATGAACAACTATTACTTAAAAAAAAAAAAAAAAAAAAAAAAAGTGGATCTTTTATTTAGCAGCAGTTTTAAGAATCAAGTGTATGTAAACTTTTGAACAGGGTCATTTTTATAAATGTAACTATTATTTCCTCTCTTTGTATCTTTTATGTGAAATATCTTTTTCAAGTCAGCACTAAATAAAAACAACAACATGCATTTGGTATAATCCCTTTTATGTTGGTAAAATAATTAACATTTTGCAGATTCTGCAAGGTGTGTGTTTAAATTTTGACCTTAACTGTATATCGCAGAAGCGTGGGTTTTATACAAGATAATGACAGCTGTTAAACCCAGATCTAAAACCAACCTTGACACAAAACATTTGACACGATTAGAATAAAAACAAAATATGATGCCTTACATGCAAACGTATGTGTGTATTCACATTATGTTTAAAGCTATAGTGTATTTGACCAACCTGACTGCAAATCTTTCTCACTGAAATACCATAATTCCAAGTCATCCTAATGTAATTCCTGGCATAATTTAGACGCAATCGATAAAAAATATAATAAACCACTAAGATTTAAATAAGATTATGCTAGATTAAAACAAAAATCTGAATTTCAGTTATCCAGGAAGATCTCAGCAAATTGTTCTTGATCGTTTTAGGATTGATTCCAAATTATTATAGAAATTATATTACCAACCCATTAGCATTAGTCTCCTAAATAATCCCCAGTTATTGTGTATGCACAACACAAGCCAACTTATATCTGCATTTTTTTTTAAATTAGTCTCTGAGTAACATATTTTATAATATGACTTGATATTTCAGAAGAGCAACATCATTTTTCTTTTCACTGTGCTTGTGGTGTTGTTCCTAGTGTCAGTGATCAATTTCCAGTTATTTTGCAAACCTTAGTCATAGAGTGTTTAGTCAGACGTTTGTTGTCAGTCGTGGCCAGCTGTTTACATGGCCTCTCATTACACTTTGTTTATCTATTTTTTTTATCAGAGCACCATGTCGCAAGATGAGACCGTGGAAGACCTCATTACAAAATCTCCCCCTTCCCTCCACCCGACTGATGCAGACGCCTCTGATGAAACAGGCACTATAGCTGCAGCTAATACAGGTGAGGTCCCATCTGTATCACAACTCTCACTAGACACATCTGCCCCTGACTTGACCAATGCGGCTGCAGAAAAGCACAGTGCAACCAAAGATGTTGAAGACAAGCAGGTTCACCCATCAGAAGAAAAACCTGAGGGTCAGATGACTGAATGTGTGGATACAGTGAGCTTGGATCCAGAAGCTACACAGGAAGATGCACAGGGAACAGAGGTACATTTAATAGGGTTGATTTGTGTTTGTGCAATGTTACAAAATCTATAACGCTATTTTTTGTGTATTTTGTGGTTGCTTTTCGCCTGTGTGGATGTGTGTTATCAGCCCCTGGATGAGTCTAAATCTAAAGGCTGGAGTAGTTGGGGTTCCTGGGGGAAGTCACTTCTGACCACTGCTACATCCACTGTGGGTAAGTCACCATAGCAACCTGCTACATTGAGGTTGCAATAATAAACCATACAGTAGATCCTTCCACAGTTAACTGTTAAGGCCAATTCACACTGCACAGACAAACACCAACAAACAAGTTGGCCATTGGGTTTAGAATTTGATGAAAAATAGCTGTCATGTTCACACAGCACCAACAGACACTGACAAACGCTGACATGAACATGTTAACATGTTAAACAAACCCTGACCAATGCCAACAGATGCTGACAGGGGTAACACACTAATCAGACAAAACACAAAATACATGTTTGTTGAAGTTTTTCTATCTATTTATCTATATCTGTTTGTCTGAATCTCTCAGCAATGCACATTTTGACATTTCAGATGTTGATCTAGTATAGATCAGATTTTGTTGCATGCATGTAAACAGCCAAAATTCATATAAGATCTAATTTTTTCTCATCCACTTTGAGGCACTTGACCACCAAGTTTCTAAATTTAAAATGTTTAGGGTCATATTTGATCAAAAATACAGGACAAAAAAGTAATATTATGAAATATTATTGCAATTTAAAATAAAATATAATTTATTTCTGTGATGCAAAGCTGAATTTTCATCAGCCGTTACTCAGTGTTCTCATGTTCCTTCAGAAATCATTCTAATAATTTATCAATGTTGGAGACATTGCTGTTTAATATTTTTTGGAACTTGTGATACTTTTTTCAGGACTCTTTAATGAATAAAATGTTAAAAAGAGGAGAATTTATTAAAAATAGAAATCTTTTCTAACAATATAAGTCTTTACTATAATTTTTTATCAATTTAACACATTCTTGCTGAATAAAAATATGAATTTCTTTTAAAGAAAGAAAGAAAGAAAAAAATGACTGACCCCAAACTTTGAACTGTAGCATATATATTGTTAGAAAAGATTTCTATTTCAAATAAATGCTATTCATTTAAATGTTTTATTAATCAAAGAATCCTGAAAAAAAAATTCACAGGTTCCAAAAATATTAGCAGCACAATTATTTCCAACACTGATAATAAATCAGCATATTACAATGATTTCTGAAGGATCATGTTACACTAAAGACTGGCGTAATGATGCTGAAAATTCAGCTTTGCATCACAGAAATAAATTCTATTTTAAAGTATATTCCAATAAAAAAACACTATTTTAAATGGCAATAATATTTTCTGTATTTTTAATCAAATAAATGCAGCCTTGATGAGCAGAAAAGACTCCTTTAAAAAACATTCAAAATCTTACGGATCCCAAACTTTTGAACAGTAGAGTATTTTTTTTAATTTTGCAATGGTCTCCAATGATCAGTTTTGTTATTCATGCAGTCAGAGGAAAGATTAAGTGATTTAAAGTTTATTGTTGTATGCACACTTTCTTTTTTAATTAGTTTTTAATTTATTTGTGTGTGAGAGAGACAAAAAACAGACACAAGTTTCTGTGATGACTTACAGCACATTATACATGGTATTATTTGAATGAACTAATTGCATACAGATTAAGTACTACTTTCTAATCATATGAAAACACATGTGAGGCATAATACTAAAGAGCTACCTTCTAAATGCAAAAAGTGTTTTTGTCAGCTCAATGTGTCTTAGTAGATATTATTGTGAGCACAGTTGTGAGAATGTAAACTATTGGGACAATAAATCACACTATCTGTCAATATCTGTTCTGTGCAGGATAAACGCAGTCCTAAAGTGAAATGTATTTCCATCCTTTGATTGTCCATAGGTCAAGGGTTAAGCTCTGTTAAAGAGAAAGCAGGTGTGGCATTACGAATCCGTCAGAGCTCAACATGTGAGGAGGCAGAAGAAGCCCATGAGCATTGTGGGACAGAAACGGCAGAACACGTTCATTCAGAAGAGGGACATAGAGGAGTACTGTCAACCATCAGCAGTGCTGTTCAGAACACTGTGAGTCTGCACATGCGTAACACACATCATTACCCTACCATGATTTACCATGATCACTGAGATGTAACAAAATCAGCCGCTTCACTTGATGAAATCTGGAGATAGTAATAAGTCTCGGCTGACCGCCTGTGATTGAATAACCTAAGGTGAATACATCTTTCTTGTCCCTCCTTCATAGGAAAATTATCATGTTCATTATTATTTTTCTTTTTCATTTTATCAGGGAAAGTCAGTAATAACAGGAGGTCTTGATGCTTTGGAGTTCATTGGAAAGAAGACCATGAATGTCTTAGCAGAGAGTGACCCAGGTTTTAAAAAGACCAAAATACTTATGCAGAGAACAGTCTCTCTGTCTCAGGTAAGATGGTTAACAAATGCTCAAATAACATTTCTCACTATTATTATTGGGTGTTTTTTCCCAGTGGTGTGCTTACAACCGTCTTACCTCAGATACTAGAACAGGGGTGCCCAAACTCGGTCCTGTAGGGCCGGTGTCCTGCAGTTTACCTCCAACCCTATTTAAAAAAAACCTGAACCAGCTAATAAAACTCTTACTAGGCATGCTAGAAACCTCCAGGCAGGTTGTAACGGTCTGGGTGTCTGCCCCTTTAAGGCTCGGGGGTTTTCGGGGAATTTCCCTTGCACGGCGCTCAAGTGTATATGCGTGAGGAATCCTCCTCCTAATCGTTCTTTTGTTGTTTCTTCCTTTTTAATAACAACCCTTTTTGTTAATGGTAACCGGCTTCGTGTGGTTTTTAATGCACAGTAGGTTACAAGGTGTGTTGAGGCAAGTTGGAGCTAAACTCTGCAGGACATCGGCCCTACAGGGCAGAGTATAGGCACCCCAGTACTAAAAGATGCAGTGGTTTTGTTGAAAAATTCTGCTATATTTTAGGGATGGGACGATACACCTACCTCCCGATTCAATACTATCACGATACTTGGGTGCCATTACTATATGTATTGCGATTTTTTATTTAATTTTATTTTTTAAGAATTTCGATTCTACAAGTATTGCGATTCAGAATTGCTACTAGGGCTGGGACAATACACAAGTCTTCTGATTCAAATGTTCAACAAAATGAGTAGAAAAAATACTTTCTGAAATATAATAAAACTTGCAAACCATTTTAGGCATGTTTAGTCATGTTTTCCTGGCAAAACAAATTTTACTTTGTTTACTGCAAAGTATATTTTGGTCATCCCATTAAAAATAACATTCATTTCAGTAATGGTCCAAAGGGCTTTAGCTTTTACTACTTTACTAGCAAGACGTCTCATCCTTTTAAATATTTTGATACATGGCTAAAAGAAGTGTTTACTTGCATTAAATTAGAAAAAAATAGACTCTCACTTACTGGTTCTTTAAAGACCTTTGACAAGGTGTGGCGCCCCTTTTTAGATTATCTGCTGGCTAACTCTCTTGATACTTAAACTGAAACATATAAATACATATTTTTCTACTCATGTAATTTATTAATTTATTATTATTATTATTATTATTATTATTATTATTTTTTTTTTTTACATATTTATTTTAATTCTCTTTTTTTTTAATTAACTTTAATATTTTACTTTTGCCTCTGTCTTTTTATGCATTTCATTTCTCAATGGGAAGTTATAGGCTGTTATAGGGAGGGAAGTGTTTTTGGGGTAGTATTAGTAATAACATGGAAGGATAATTGTAAGATAAATGTTGCAATTTGTTGAGTTGATATTCCATGCAGAAAATCTAATAAAGAATTTTGAAATAAAAATAACATTTAAATTGGATCATTTTACAGCTTTAAAGTGCTGGAAATAGTTATGTTAAATGCTGGAAAGTCATTAAAAACGTGCTTGAATTTCTCTCTCAAAGGTTGGACAAACCCTGAAATGAATAATGTGTTATTATTTCTACCACAACACCATGGTTATAGTTAGATTTAATACTGGTTTTCTGACGTAAATCAGCGCTGTTTATAACAGAGAATTCTGGCCAGAATTCGATTGATTCTCACTAGATCTTGCAGCAACCGTTTTCATTGTGCGGGGAATTCAAACCTATGATTCAAACACTTCTTACTGGATCTCGCAGCACTGTTCAGTAACAGTGTTGCAAAATCAACTTGGCTCCCAATTAAAGCTGTTTTGAGTTCGGACAATTCTGAGGTAAACCAATTGCGATAGTTAGGTGAATCGATTTTTTTCTCCCACCCCTACTATATTTTCAGTGTATGTTTGTGTGGAACTTATCTGCTGTATGTGCTTCTGTCTGCAGATGTTAAAAGAAGCAAAGGAGAAAGAAAGAGAGAGACTGAGCAGTCAGATGGTCACAGAACCAACCGCCCACTATGGGATCTTGTTTGATGACTACCAAGGCTTGTCTCATCTTGAGGCACTGGAGATACTTTCCAATGAGAGCGAAGGGAGGGTTAGTAACACATACCATCTACATTTATCTATAATACCTTTTACTAATGTAAAAACCAGCTGAAATACTAATGTCATCAGAAATACATTTTTGTCTAAGACTAATTCCTACATAAATTGTATGGGTTTTTGTTTTTTATTTTTCTGAAATACGATGTAGTTAAGCAATATCACACTAAAATGAGTGCTGGCCTTTTTTCTAAATATTGTCTGTATTTTATGTTTCGCAAATGAAAATCGTTCCAAACAAAGATGGAGTAGACCATTTGTGCATCTCAGAGCAGCAGCGTTTTTTTCCTGAATGAATCTGTATTTGAATGAATCATTTGAGTCAATGATTCAATGATGTATAAAGACAGCCACTTGGGCCTTTTGCAAATGGCACATTTCATTTGCACTTGCGCTAAAAGCGGCATTATCGAACGAAAGTGTGGAATCGCAAAGTGTGGAAGATTGCAGTGGTTTAGGGTACAATTTGGGACAGGGCCTTGCTTCGTTATTTTAAAAGAATTATCCGATTTGAATGAATTTTTTGAATGAATGCTTCAATGAATCACTCATTAGGAACTTCCCTCCATTTACTGGTGGTTTTAGTGTCATATTTATTTATCCATGACAGGCCTAAACCAGCCAAGGTACCAGCATAAAAACAATTTACAAGTTTAATTAAAAATTTAATTAAATAATTAAAAATTTTTGTCAATATTGCACAACCCTACATCAAACTAGCATACACAATCCATAGTTTGTGGTCAAGTATTTTTTTAAATATAATTTTTTTTCAGCAAGGATACATTAAATTGATCAAAAGTGACAGCAAAGACTACATTTGTTAAACTTGATCTTGAGCACCAAATCAGCATATTAGAATGATTTCTGTAGAATCATGTGACAAATCATGTCCAAGTTCCATCACATGAATACATTTGACAAAAAATAAAGTGTAAAAAAGTGTAAAGTTATTTTGGATCAAATAAATGGTGCATGTCTAATATGTTTCTCTTTCAATTTAAGGTGCAGGAATTCTTGTCCACTTTGGAGGAGGAAGATTTGGAAGTTATGAAGGCGGCACTAATTGTAATTAAAGAGATCTTCATCGCTCATGAGGAGGAGGAACCTGATGCTGCCTCAGGGGAAAACGGTGAACTTTATTCACAAATTCAGTGTTCCACTCCTCTCTGTGAGTCTTTAAATGCCAAAACATAAGTAGACAAATCAAAATCACAGTCAAATCCGGACCACAATCAAAATCCTGTGCTTGATAAATCTGTATTACAATTTATGCACTGATGCAGATTAATCAGGGTAAATGGTCACACTCACAATTTTTTATTTTTAAAATCCAATCACAGATTTTGAGTTACAATTATTAATTATATAATAATCTACATGGTCTACATTCTGGTTGAAATTACCAACTATTGGAAAACCTAATATTAGCAAATCTCAATGAACAAACATTGATTTGATATGACAGGCGACTCAGCCAGAGCACTATAAATATTTCAGTCCTCCACATTTTTGCCCTTGGGTATTAAATGTACGTGATCTGTGTGTTTCAGCTGCTGATGGAGAGGAGTTTGTCAGTGTTCTTACTGAGCTACTCTTTGAGCTCCATGTTGCAGCAACTCCAGACAAACTGAACAAAGTACAGCCGCACTTATACACACACACATACTGCATATCCACATGCAACACAAATGTGTACTTACTCTCTCCAGCACACAAACATACATATGCTATTCACAAGCACAAACACTAATCATACCGTGTGCCCTGCAGGCCCGTATAAAAGCTCATGACTGGGTGCGAGAAGTGGAGCAATCCCAGGAAGATGTCAAGAATGTAACAGAGGAATTAAAGGAAGAAAGCTCCACCACATGCGCTGCTCCAGAAAAGGAAGAAACCAAAGAAGAAGAAAAGAAAGAGAAGGGAGAAGAGGGAGAGAATGAGGAAAATAATGCAAAGGACAGAAACTCAGATGCTGTTGAGGTGAGAAATATCTAAATAATGTCTTTATATATATATATATATATATATATATATATATATATGAATGATATATAGAATTTTAAAAAGCATTGATTTGAAATACAATTGTAAAAGGATAACAGTACTGTATTAATACCAAAATACCATTTGCAATAATTACAGGATTTTTTAAATGTTTTTAAAAGAATTGTATGCTCATCAAGGCTGTATTCATTTGATTAAAAATACAGTAAAAACAGTAATATTGTGAAAATGTATTACAATCTAAAAAACATTTGTATTAAAATATACACTAACAGTCAAAAGTTTTTGAACAGTAAGATTGATGTTTTTTAAAGAAGTCTCTTCTGCTCACCAAGCCTGCATTTATTTGATCGTACCGCAAAAACATAAAAATTTTGAAATATTTTTACTATTTAAATGAACTGTTTTCTATTTTGAGATGTAATTTATTCCTGTGATCAAAGCTAAATTTTCAGCATCATTACTCCAGTCTTCAGTGTCACATGATCCTTCAGAAATCATTTTAATATGCTGATTTGGTGTTCAAGAAACATTTTTTTATTATCATTAATATTTAAACAGAGTTGAGTATTTTTTTTTTCTTTGATGAATAGAAAGATCCAAAGATCAGGATTTATCTGAAATAAAAAGCTTTTGTAATGCAGGCTTGGTAGTGTATTTTAAAATGTAATTTATTCCTGTGATGGCAAAGCTGAATTATCAGTAGCCATAATTCTAGTCTTAGTGTCATATGATCCTTCAGAAATTATTCTAATATTCTGTGTATGTTTGTGTATGTAGAAGATATATCTGTCATCAGTGGGCAGTCTTGCTGAAGTGACCGCTCGTAGTATAGAACAGCTACACAAAGTGGCCGAGTTGATTTTACACGGACAAGAGCTGGAGAAGCCAGCCTGCCAACAGGCCAGTATACTGGTCAGGTGAGTTCCTCAGCCATTTCCATAGGATACTATTAAAGAAATCTTTTTATTAGCTGTTAAGTGACTGTTGTGTATGCTCAGGTTAACCAGTGCCATGTGTAAGGAAGTCAGATGCCTGGCCCAAAAGTTCTCGGACACATTACTGGCTGTAGGGGTGAGTCTGACTGACCTGAGCTCATGGCATAATTAATGACATAACTGACCATATTTAATTTCTTAATGCACGTTCATAGTCTTATTATGATTATGAATGATGTACCAGTTGATGCTATTGCAACGAAAACAAACATTTGTCTTCATCTTTTATCAAAATTGAATAACTCATAGCTCAGCCTCTGACTTTGCTTTTTCAGATAACATCACCAAGCGCTTTCATTTTTTAGCAATCCAAACACCTGTCACATTTCATGAACCAATAAATTCCTTATTTAATGTCCCAACTTGTATTTTATTTCCTTGTTGAAAATGTATCCACTGTGGCATAACACAAAATTTGCAGAACAAACAAAAGTTTGTCAAAACAAAATTAAGTTCAAAATTTGACAATAGTGTATGCATGCTTTTCCAGCGCATCTACATTTTAAGTTACCTTAACTAACATGCATCTGATGTTTGTAAGAATTTACAAAAACACTTTATTTTGTAGGTCAGGTCAACACTGCCATCTTGTGGTTTGGGAGCATTTCTGTTGTATTGTTTTGATTTTGTTGAATCTTAAAGGAACACTCCACTTTTTTTGGAAATAGGCTCATTCTCCAACTCCCCCCGAGCTAATAAGTTGAGTTTTACCGTTTTGAAATCCATTCAGCCGTTCTCCTGTTCTGGCAATATCACTTTTAGCATAGCTTAGCATAGATCATTGAATCCTATTAGACCAATAGCATCACGTTCAAAAATGACCAACGAGTTTCGGTATTTGTCCTATTTAAAACTTGACTCTTCTGTAGTTATATCGTGTACTAAGACCGGTGGAAATGCAAAGCTTCAATTTTCTAGGCTGATAAGATTAGGAACTACACTCCCATTCCGGCGTAATAGTCAAGGAAGTTTGCTGCCGTAATAAGGCTGTAGCAGGAGCAGTAATACCACGCAGCACATGTGCAAATGCTAAACTAGCTGGGAACTCATTTCTGATAATACTCCGCTTGCTTCGGCCATATTACGGCAGCAAACTTCCTTGACTATTACGCCGGAATGGAAGTGTAGTTCCTAATCTTATCGGCCTAGAAACTCGCAGCTTTGCATTTCCACCGGTCTTAGTACACAATATAACTACAGAAGAGTCAAGTTTTAAATACAACAAATATGGAAACTTGTTGGTCATTTTTGAACGTGATGCTATTGGTCTAATACAGGGGTTTTCAAACCTGTCCTGGAGCCTCCCCTGCCCTGCACATTTTGTATGTCTCCCTTATTAGGCACACCCAATTCAGGTCTTGCAGTCTCTACTAATGAGCTGATGATTTGAATCAGGTGTATTAGATGAGAGAGACAAGCAAAATGTGCAGGGCAGGGGAGGCTCCAGGACAGGTTTGAAAACCCCTGGTCTAATAGGATTCAATGATCTATGCTAAGCTATGCTAAAAGTGATATCGCCAGAACAGGAGAACGGCTGAATGGATTTCAAAACGGTAAAAATCAACTTATTAACTCTGGGGGAGTTGGAGAATGAGCCTATTTCCAAAAAAAGTGGAGTGTTCCTTTAAAGGGATAGTTCAACCAAAAATGAAAATTCTGTCATTAATTACTCACCCTCATGTTGTTCCAAAATCTTTGGAACAGAAATTTTGATGAAATTCGAGAGCTTTCTGACACTGCATAAACAGCTACGCAACTGACACGTTCAAGGCCCAGAAAGGTAGTAAGGACATTGTTAAAATAGTCCATGTGACATCTGTGGTTCGACCTTAATTTTATGAAGCAACGGGAATCATTTTTGTGTGCAGAGAAAACAAAAATAACAACTTTATTCTACAATATCAGTCTCTGCCATGCAGGAGTACTACGACGCATAAGTTCTCTCATGAACGTGTGGTGAAGACTGACATAGAGGAGAAGAAATTGTTCAATTAAGTTCTTATTTTTGTTTTCTTTGTACACAAAAAGTATTCTCGCAGCTTCATAACATTACAGTTGAACCACTGATGTCACATGGACTATTTTAACAATGTCCTTACTACCTTTCTGGGCCTTGAATGTTTCAGTTGAGTTGCCGTCTATGCAGGGTCAAAAAGCTCTTGAATTTCATCAAAAATATCTTACTTAAGGGTTTAAAACGACATGAGGGTGAGTAATCAATCACAGAATTTAGATATTTGGGTGAACTATGCCTTTACAGGAGTAGTTCACTTTCAGAACAAAAATTTACAGATAATGTACTCACCCCCTTGTCATCCAAGATATTCATGTCTTTCTTTCTTCAGTCTTAAGGAAATTATGTTTTTTGAGGAAAACATTTCAGGATTTCTCTTCATATAATGGGCTTTTTTATGGTGCCCTCGAGTTTGAACTTCGAAAATGCAGCTTTAAATGGCTCTGAACAATCAGAGCCAAGGAAAGAAGGGTCTTATCTAGCAAAATGATCGGTTATTTTCTAAAAAAAAAACAAAAAAAAACAATTTATATACTTTTTAACCAAATGCTCATCTGTCTAGCTCTGTGTGTACTCTGTGTAGAGATTAAAAAGTATATAAATTGTAAATGTTTTTAGAAATAATCAATCATTTCGCTAGATAAAACCCTTCTTCCTTGGCTGGGATCATTTAGAGCCCTTTAAAGCTGCATTTAATCTGCATTTTGGAAGTTAAAACTCAGGGGCACCATAGAAGTTCATTATTTTCCTCAAAAAACATAATTTCTTTATGACTGAAGAAAGAAAGACATGAACATCTTAGATGACAAGGGGGTGAGTACATTATCTGTAAATTTTTGTTCTGAAAGTGAACTACTCCTTTAAGGACCAGATTTACTAAATAGGCAAATTAGCATGAGACTGCAATCACATAATCCATTTGTAATTTCCATAATGACCAAGAGCAGCGCAAATGAGCAATTATGGCAGCCATGTCAAGTCACCCAAAAATCATTCTATATGAGCAATCGTCACATTTAATATAATCGTCACATTTTAACTGAAAGGATTATTGCAGTTTTCTTTACACACCAGTGCATTTAACAAACTCACAAACATCAGTGTTTTTAACAAATGTCTTTTTTGTTAGTAATTATTTTAAAAGACTGAGGCTAAAAGCACTGAGTGCGTCTATCTGGCTTAGCGCCAGACAAGCCGCAAAAGCATGTTTGAATTTAGCAGTGAGTTTAAATATACCGGTAATCGTCTAAATCAAATGGTTAAAATTGAGTTTTGGGGGTTTGGAGTGGGTGAAATTGAATCTGAGGTGGCACAAATCAGATCGGAGGGGTACCCCTCAGTTGAAATCAGGGGAGGGGGGGCATGAAAGCATATGAATTATGGAAATAGGTTGAAAATGCTGTTGCAAGTCAGTGTTGTTGTCATTAACTAAAAATATTAAAAATCAGTTTCATTAATTGAAATGTATATATACTTATATATATACTGTTACACTATTATGTATAGAATGCATATACTGTTGCTTTTGGTAAAAAGTTCACATTTTTGTGCTGAAGTTTAGAACTTGTTTTTCTATTTTTTTTTGACCCTGTAGAGTCAGAGAAAAGCAGAAGAAGTAAATCCTCTAGTGGACAGTGTGGTGCTTGAGGTAAAGCTGCATTTTTTTTAAAGTCCAGCTAACAAACGAGGAGACTGTGATAAGAGACTTGATGATGATAATGATAATGACTGCAGTTATGATAATGATGTCCCTTTATCACTGCACTATGTGTCTTGTTTCCCCAGGGTTGTAATAGCACTACCTACATTCACAATGCATTCCAGCTGCTGTTGCCTGTTCTTCAGATCTCACACATCCAGACCAGCAGAACTGCGGCCAAGCCAGCCCCAGAACCAGCATCCACAGAGTAGTGCCCTTATTCTGTTTGTGTGTTTCTGTCTGTTTGTGTATATCTGTGTTTCATGTTTAGGTATGTTGCTTCAATATGAGAGCTTACACCAAAAAGTGCAATTCTAGTCTATATATAGACTCTTACATTGAGATAATTAGGAAAATAAGATTGAAACTCCTAACTTATTTAGGAAGCTGCTTATATATCATTCTTCTTTTTTAAGTTTCTGTACCAAAAAATGAAGATTATTAATGGTGTGTTGAATTGCCTGTGCAGATTTGGAAGTCTGCCACTGTTATTCACCTAAATTAATCAATCACTCATACACCATTACCAGTTTTTGTTTTGAATAAAACAAACCAAGAATATAATCTGTAATATAAATAATAGGAAACTAAAGACTGAAATACTCAGTACTGTGTTTTTTTTATTCAGCATCTGTTGTGAAAATATGTTTTCACATTCTCAGTACCAGTTACAGATCTCATGTTGCTCATTGGACAAGTACTCATTGACAAAGAAGCTTATTTATGTATTTAAGATGAAGTGAAGATAAAAAAGTGCATTATGGGAACATGAGTATTATTTTAATAGCCACAGGAGCTTAAGACTAGTGTTATTATAATTAAGAAATCACATTAGTGTAGCCATTCTGCTTGCTAAATGGATATTGGAGAACCATGAACTGTGGTTTATGTTTTCAGGCTAGTCATAAAAATTTCAGCATTGGGAAAACAGACTTTCTTGAGTATGTGTGAGTGACATAAAACCATATTGTGATTAATATTCCTGTAGTTAACAGAATTGCAGATCTGTGGAAAGACTCTACAAAACAGCTTTTAAAAACACAATAAAACCAACATCTCTGTCTGTTAATAATGTTGGCCAGTGCATATATGGAAAGCTGGAAGATGAGTGCACAAAAGATGAACTTGTGTGCGAATATCAATCTTTCCAATTATTAAACATAAGTGATTATAAATCAGTTTCACCTGCTTTGGTCTAAATGAAAGTGACAACAGGTCTGGAGAGCCAACAGCAAGACAACCCCAAAAAAGGGAATTGTTTTGCAGGTGGTGGCCACAGACAGCTGCTCTCTCCTTATCCTTCCTGACTGATTTGTCTCTTGTACTCACTACCTGAGGCAGTACCTGCAACCAAATCAGGTTAAAAAAGTAGTCCAGCTCCTCCAGGATGGCTCATTCAAATGTGCCGTTACAAGGTTTGTGTCTCCAAACAGTTTTTAAGAGCATGGAGAAGATACCAGGAGACTGGTTAAAAAACGGGGGGGCCTAGTCTGGCATAGCCAAACCTTCAGACTGACAGCAGAAGGTCTGGGAACCTTGGCCACTTTGAATGGCCAATGCCCACCCAAGAGGCCAGATGACTGACGGGTGAAGTAACCAATCATGTTTTATTTAGTACCATGTCATGTTTAGGGGTGTGGAAAATTCCCACAATAACAGACTGGTGTGCAAAACTCTTGGACATATTTTAAAGAGTCTAAGTGAACTATAAATATTTCACATACTGAAAATCCAGCATTTAGTGCTCATCAACACAGTAAACACGACTGCTTTCTTCTTCCATGAGGGGGTTCGGCGGCATGGCATCTTTGTTTCAAGGAAGAATGTTAAATTCAAAATTGGAAACTCTCTAAGGTTCCTCCTGGTGTATGACAATGAGAAACAGACTTGATTAGGGTGGCATGAGGGCCTATAGTGGGACCTGTGCTCATAGTGAACCATGCAGCTCGATTGGGATTTGCCAGAGAACACCATACGTGGCAGGTTCACCATTGATGCCCCCCAAGTTCACATGTGACCGATGTGAAAGAGTCTGAAGATGCTGTGAGGAACATCTTGCAACATCATCCAGCATTACCAGTTTTGGTCGTGGGTCAGTGATGGTCTGGGAAGCAGTATCCTTGAAGGGTCACACAGACCATGTGCTAGCCAACAGTTCCTATACTGCTGTTAGGTAAAGAGATGAAGTCCTCAGAGTCACTGTCAGACCTTCTGCTGGTTCAGTGGGCTCTGGGTTCCTCATGGTGCATGACAATGCCAGACTTCATTTGGCCAAGGTGTTTCTTGATGATATTGACATTGAAAGGCATTGATGTTATTGACTGGCCCTCAAGTTCTCCAGACCTGAATCCAGTATCTGGGACGTTATGATAATGTCAGTTATGGCCACTTTAACATGATGTTTTTGTCTGAAGAAAGCATGATGAAGATAACTGGCCTATGTCGTGTTGTAAATAAGAATGAACATTTCCTGATAATTGCAAGATGAGCATTTGTGGTTAAAAAGTATATAAATTTGTATTTTTCTTCAAAAATTACCAATCATATTATTATATTAGACCCTTATTCTTCGGCTGGGATTGTGTAGAAGCTGCATTGAAACTGCAATTTGGACCTTCAACCATTGAAGTCCACTGTACAGTAGTCAACATTCGAAGTGGATCAAAACCTTTCATCAAATTTGTCCTAAAACCAAAAAGAATACCCGTTCTTATCCTAGGACAAATTTTGATGAACTTTTTTGATCCACTTCGAATGTTGACTACTGTATACAGAGAAAAATCCTGGAGTACTTTCCTCAAAAACCTTAATTTCGACTGAAGAAAGGAAGACATGAACATCTTGGATGACTTGGGAGTAAATTATCAGGAAAGTGGATTCTAGAAGTGAACTTCTCTTTTAAAGCTCCCCATCGTCTTCATGACCAGAACATGAAAAGTTGCTTCGATGATGCAGGTATGCTGCAGATGGAAAATAGAGACAAGCACATCAAATGAATAGTTTTTGCCTCTGATCTGCTTTTACATGATAGTTCATTAATGAGAGACTGGAAACATAGTCACCTACTTGGCGGTTCACAGTGGCCCTTTGCTGCCAGATCTTGGAGCTGATGTGATTTTTTAGACTCTGTAAGTGTAAGAATATTTATTAAAAATGTATCTTGTAGAATTCCATAACCATGGCAACATTAGACTGCCAGGAGGCCATCTGTAGTGTAATTTATTCTGCCCCGAGCAACATACTGGCATCAAAGATCTACCGATCATCAGCTTGTGTCATCATCAATGTGACTGGATGAGACATAATGCAAGATTCAAAGACTGTTTCAGGCTATACTGGAAAAGAACTAGTAGTGACATCAAAATACTAAGAGTATACCATCATTAAACATCAGACTGTGTTACATCAGCTGATGGATGTGGAAATCAGGTTGGACATCTTTTTGAACTTATAATTTGCTTTGTAAAGTCTCTACTTAATTTTAAGCATACAAATGCTGTGTTAAACTAGTGTTACCTTTTTATCTTGAAGTGCACACAGTTTTGTTTGTAGATATATTTACCTTCCTTTGTTACAGAGGCATTACATTGCTTATCTTCCTCATCTTCATCTTGCTGTTCTTCATCTAATGAGGTTTCTGGAAACAAGTAAATTCAAAATAAAGGATTAGTTCACTCCAGAATTAACATTTTCTGATCATTTACTCATCCCCATGTCATCCAAGATGTTCATGTCTTTCTTTCTTCAGTCCAAAAGATATTAAGGTTTTTGAGGAAAACATTCCATGATTTTTCTCCATACAGTAGGCTTCAAAGAACTCTACACAATCCCAGCTGAGGAATAAAGGTCTTATCTAGTGAAACGATTGGCCATTTACTAACTAAAATAAAAATCTGTATACTTTCTAACCACAAATGCTCCTGTTGCACTAGCTCTGTGATATGCGTAGGTCTTCACATATTACGTAATACAGTTAGAAAGGTCACGCATGGTTAGTTCTTCATCTGTGTACTCCAGTTCAAAAAGGTAGGGTAGGGCGAAACAACTCCATCTCATTTTCTCAGAATAGTCCGACATCGTTGCTTTAACTTTTTCGTAAAGGGCGTTTGACTTTTTTTGCACATTTGCTTTGTAAACACTGGGTCGGTACTTCTGGCTGCGTCACATGTGCAAGACAAGCATTTGTGGGTTAAAAACTATATTTTTTTATTTATTTATTTAGAAAATGACAGATTGTTTTGCTAGATAAGACCCTTATTCCCTTATCTCTCGGCTGGGATCGTGTAGAGCCATTTGAAGCTGCAATGAAACTGCAATTTGGACCTTCAACAACCTGTTGGCTCCCATTGAAGTCCACTATATGGAGAAAAATCCTGGAATGTTTTCTTCAAAAACCTTAATTCCTTTTGGATTTGTTTATGTGTTGTGTGTCCCATTCTTACCTGTAATCTCATAGATTGGTGTCAATCCTAAAACATTGGAGACAATTATAAAAAAATTACACACACATACCATGACTATATAAGGAAATACATGAATATACTGTATACGAGACCAGATACAGATACAGTTTATACAATCTCATCCAGTATATATTGGATGCGACTATCTACACACACACACATACTGCTTTTAATAGTTCATCCAAAAGTGAAAATTTCTTCCAGGGAACAGAAAACAATTATTTATAGCAGAATATGGCTCCAGAAGAGTCTGTGCTTAACCCCATCCACTTTTATTATATGGAAATTAACAGCATTAACATTCTCAAAACTTCTTTATTTATATCCCACAGTAGAAAGTAAGTCAAAATGGTTGGAACAGCATGAGCAAATGATGACAGAATTTTCATCAGTAATGTGATCATAAATTGCTCCAAGACCTAATCTGTTTGCCAAGCGCCCAAAGTAGTTTAAGCTAGAGTTGATTTTCGAGAGTTACTGGCAATTCACCTGTAATTATTGTACTCTTGTCACACTATATAAAAAGTATCCAAAATCTTACTTCTCTTGTGCATGAGGTCAGCTACCTTCAGAAGGTTTTCTGGGAAAATATAGATTGAGAGTTATTGGTCTGGAGAATTTCTATTCAAGTAAGGAAAGTGCTGGTTAAAGATGTAAGGTTACTTCACAACATTTTAATGAAGCACAGATGTCTTCTGGGTAAAAAGAGTGCAGAATGATAGAACGGGTTGTTTGTTTACCTTCTGTTCTCTTCCCACTTGAAGAGATCTCAGAGAATACATCACCATCTGTAGAGATGAAGGAGACTAAAATCTATCAAGCTTAAAGGGATAGTTTACCCAAACCCGTAAGACCTTTGTTCATCTTTGGAATACAGATTGAGATATTTTTGATGAAATCTTCTTGAACTTTCATAAAAATTCCAGTTGAACCATTGATGTCACATGGACTACTTTAATAATGTCCTTACTACCTTTCTGGGCCTTGAACGTGGTCGTTTCATTGCTGTCTATGCAGGGTCAGACAGCTCTCAGATTTCATCAAAAATATCTTAATTTGTCTTCTGAAAATGAACGAAGGTCTTGCTGGTTTGGAATGACATGAGGCTGAGTACATATATACAAATATACACTGCCGCTCAAAAGTTTGGGATCAGTAAGATTTTTACTGTTTTTTTAAAATGTCTATTATGCTCATTAAAGTTCCATTTATTTAATCAAAAATACAAAAAAATATATTATAAAATATAAAAGCAATTCAAATAATAGTTTTATAATAACAGTTTTATTTGACTTTAATATACTTTAAAATATAATTTATTTCTGTGATGCAAATCTGAATTTTCGTTAGCCATTACTCCAGTCTTCAAATGATCACATGATCATTCTAATGTACTTATTTATAACTTTTATTATCAATGTTGGAAACAGTTGCTGCTTAATATATTGCTCCTTAAAATTGTTTGGAACCTGTAATACTTTCTTTTAGGATTCTTTGATGAATAAAAAGTAAAAAATAACAGCATTTATTCAAAATAAAAATTACAAAGGTTTTCTGTTTTAAATAAATGCTGTTCTTTTTAATGTTTTATATTAAAGAATCATGAAAAAAGTATCACAGGTTCCAAAAAAAAAAAAAAAAATTAAGCAGCACAACTGTTTCCAACACTGATAATAAATCAGCATATTAGAATGCTTTCTGAAGGAGTAATGATGCTGAAAATTCAGCTTTGCATCACAGAAATAAATTACATTTTAAAATATATTAAAATAGAAAAGCACTATTTTGAATTGCATTAACATTTCACAATATTATAGTTTTTTCTGTGTTTTTAATCAAATAAGCACAACCTTGATTTAAAAAGCATTAAAAATCGTAATGATCCCAAACCTTTGAGTGGCAATGTACCTTTTTGTAATTTATTTATTTACACAAATGGAGAACAACTGCGTTAACAAGACACATTTGTCAATCACAAGACAAACACTTGCTTACCACTTATCCTGGACATAGTTATGGACACATCAGGGACTTTACTCAATACTAAAAGTAAAAATTAGAGATTTAATTAGCACAATTTTGCCCTAGCAAATTTTGCAACTCTATAAACTATAGTGTTACTCACAATTTTCTTTTTGTTTACTGCGCTCCTTGAGCTGATGTCCACAAGCTGAAACAGGCAAAGACGAAACCAAACAGGACTTTCCTAAAGTGAGAAGACCAAAGTGAGATCCACATAGCATTCTCAATTACATTGAAAACATCAATGGACTGTTGGGCCTGACTAGATTTGTTTAGCAGAAGTGATACTCACGTTTTCTGCTCTTAACAATCAGGTTGCCCACGCTCAATAGTGTTACCACAACCACAGTCAGCAACAGAGCCAACCACACCGACGTGATCACACACCATCGGCCATCTAACAACAAGAAAAATAAAATACAACAGCAACAGAAAACTTAAAAGATAGTAAAGCATAACATAATACATGAATGAAACATAAAGAAACAATACAGCATATAATATTACAATACATGAGATGCACCGAGTTTACAGTGTGCTGTGTGAAAGGATTTGTGGTTTTGGATAAGTCAAACACTGGGTAGCCTGGTTTGATGTTTTGCTATAATATATTTATCAAAAGTTAGGTTGAATAATGAAGTCCTGCTGTCTCCTTCCATGCCTGAATCAATAGACAGGATAAAAGACAGACTCAGCTCTTCTTCAGAAGGAATTTATAAGGGATGTAGAGAGACTTGGGTGAGAATGAGTCACAGAAAAGTATGTTTTTTACATATTTTAACTTCATGTAATTGCTGTTTGCCAAATTATTTACACTAATTAATTATTATTAATGGGAACATTTCGGTTAGATTGCTGTCAATGCAGGGTTAGAAAGCTCTCGGATTTCATCAAAAAAAATCTTAATTTGTGTTCAGAAGATGAACGAAAGTCCTACGGGTTTGGAACAACATGAGGGTGAGTAATTAATGACAGGATTTTCATTTTTGGGTGAACTATCCCTTTAAGGTCAAGGTCAGGTTTATTGTCTTTTGTTTTGTGTGTAGCATGGCATTGTGGCAGACAACTGTTTTCTGACAGTTTCTCACCTGTTCTTGTTTGTGTCACTGGTAATGCGGCAGATCTTGCTGTGTCATTGTGCTCCTGGTAGTTAAAGAGGAAACTGCTGGTTGGTTGGCACTTAAGCTCAACTTTAGAAGCTGTTGCTTTGTAAGATAGTGTAGATGTTGTGTGCGAAGAGGCGGTTGGATTTGCAGAAGTAGTGGTTTTTAAACTGGAGGTGTCTTGTGTTGGAGGGCTGGTGTTTTCTTGCATTGATATGTTCAGATCTGGACAGTTGCTGTTGTCTGGTGGGAGGTAGCAGTGGAAGAGTCTCTGGTTGTTTTGGGGTCCGGTGTATAGATCAGAGTTGTTGAGAAACGCAAACTCGCTAATGTTCCATCCAGAGAGATTGCCTGCATTCATTGTCAGTACCACCATCACATGCTCTTCTGAAATGTACAATAAGCACTCAGTTACTGTTATTAATTAATACTGTAGACATTATTGTGATTATAATAACAATACTATGTTGTCTTTAATGTCAAATACTTGAATTAACCCAATTACTTTAATCGATTTTTTAAACGGTTGTCAATAACAATACTGTTTAAAATGGTATCTAAATTATACATGTAAAAAACAGGAGCTCATAGAGCTGTAATATTATGACAAGAATCATTATTGTAGATTATTGCTCTTTCTAATGATTTTTAACATCGATATAGAAAACAATATAAAACGTTTTGTTTCGTTTTGGTCACTCACATTCTAGCTTCACAGACAAATATGTTGGTAAATAGCCTAGTCTAGCACAAGTTATCCAACAACTTGCGTTATAATCACTGAATCTACGAAATTAATCTTACTTACATCGTATCTGTGTTGTTTATAATGAGGTAATTCGCGAGCGTATGTTTCAACTTGGACTAATCTAAGCGCCTCTGATTGGCCAATGCATTCCTAAATTCCACAGAAACGCGTTTGATTGGTTCTAAGGCTCAACGCTGCACGTGAAAGCCATTTGAGCCATCTGCACGCAAAGCGTGAGCGAATCTAAATGTAAATTCAGCGATTTGACACTTTATATTAATTTTCATATTTCATCTTAATCGCAACAGCCGTAATACATTGTTTAATTGCGCAGGGGAATTATCTGCCCCTTTGTCTTGAATTTATGAGGCATTTTAGTTCTTTTTCGTGGCGTTTTTGCCACAAGCCCTCATTAATTTTCCACCCTGCTGTAGACAATACACAAGCAGCAGTAATATTCAAACATAATAGGCTAATAATACAGTAATAACATAATAAACGACTATCCCACCTGACTCTGAGGTAAGAAGCTGCAGATTTGTCTCAGTCTTACACAGATACCAGTCTTCGGTGCAGGGAAGGTCAGCTGGAGCACACACCTGTGCATCATTCTCAGGTTTGCAAGGGTCAAAGGGCTCACAGAGGAAATCAATTTGTGATATATCTGAGAACCAAAAAAAGATGCTCTTATTTTAATAATTTAAAACACATTCTGTATAAAATACATTCTGTGCCTACAGTAAAGAAATCCCTTTTCAACCCAAGTGACCAATGTTTAAATATGGTTTCATATGGTTTTGACCATTTTATAGGATTTAAAGATTTTTTTTAAGTCTCTAAAAATGTAATGTGGTGGAAAGTATTTTTTTTAACACTTTGAATACATATGAGTGTACACATGTTAATCATCAAGGATCTGCTCAACATACAAAAAATGGTTTTACAGCGGTTCTTTGGGATGGCTGAGGTCCTATATAGCACCACTATTATAATATAAATAACCTGTTAAACCTAAATTGGTTCTTCAGCAGTTCTTTGGGGTGGTTAAGGTGCGAAAAAACAGTGTATTTCATGAAGATAACAGGGTTCTCAACCTTTGACCGCTGGCCTTATAGGCCCCCCATTATTCCAGGGCCCCCACATAAAACTGACCTTAGAAAAGCATAAAAGTGATTCAAAACAGCTTTTGCCATTGTAGTAAATATCCATTCATAGCAAACATACAGTGCCTTGCGAAAGTATTTATACCCCTTAATTTTTTCACGTCTTGTTAAGTTGCTGCCTTATGTTGAACTGCTTTAAATGACTTTTCCCCCACATAAATCTACACTCCGTGTGCTATAATGGCAAAGCAAAAAACATGTTTTTAACATCTTTGCAAATTTATTAAAATTAAAACTTAAATGATTCCATTGCATAAGTATTCATACCCTTATCTGGGACAGTTTAAAGTTAGCTCAGGAGCATTCATATTGCTTGTAGATGTTACTACACTTCGAGTAAAGTTAACCTGTGCCAAATTAATTTGAATGGTATGATCTGCAAAGGCACACACGTCTTAATAAAAGGTCTAACAGCTGAAAATGCATATCAGAGCAAAAACCAAGCCCTGGGGTAAAAAAAAACTGCCTGTAGAGCTCAGAGACAGGATTGCATCAAGCCTCACATCTGGGGAAAAGCTGAGAAAAAACTGAGCAATTGATGGAGAAGGGCCTTGGCTAGAGTGGTGACCAAGAACCTGATAGTCACTCTAGTTGAGCTCCATGATCATATATGCAGATGGGAGAAACTAGAAGGACAAACATCACTGCAACACTCCACCGATCTGGGCTTTATGGCAGCGTGGCTACACATAATCCTGTCCTCAGTAAAGACACAAGAAAACACATTTGGAACTTGCCAAAAAGCACCTAAAGGACCCTGAGACTGTGGGAAACAAGATTCTGTGGTCTGATGAACCTCAAATCCAAGCAACATGTATGAAGGAAACCAGGCACTGCTCATCACCTGCAGAGTATTATTCCAAAAAGTAAAGTGTGGTGGTAGCAGCCTTATGCTGTGGGGCTGTTTTTCAGCGGCAGGGACTGAGGATTTGTCAGAGTAGAAGAAAAGCTCAATGCACCAAAACAGCCTTAATGGAAACCCAGTCCAGAGCATTCAGAACCTCAGACTACGCAGAAGGTTCTCCTTCCAACATGACAATTAGCTTAGAACACAGCAAGAGTGGCTTATAGACAACTCTGTGAATGTCCTTGAGTGGCCCAGCCACAGTCTGGACTTGAACCCAAACAAAAATTTCTGGAGAAACCTGAAAATGTCTGACAGACACCATCCAAGCTGAGTTGAGGGTATAAATACTTATGCAATGGACTTATTTAATTATTTTTTTTTTTTTATATATAAATGTATGAGGTTGTGACAGTTCTGTTTTTGCTTTGTCATTATAGTGCATGGAGTGTAGTTTGATGTGGAAAAAGTAATTTAAAACAGTTTAACATAAAGCAGCAACATAACAAAACGTGAAAAAAATGATCGGGTATGAATACTTTCGCAAGGCACTGTATGAGAGTGGAGTAACACATCTAAAATTCACATAGTTCTAAATAGCCCCATTTGGGAAAGGTGCTGTGGACCTATATAGCACTTAAAAGGATAGTTTACCCAAAAATGAAAATTCTGTCATTAATTACTTACCCTCATGTTGTTTCAAATCTGTATAACCTTTGTGACTGATGTCACGCAGACTATTTTAACGATGTTCTTACTCCCTTGTTGGGCCTTGAACGTGTCAGCTGCGTTGCTGTCTATGCAGGTTCAGAACGCTCTTAAGATTTATTAAAAAAATATCTAATTTGTGTTCCAAAGACGAACGAAGGTCTTACAGGTTTGGAACAATATGAGGGTGAGTAATGACAGTATTTACATTTTTGGGTGAACTATGCCTTAAAAGTGGTTCCCCTATGATTACAAGCCAGTGATCCAATGATTTTAGAGCTATTTAGCACCATTTTTGTTTAGAATGTATGATATAATTTCCTGTTTTATTATTTTTGTTTCTCTGTATATTACTATAGAATGTTTCTGGTCATAGCTGACAAACTGAAAACTGAAACTTATCATTTGCTCATTCTGGCACCTCGTCTATTATCTGACCCCATAATCACATGTACACCTAAGTTGCTCTTCCTGTTCTCTCAAACACCAGAGTTTTTTTTCTCTGCTGCTGTTAGCAAGTTAGTGTGACATTTCCTGTCTGAAAGTTACAACACAACACATCTAACTAACATAGCTTCTACCAATAAGACAAAAAGACCAAGTAACTTACTCAGAGATAGTCTGAAACCGTTAAAACGATGTATTGGTATGTGTAGGCTATGTGGGTATTTGTGCACATAATTTATAGATGCACACACACTGTGGTTTTTAACACCTCTTACCATACCATGCCCAGACCACAATGATGTTGTCACCTGTGTCAGAGTGCCAACTGTTTTATCCTGTTTTAAACTTAGACATACAAAAGGTAACATACTTCACTGTATATCTCTAATCAACACAAACAAGTTTCATGCTGTCAATCATAGAAATATTTAACACGCTTTGCTCTGAAACACACGTGCTCACACAAACTCACACCGCTGCCACATTGCCCTCACTCATGTTCCAAGCCCCCAAGCCATCTTATTCCGCTGTTCATACTTACTTGGAAAAAACTCTGGTAGACAAAGGATGAAGGTGAGAAAGAAGATGATGCTGAGTTTGAAGGCACCTGATCTTGTCATCGTAATAGCCAGTGTGACAGAAGCTCCACTCTAAGGTCACCTATCCTCTGAACTTTTTGACCACACATTGGAAATCTCACACAGTTTCACACTTCACCTTTGGCTTTTTCAGTTCCACTGGAAAATAATCCCACGTACCTATCATACACACATTTTTAGCGTCTGTCCTTCACGACTAACTTGACTAAGTCTTGATTACATGAAACGCTCTACCACTTCCTGCCCGTCTTCCTGTTTTGTGTAATTTTGAAAACAGAAAGAGCAAAGAAAGACATTTCAGGCTGATAATGTGTTTGCTTGTCTCATGAGGCTTCAGATCATTTTAGAAATTATTAATGTAGAGTTATTTTAGTCATGTTATATTATATTATATTATATTATATTATTGGATGTCATGTAGCAGTTTCATTAATTTGAAGGGATAGTTCAATGCAAATTCTATCATTAATTACTCAACCTCATGTCGTTCCAAACCCATACTTTCTTTTTGACTTTCGTTCATCTTCAGAACACAAATTAAGATATTTTTGATGAAATCCGAGAGCTTTTTGAATTGGAAGAATGCACATGCATGCGTCGTGGTACTCTCGATAATGGCGGAGGACAGTGTGCGTGAAAAAACTTGTTAAATAAAGTGGTTATTTTTGTTTTCTTTGCACACAAAAAGTATTCTTGTAACTTTGTAAAATTACGGTTGAATCACTGATGTCACATGGACTATTTTAACGATGCTCTTACTACGTTTCTGGGTCTGGGAACATTTCAGTTACATTGCTGTCTATGGAGGGTCAGAATGCTCTCGGATTTCATCAAAAACATCTTAATTGGTGTTTTGAAGATGGACTAAGGTCTTACAGGTTTGGAGTGATATGAGGGTGAGTAATTAATGACAGAATTTTCATATCTGGGTGAAGTATCCCTTTAAGTGCCCATAATTAAAATGATTCACTTATAAAGGAAAATCAATACAACGGGTGAAAATCAGACTCACCAAGCAGCTTCCGCTCACTTATGATATATATATTCCGCTCACTTATATATTTATCATATTATCAAAATTATTCAACCACCTTGACCTGCAAGACATTTTGCTGCAGAGAACAACATTTTATGAAAACAATTCAACAAAGGCATTAGTACACTATTAGAGAAAGATTATTAATACACTGTAAGTTACCTTTAAATTCAACCAAATATTTTCAACGAGAATTAAATCTAGAGACTGAATAGGCCACTCAAGTGCATTCTATGAACCCTGAACCAAGTAGATTTGGATGTATGCTTTGTGATGTTTGTCCTGCAGGAAAGTCCACTAATTATCAGCTTCAGTCTTTGCACCAAAGGCATCACAATTATTGCCAAAATGGCCTGATACTTCAAAGAATCCATCATGTCCTTCATCCAGTCATGATTTCCACATCCTGCAACAGTAAAATAACCCTATAACAGGTCTGGTCCACCTCAGTGTTTGACTATTGAGATGGTGTTCTTGTTTTGCTTTGCCTTTTTTTTTGCCCCTGATATACTGCTGATCAATGGGTCCAAAAAGTTCCAATTTGGTCACATCACTTCATTAAACATTCTTCCAGAGCACCACAGGACTATCCAAATGAAATTTAGCATGTTCAAATTGGCCTTTTTGTTCTTGGTCAAGAGTGGAATTTGGCAAGATGCCCCAAACATGAAAGCCCTGCTTGTCTTGTGTTCATCTTATACTCTGCATTGAAATGTTTTTCCACCTTTCATTGGGTCATCTTTAAAGTCTTTTCCTCAGTTATTCTGATCAAACATTTTGTGATATTGTGCTTCAACCTCAAAGGTTTTTTGGTACAATATATTTTAAGCTAAGGAATAAGGCTGCCAGCTATGTCTCGAGGAACTTTTAACGTCTTGGAAATCTTCATATAGCCTTAGACTTTCTAAAGTAACAAAACTATTTCTTCTCTATAGCTTTTGTGAGAGCTCTGTTGACTTTGTCATGTTATCTACACAAACGTTAGCACATGCATGGGCTAACTGTATGTATGTGTAACAGCTCAAGCTAATTCTGTTTTATGGAGTTTTTAAAGGTTTAATTGTGTTTTAAGACTATTTTGTTCCCCACCATACAAATAAGTTAATAAATAAACAGCAATGTTGAATAGGGGTTGAATAATTATGACATAGCTGTGTTATAAAAAATATTACATTATATTATGACATTATCAATTTTAATATGCCAGTAATCTCTTATAGATCTATTTTGTTTATAAAGTCCTGGATCTTCAGAAAAGCTTGTATTTGCACTGTAAAAAATGACCGTGAATTTAACGGTAAAAAACTGTAAAAATGCTGCGGTAAAAACCTGTGAAATGGTTAACGGTAAGTTTCCCTATACGGTGAAAAACTGTGCATGTAGTTTTACGGTAGTATACCGTTTTTGGAAGTGGAAAAAGAAGTAAAATTTACAGTGAATAACGGTAAATTGACATTCCCAGAATTCCCTGTGTTTCATTTTTTTTATTTGATGTTTTTTTGTTAAAATAACTTTTTCTTCTTAGTTTTTTCTTGGCAGTTTTGTACATTAGGGTTGAATGTTACATTTAATGTTGTTAAATTAATGTTTTTTGCATTATTTCATTTTTATGTGTGTTGATGGTGTTTAGTGTTTGTGTGAATGACACTGTGCACCTTCTTTATATGTTATTATTTAAAATCTCCTTGTGATGGGCTTCGGATCATCATGTGATGTTGTCATCACCACCTGCTTTTGGTGGTTATCGTTGTATTACAAAGGTACAAAACAGATTTCAGCACTTCAAAAGGTTGGTATATTATCATTATATTAGTGAAATTACGGTTAAAACGTAAAACATTGCTACCATATTTTTTACGGTAAAATTCTGGCAACCACAGCTGCCTACCCTGGAAATCCAGAGGTCTCGCAAGAGCACAATTTGATTTTAATAATCCTTAATCTTAATAGATTAGGGTCTGGATTTTTTCCAGGCTAACAGCTGCCAGTTTTTTACCGTAAATTTTATGGCTTTTTTTTTTTTTTTTTACAGTGTGTAAAGTATCACAGTCTTTGGGGGGTACAGTTGATTGCAACTGTATTATTTTAGAAGCATGTTGACTATGATTCATTATTTGTTTTTAAGTTAGTTTCTTTTTAACTGGTTTAACAAAGCAAAATCAGAATCATTCCAGGTACCCTCTGGCACCCACATCCATAAACTCTTGGCAGAATGAGTGTGTAAGGTTGTGTGTGATAGAGCCTGACGGACATTCCGCTGCAAAGCAAACAGGTTTGATCAGGGGATTCAGGAGCATCCAGTTATCATGGCAGGGCAGGAGGAAGGTTCTCATCAGGACTCACACTGGGATTAGGAGAGCTCTCAGCACCAAGAACCTTATCAGCATCATCCAGTGAGCTGACTGTAGTGGACTACTGCTGCATTAAAACCCCTTGAACTCTCACCGGTAAAATTCACACCAAAATATGAGGAAAACACTACACCTTTCAAAAGATTGGGGGTTTTGATGTTTTTGGAAAAAGCCTAATGCTTACAAAATGATTAATGATTTAAAAAAGCAGAATAAAATATAGTAACATTGTGAACTATTATTACAATTATAGCTATTTTTATTCTATTTAAAATATATTTTAAAATGTAATTTATTCCTGTGATGCCAAAGCTGAATTTTCAGCAGCCATTACTTCAGTCTTCAGTCTCACGTGATCCTCCAGAAATATACTGATTTGCTGCTCAGGAAACATTTAATTACTATCACTGTTGAAAACAGTTGTGCTGCTTAATATTTTTGTGGGGTTTTTTCAACATTATCCATCTTATTCTTCAATGTGGAAGTAAACCTCTGGGTGAGAGTTCCGGTTGATTAGCCACTATAGGGTAAAATTAATATTTAGTGATATCCTCAAAAGATTTTTGAATTTTGGCACACTTTTTCTCTATATAATGTTGATATGGCAACTAGTAAACACCATAAATTTGGTTATGCTAGCATGTGTATATAAATGACAATGCAATTACAATGAACCCTGCGTTAGTTTGTGCCCCAAACTCCTCTAAACGGTTAAACTATTTGCACTACAAACCATTGTGTTCATAATTAAGATAATATTAAAATAATATGGTAAGACACACCAATTTGCAATATCAAGCGGCAAAACGAGCTGTTTTGTACAGCTAAAAATAGCTGGATGCGGATGAGACCGAAGCCAGACTCCTAAAATTTACAAATGGCCATACCCACTCTTACAGGAAGAAAATGGTGAATATAGACCTTTTTCCTGAACACGGAAGTAAGTCCGACTCTTAACTGAAAGAATGCTTTGCATTTCCGGTCTGCATTGTTTCTAGTCAAATTAGGGTATATTCCGAGCTAATAAACTAATGTTAAACCTATTAAAATGTTTTTAAAAAGCACATGGCTCCATAGCGCCATCACTTGGCAATGTCGCAATGACCGTCATTTGTCAGTGCTTCACTTTAATGAGTGTGTAGATGACACGAAGCAGCGGAAGGTAGCTACATTAAAAACAGATGGACGCTATTTGAATGGGTTCCTATGGAAACCGGAACAGAAAAGCATTCAGTCTGACGTTAGAATTCGTAATGGCGGCGCTCATCGTTTACTCAGGAAAAAGGTCTATAGCACGTGAAACTAATTGCATATAAATGTGAAACACAATTAGTAACAATCCCTAAATTTTGCTGTTTATGCTTTTCCTTAAAAGGGAATCAGATGTTTTCAATCTGTCACAAGTCTGACAGACACCATCCAAGAGTTGAGGGTATAAATAGCCTACTTATGCAATGGACTTATTTAATTTTTTTTAATAAATGTATGAGGTTGTGACAATTCTGTTTTTGCTTTGTCATTATAGTGCATGGAGTGTAGATTGATGTGGAATACCACATAACCTTTGTATAACCTTGTATAACCTTTGTGACTGATGTCACACAGACTATTTTAACGATGTTCTTACTCCCTTGTTGGGCCTTGAACGTGTCAGCTGCGTTGCTGTCTATGCAGGTTTAGAACGCTCCTAAGATTTATTAAAAAAAAAATATCTCATTTGTGTTTCAAAGATGAACGAAGGTCTTACAGGTTTGGACGATGAGTATAAATATGAAACACAATTATATTAGTAACATCATTCTAAATTTTGCTGTTTGGGCTTTTCCTAAAAAGGAAATAAGATGTTTTCAATCTGTCACTCAGGAGCTCCACACAAACTTGCTCACTGTCATATTTAGGTCTTTTGAGTTCAGCTCTTGTGACCTATATAAGAGAAACATGCGTAATGTATTCATGATGGATCTTGATTTTTACTCATTTCCTTTCACTTCACTTTCAAATGGATGGATGATAATTCTCCCTCTGTCACCCATCTAATGATCTCAGCAGCTGCATACAGTAAAAATGTTTTATGCATGTGAAGTGTCATAAGAAGTGTCATTTTTTTTAAACATTTCTTTTTTTTTCTTTAACTGAGGTTGCTGATACTAATCTCATTGTGATATAAAAGGGATAATCAAATATGACAATTCTGCCATTATTTACTTTCCCTTATGTCGTTTCAAACCTGGTTACCAACATTCTTCAAAATGTTTTCTTTTATGTTCCACAGAAACCCTTTTTTTTGTATCCATTACAGTTGAAGTCAAAAGTTTACATACACCTTGCAGAATCTGAAAAATTTTATTTCACCAAAATAAGAGGGATTATACAAAATGCATGTTATTTTTTATTTCATACTGACCTGAATAAGATATTTCACATAAAAGATGTTTACATATAGTCCACAAGAGAAAATAATAGTTGAATTTATAAAAATGACTCAAAAATTTACTTTTTTTATTTTTTAAACATTTCTAACAGTTATAAGAAAGTCTTTGAAACTGCTGTGTAAACTAACTAGTCTGGATCTTGACAACCACCTATGAGTGCCAATATGTGCAATATCCACTAGGTGGAGGCACTGTCTTTCACCCCCTAAAAGTGTAGTAAAGATAAGAAGACTGATTTTTTTTTACAAAGTTACAAAGATTTAGAAACGCACTGTTAACAGTTACAGCTTTGAGGGCTAGTCTTTACTCCACGCCTTTTCATCCAAAAGTGAATCACGCGATTATAATCAGAGTTTAAAGAGCCCGTCTCTTCTCAACTGCTAAATGTGCAATTTGCATCCGAAATGAGCGATAAGAGCAGCTATTAACCCGCCAGGTAAGAGAGCTCATTTCATGCGCTGTGATGTGGGGGTTATTTTGGGTGACAGCCGAAGTCCATTAGACATACGTGCAGATACAAGTTCGCAGACAGTTATGCGGCAAAAGGGAAATGAATCAGCCCATAAACGCTTTTAAAATGCGGTCTCATTCAGCAGGAAAGCACGGGGTTGAGACTGGCCTGCGAATGCCGATAGTTTTGATAGAAAGACTCGATACATTAATGAACTAAAAGTTGTTTCATATGCACGATGAATATTTCCTGCTTGGTCCAGCTATTCTGGCAAAGGAAATACAGAGCGGTGGGTTTCGTTGGTATACTTAACAGGAATCGAAAGTGTTTTGGAAAGTGTGTTGGGAAAGAGTAATTATATATTTATTGTAAAGTTTCGCACATGTGTTCACAATGGCAGGCAAACAGTTTATCACAATAGAGGAGCGTGGAGCACAAAGTACATCCACTTACCTCAGTATTGAAACGTCAACGGCTTAAATATATTTGAGCTATTTTCGAATTTCATAGAAATGTTTCTTTTAAAAGGGGAAAATAGTTTAATCTGTTTTCGTATAATCTAAATCCATGGATTCACGAAGACATGAGGCAAATCGTATGTTATTCTGTTTAAGCTGTATTTCTTGGGAATCATTTTTCTAGTTAGATGATATAAATAGAGACGTTTAAAGGGTAAAAAAAAGTCACTAAGATGTCATATATTCATCCCTGTGGATAGATGTTCGACAGATTTCAGGTGGATTGATTTGTGCAGGAGATGAGGAAAAGAAAATAGGTGCTGCCATACCGGATACACCCACAGAATTTTTTTTATTTTTAATTAGTGTCTGACTATGACCCAGCACTAAAGATAGAACAGAGAGAGCAGAGAAACAAGTGGAATGGAGATGTGCAGCATGTCCTTGCATTTGTTTGTTTTTTGTCCTTTATTCCGTGCCCCTTGTTTAAGCAGCGATGATTCTCCTTATGTGCTGGTATCCAGGCTGTGCACTGCTAGGAAACAAACAGAACTGTGTTTTTACACATTAGTGGTTCAGCTAAGTCACCATGAAATCAAAATTGACACTTTTTTAATGGAATATTGCAGTGCTTATTGTAAGTGCCATCTAATCATTAATCAAAACATTCGCTGAGTGACAATTTGCATACTATCCATCTTAAATAGTATTTGAAATTAGAATTGGTGTGTCCCAAATCATAGTGTGCTGAAATGAATATTCCCATGGTAAATGTATGGTTTACTACAAGGGTGCCCAAACTTGATCTTGTAGGTCTGGTGTCCTGCAGAGTTTAGCTCTAACTTGCCTCAACACACCTGTCTAGACGTTTCTAGCATGCCTAGTAAGAGCTTGATTAGCTGTTTTAGGTGTGTCTAATTGGGGTTGGAGCTAAACTCTGCAGGACACCGGCCCTCCAGGACTGAGTTGGGCATCCCTGGATTACTATTTCCAGTGAGAATTTCAAGTGCGGATCCATGCACACTCTGATTGTAAATAATATTTAACCACAACCCATTGCTTGTTAGACAAGGATTTGGTTAGAACTGCAAACATAATTAAAAAGTGTTGAAAAATGACAAACATGGATTATATGAGAGACTGATGGAAGAGATTTTAGATAAAGAGGTTTGAGTGATTAATAATCAATATCCAACACTTTGAAATGTTATGAAGATACATGTGGTCATTAACTTTTAACACATGAGGAGAGTTCTCGGCATGAAAGATACACAACTGGCAGATCAACATGCTGCTTAATTTCTCTCCAGTACAGTAGGAAATTGAATTAAATGAAATGAGGAGGATGCTAACTGTGACAAGATGATTGACTGGGCAGTTTAAACGATGATGGGATGCATGCCAAATAGGCAACAGAGTGGTCCGTTAAAGATATTATAATGAAGTAGCACTGTACGTCCCAAAGCTGTCTACTTTTCTGCTTCACACTCAAAAGTACTCACTTTCCACAAAAAGAGTGTGCGTAGGCGAATTGGGATGCAGCTATTAACTTTCCCTCTCCTTTGCACTGACATCTCCTCTCTGATGAGATGCACACTGGTGTGATGGCAAGAATATTTGGCTCTTCCAGAATCCTGTCACTCACTTAAATACAATTCAATGATCCGCTCAACTTATGTCCCACTAAAGACTTTACATATTCCAAGAGGGTGCACTTGTATTACTATGGATGTAAGAAAGTGCAGTGATCAATATGGTGAAGTAAGCCCCATCTTCTAAATAAATTGCCAGTTAGTAAAGTCTTTGTGTCACTGCAGCTGCAGTTACATGCTTTGGTGCTACACAGTGGCCAGACTTAAAATAGAATTTTGTTGCTAATTTGAAATTTTTTATTTAAATGTGAGTGTGGCAAACAGTTTTTTTATAATTCATGAGTTCCCCATTCATAGATAGTGGCAAATATGGAAGCAGAGTATGGAAGCCTGTTTCCACCACTGAATGATAATGAAAACGGTAAATGCAACTTTTTATCTGACAATTCAGAATTTTTTATTAGAACTGCATGATATAAACTCAAAATTCTGAGAAGTAATGTTGCAATTCTCAGAAATAAAGTCACAATTCTGAGAAATAAAGTCAGAATCACATAATATAAACTTGAAATTGCAAGAAAAAACTCGGAATTATGAGATTTAATCTTATTCTGAGAAATAAAGTCAGAATTGTTAGGTATAAACATTCTAACACAAACACAAAAGTGCCAATTATTAAGTGAGAATTTTCTCACATTTCTGACTGTTTAATTAATAAAAATTAGTAATTGCGAGAAAAAAATCTGAATTGCGAGTTTATATCCTGCAGTTCTAACTTTATAACTCGCAATTGCGATTTTATATCTCACAATTGTGTGAAAAAAGATGTAAATTTGCAATTGTGAGAAAAAAAAATCAGAAGTGTGAGCTAAAAAGTTGCAATAAATTTTTTTTTTTTTTTTCCGTGGCAGTAACAGATTTACATAGCAGAGTGAAAAGACTTTTCATTGAAAGGTTTTCTTTTTTGAATCTGTTCAGCAAAATAATTCATTTAGATTTGTTCACAGATTTATATAATTTGCAATTTACTTTTTGTGTACTCTGTGGCATAAACGGGTATTTCCTCTATTATTTCATTCTTCTCTTCAAGAAACATCGGTGACCATATGTGGTGAGCATATTTTATGATGAGTAAGTCAGCGAATCATTCATTCAACTGATTTTTTTAAAATAACATTTTCATACATTAAATGTTGATCAGCAGATCATCCTTCATGGATGAGTTTTGTTCTTTTTTGGTTACAAAATATATGTTTTATTCAGCCAATGGCAGGCTTGCTTTCACACTTCAGGGCTGAACCCTAAATCAAACTTTATGAATTATGTAAAATTCAGCTCTCTAAAAAATTCTATGATTTGTGGCAAAAGTTTGAGAAGGGGCATTTTCTGTTCCAGCATGAGGTCCATATAGAAATGGTGTACTGAATCTAGAGTAGAACCTTGACTACTCCACACAAAGCCCAGACCTGGACCACACTGAACACCTTTGGGATGATTTGGAATGCAGACTGCAAGCCAAGGCTCATCAGCCAACATCAGTGCTTGTCTTTACTGTGTGTGAATTGGAACAAATCCCCACTGCCATGTTCCAACATAGTGCAAAGCCTTTCCAGAGAAGTGGAAGCCCTAGTAGTTAAGGAAAGAAGAACTTATTATTAATGCCAGTGGTTTTGAAATTAAATGTCAAGCATATGGGCACAGCATTCGACTGTCCACGTACTTATAGCCATATGTAAATAGTAGAGATGCACCGATCTGGATTTTGGGGGCCGATCACCGATCACCGATCACCAAAAGCAGTATCTGCCGATCCCGATATTACCGATCACAGCGTCAAATCCATAAATTCTTCAATATTGTTGTCTCATGTACAAACATTGACATTGTATTATTAGTATAAAAAGTAGGAAATGAGAAAGTATCATGAATTGACCAGTTTTATTGCAGGCTGAGGCAAATTTCAATATTGAACACTCTCAAGACTCTCATAGACAACTTGGACTCAGCTTACATAGAGTAAGTGTTGCTTACTATCTTAAACTGTCTTTTGGCAGTAATTATGTACAACACAACATTTCACTCTTTTAGAGCTGACACAATTTGTAAACTATGAACCTTAGTTTTTCTGTGGAAAAAGTTAAATCTAATAAAAGAGTTAAATCTTAAAATAAAAAAATGATTATGTGCAAAACACACATGTGCACCATAATAAACATTTAACTCTCAGGAGGCTCTTTCTTAAAATCACAATTTAGAGTTTAGCAACAAGCTTTTTGTGGAAAAATAAAATAAATATGCCATACATATGCATATACACATACATATACATATACAGGGTGCAATTTGTGAAAAAAAACAGAGGGGGGGATGCTTTTAGAAACTTTTTTTTCTCTCTCCATAGGGAGAGGTTGACCAAACTGTTACTGTAATCTGTTAACAACGCGCATTATACCCGTCTTTTTAGGCAAGAACCAGATAATGAGTGTCAGGTCATGAATTTTTTTTAATATGACAGAAGCTGTATTATGTGATCACAATTTAATAAAAACATTGTATTAATAGTAATGGTTTAATTTCAAACAACGAATACATTTTATAGAGAAGGTGAGCAAAGTATCAACGGAGCTTTTTGGAAACTCAGAATCAGTAAACCACTGCGTCGCAAAAAGATTCACTGTTTTGAAGCGCTCCAATCGGATCGCGAATCATTTGATTCAGTACGTTCAACTTCAAAGCGCGTATGGCGAATCATTTGATTTAGACGACTTTAAAGCACGTATTGCAAATAATTTGATTTAGATCGGGACGTAGGAGCGGCTTCGCGGGACGTTTTATCCCCACCGTGGATAAAAATAATTCAGCAGAGGCAGGGATGCATAGACCAGAGGGGAGGAAATCCCCTCACCGGCGACGTCATCTTCAGTGTTAATGCGTTGTAGAGACAAAGAGTACTTCTATACTCTTTGGTAGAGACAGCCACGCCCATTAGGAGACCCTAGTCTGAGAAGTGGGAATGCGTGCTCTGGCGGCTGTTTGTTGTTGTAAACGTCATCTGATCGGCCTGCTCTGATCTATTTTGAGAACTCCGATCAAAACCGATAGCGCCCCTATCGGTCGATTGCGATCGGATGCCGATCGATCGGTGCATCTCTAGTAAATAGTAACGTGTTTTCAAACTGTTCTCCTGTCATCCTCTTGAGCTCCTCGGGATTTGTTGATTTCTCACTGTGTCTGTCTGTCTGTGAAAAGAGACATTAATAAGTCAGAGCAGATGAATTATGGATTGAAGTGAATTCAGCCTTGGAAGTTCTATATAAAGGATGGACTGCTGGATTATTACATCATTGCAAAATGTGTTTGTAGAACACGTGCATTGAAATCACATGCATGAAAAAAGATTTGAAGTCTATACAGCATAATAATGGTAATAATATGATATTGATAATGTATTTCTTGACCTCTTAGATATAGCTTCTTATTTTGTCATCCTTACTGACAGAGTACAGCATTCACACTGCATACATAAGCATCGTAGTGTTGTGGCACTGGACAAAATATATATTTTGGATAAGCTAAATTTGAGTCAATCTCATCAAAACCTAAACTAGCAGCCCCTGCTCTACTAGTTTCTTCCTGATCCAGTACGGCTGCTGCGAACACTGGACAGATGTGCAGCCATTATGGCTCATGTTCTCCTCCATGACAGCTCATGACTAATCTGTCCCAGCGGGCTTTGCTCTGCACCGTGTTACATACAAAACGCTACCTAATGTATGCGTTATTGTTCAGCACAAATTGCCAGTTTCACTGCTTCCTGTTCAGACATACTGTAGCATTCATGCTGTTATTTTGTTTAGCCCTGGCATTGTTCCCCAAAGTTTAGCTTCCATCTTAGAAGTTGAAAGCAGTTTGTATGCAGTTTTAGCCTCATGCGCACATCATTTGCCTGAGTGGTTTTATTCAGTAGGTCACTGCAGCAGTGGATGTACTGCGTCCTCTGGAGTCAGATTCATTCTCTCTCTCCCTCTCTCATTCTCTCTCTCTCTGATCAATTCAGCAGGCTTTAAGGTGACCTTTGTGGAGGAATGTTGGTGTGTTTGGCCCTCTGCATTTGTTCAGTCATCAAAAAGGTGGTTCAATACAGCAGACAGTTGCTCAATAGACCAGCTTTGCATTGCACAGACTGTATTTCACAGGGCAATCTGAGACTCTGTGGCTTTCTTTATGAAAAATACTTATGGATTTCTTCCTTGTCAGGTTTGGGTCTAAAAATTCAGCCCTGATTATTGTTGCACAAAAGAACTTTGGCCTTGTGGTCAGTACATATTCTCGAACAATGGAGGTTCGAATTTGGCTTGCAATGTTAGTTTCAATATTAATAGTTTCCTGTCCTTTCTCCTCGCATCATTTACAAAGATGGCAAAAAACTGTTGACTTGATGGTTAGTGTGTTTGTGTGTTCCACTGAGCTTTGGTTCTCATGTGTTCAAATTTGGTTGGTACATGAGACTTTACCTACCTTTTGCGAAACGTGAAATACGTACCAATAAATACATATCACTGTAGTTTCCACCAGAAATTAATACTAGAGGTGGTAAAACAGCAAGCACTTCTAATAATTCTCATACACCGTTATGATTACAGCTCCATATGTTTCGCTTTCCAGATGTAACAAGCTTGCTTGGTAGCTCAACTGGCACTGAATTGGACTTAGGATGTGGAATCCTTGGGTACGAATCCTGTGAAAAACATAACACACAATGAAAGAGCTGAAAGATGAGAGGTTGAAAAACAAGCTAAAGGTGTATGTTTGCGATTGCGTTTTTATGTTTTATGTCTTTTGTTTATACTATCGGGTAGGTTTATGTGTAGTGCAGATGGTACGTTATTTTAAAATGTCACAGAGCATTAGAGTTATAGCGCCACTCAATGGACATTTCAAGTCAGAACTGTGTTGACAAGAACAAAACCAACGCAGCAAAAAAATTTATTATATGTACAGTGCCTTGCAAAAGTATTCATTTTTTCACATTTTGTTTTGTTGCAACATTATGTTAAACTGCTTTAAATTACTTTTTTTCCCACATCAATCTACATCTCATACACCATAATGGCAAAGCACAAAACAGGTTTGTAACAACTTTGCAAATTTCTTAGAAATAAAAAACTGAAAAGATCCTATTGCATAAGTATTTATACCCTTTTCTGGGACACTCGAAATTTAGCTCAGGAGCATTCATATTGCTTCATATCACTTTGAGTGGAGTTAAACTGTGGCAAATTCATTTGAATGAGTATGATTTAGAAAGGCACACACCTCTCAGAAAAGGTCTAACAGCTGAAAATGCATATCAGAGCAAAAACCAAGTCCTGAGGTCAAGATAACTGCCTGTAGAACTCAGTGACAGACTTGCGTTAAGGCAATGATCTAGGGAAGAGTTCAGAAAAAAATCTGCTGCATTGAAGGTTCACAGAAGCATTATCCATAATGGAAGACGACTGGAACAACTAGGACTCTAGAAAATGTCTGCCAGCCCCCATCCAAGCTGACAGAGCTTGAGAGGTGAAAAGGTGAGGCAAAGAATGGCAGATAATTGCCAAATGCAGATGCAAAGCTTGTCACATCATACCCCAAAAGACTTGAGGCTGTAAAGGTGCTTCAACTATGTACTGAGTTAAGGGTATGAATACTTGTGCAATGTACTTATTTCAGTGTTTTATTTTTACTAAATTTGTAAAATTTGCAAATCTGCTTTTTGCTTTGTCATTATTATGGTGTATGGAGTGTAAATTGATGTGGGGAAAAACTAATTTAAAGCAGTTTAACATAATGCTGCAACAAAACAAAATGTGAAAAAAATGAATACTTTTGCAAGGCACTGTACGTTCATCTGTTTCGTGGGAAACCGCATCACTCAGTGGACATTTCATGCTTGAATTTTCTCGCCCATTAATGAGTGCTGTACTTCTTCTAAAACATAAAAAGAAATTTGTGGGTGTTTTGTTGGTGGGGTTGACCAAATCATGCAGCTCTAATGTTCCAACATCCCCCACCCCCCTTCTTTTGTTGTGTCATTTCCTGTCCTCTCTTCACAATTCAATATTAAGGTGGGCAAGAGGTGCCAACCTGATTGATGTGTGTGCTCTGACACATTAAAGTCTGGGTGGGTGATTCTCACGAAATATTGGTTTAAAAAATTTCATGCATTAAATTTTGAAAATGCTTGAATTAACTTTTTTTTTTCTCAGACATTAGCAACAAAGTCTGGAGTATTTGTGAACATCAATTTAAAGACTTTTACTTACCATTTAACACCTTTTTTAACATAATTTTCATAATAAGTCCTAAAAAATCTCATTACCGCAACAGTCTGAAAAAATCATCACTGTTAGAAAAGCAAGTACATTTTCACATTTTAAAAAATGGATTATTAATGGTCACGCACAACTACTTAACATTTTAAAATATTTTTTATTTTTAATTTAACAGTTTTTTTTTATTTTGATGATTTCTCTCATTACCGCAACACCTTCCACAATTTACAACTATTTTTTTTTTATATTCCAATGAAACCCAACGTTTTTTTTAAATTATGTGACAAACCTGAAAGAACATCATTTTTAGATTCTGCACATGCGTTTAAAATGAAAGTCCTGTTTTTCTGTTAATTAAATTGACGTCTAATTAACATCTGTTGCGGTAATGATGCATAGGTTTCGGAAATGAGATTAATTATTTCGGTAATGATAATAAGTATACTAGTCAGAGATTTATACTATATCATGCATTCAAGTTCAAAACAGTTTTGTGTTGTGCTTTAAAAATACAAAAAAATATATAAATAAAAAATAAAGAAAAACAAAACGGGAATAAACAGTGCAACATTTCATTACGTACCTAAAAAACTTTAACCATTTTATCATGGCACTAAAAAAATAACTGACCAACAAGGACAAATACCATATTCTGATTTGTCAGAACTTGTCACATGTATTTTAATTCATTGGATTTTAATTTTAAAGCAATGCTACACAACAGTTCTTTCAATTAATTGACAAGGTATTGAATTAATTGGCTGTAGTGTAAGCAGGAAATTCCAATAGAAGACAGTTAACTGCACTTAAGGAGTTTAAATGACATTTTTTTCACATTTTGTTATGTTGCTGCCTTATGTTAAACTACTTTAAATTACTTTTTACCCACATCAATCTACACTCCCTACTCCATAAAGGCAAAGCAAAAAATTGGTTTTTAACATTTGTGCAAATTTATTTAAAGGTCCCATATTGTCAAAATCGAAATTTCCTGGCTTTTTTCATGATAACTGAGGTCTAGGGGCTATGTAACTACCATATGAGTTTCAAAACAGTCAATCCACAGTAAACTGCACACAGCCTGCTTAAAGTAGCTGTTCATTTTCACGAGCTGCTGTGACTTCCGCAAAGATGTGACGTCCGATCTACTCAGTCACCACCTTCAGTCACCACCCCGAGCACCAACCACTGCCCCACCCTCCTTTTGTCAAACCCAGACAATATCATGTCCATAACATTGCTAAGCAACAACAACACGAAAACAAGTCGAGAAAACTCTGTTCAGTCTATAGATGTCGAAACTACATCATTGCACAGGCTTCAGAACAACGTGAATATAAGAGACCACTGGCACGTCAACTTCAGCCTCTTTCACACAGCGATTCCGGTAAATACACGGATAATGTGTCCCATGATTTGTTCCAGAGTTGTTTGATTTGGTTCATTCACAGTTGTTTTCCGGAATCTGTGCGTGCTTTACACACAACCCAAAAAGACATGTGACGTTTGGATGTGAGATGTAATGCGATGCGTACATTTAACTAAACTGAAACTAACCTGAACAAACTGTGCTTCAGTGCTGATAGTGAGGAGCTGGCTCTGCCCGATCGCCACTTCATTCCACTTTGCACATATCTTTTCGTTGTGAAGAGTCGCAGGGTAACGTGCATCATCACTACAACACTGCCTTTATGGTTCTGGCTTTTGTTCACACAGCTCTCGTTCCCGTAATTTTCCAGAATCAGCGTGCATTGTGAAAGGGGCTTTACTAAAGCAACAGTTATGTAGCTTACTGCATTCGGTGTTTGAAAAAGAAAAAAACATTAATGATCATTCTGAAATATCCTGTTGAGTATCAGCAAGCTAGGCTCGCTCTATGGCTCTGGGCTCGGCTAAAGCATACATGACCGTAGTTACCTGTGGTTGGCCTGGCTGTGCGTCACTCAGAAAACAACAGGCTAATCAGAAGAGAGGCTCATGAATATTAATTAGATGGGCCAAAATCCACCTGTTTTAGACAGAGCTCCTAAAAAGGAGCTGTAAAAATATATTGAGATGTATTTTGGCACTTATACCGCAAATATATATTCTTAAGGACATCAACAACTAAAATAAACCCCCAGAAATGTGTACAATATGGGACCTTTAAAATAAAAAACTGAAAAGATCCCGATCCTTTCATACCCTTTTCTGGGACACTCTAAATTTAGCTCAGGAGCATTCATATTGCTTCTAGATGTTACTACACTTCGAGTGGAGTTAAACTGTGGCAGATTCATTTGAATGAGTATGGTTTAGAAAGGCACACACCTCTCAGAAAAGGTCTAACAGCTGAAAATGCAATTTCAGAGCAAAAACCAAGTCCTGAGGTCAAGATAACTGCCTGTAAAGCTCAGTGACAGACTTGCGTTGAGGCAATGATCTAGGGAAGAGTTCAGAAACAAATCTGCTGCATTGAAGGTTGACAGAAGCATTATCCATAATGGAAGACAATTGGAACAACTAGGAATCTAGAAAATGTCTGCCAGCCCCCATCCAAGCTGACAGAGCTTGAGAGGTGAAAAGGTGAGGCAAAGAATGGCAGATAATTGCCAAATGCTGATGTGCAAAGCTTGTCACATCATACCCAAAAAAGTTAAGCTGTTTCTTTCTGTTTTGAGTTTTCCCGCCACTGTATTTTTTTCTTTTCATGTTGTTTCTTAGTCAGCTCTTCAGTTTTCTTTATTTTGCCAGTTTATTTTCGTTTTTTAATACCTGGAAGTGGAAATAAGCATGACATTAAATTAGCATATAGCATATACTTGATGCTTACTCTCTTACTCTCTCTGTGTGTATGTGTGAGGGGGTTGGCATTTGTGCTTTATGGGGATACAAAATTCAATTGTTTAAAGACTTGGGTAAAACACGGGTTCTATACTGGGCCTGAAGATTTGAAGTTTTTTTAAATGTAGTACTTTAAATCTAGTTTGTTTTTAAAGGAGGGGTATTCCACGCCGTTTCTGTCAATCTTATGTTAATCTTGAGTACCTGTAGTGTAGAATCGCAATGTTCATATCTCCGAACAGTATTTGGTTCTCTCACATTTACAGAAGACAGTTGCCGCTTTACGATTGTTTCCGGAAAAATCCGAGCTCCCACGGGCGGGCCGTCAGCAGTGCTCCCGACCAATCACCTCATGAGAGATTCTCCGAGGATGAAACGTGCTCTCTGATTGACGCGTGGACGGGCTTTTCCGGGAGAATGGCCAATAAATAACTCATGATTTCATGATGTCACAAAGTTAAAGAATTGGAAAAAAAATTCCGAAACCTGTGGCTGTACGGGGGGAGTGTATCAAACACAGTAATACTACGTCATGCACCTAACTCTGTTTTTAACAAATGGACCATGTTTTACATGACAACTCAACATGTTTAACAGTCTAAAGCACTTATAGTGCATGAAACAGCGTGATTAATTTTAAATTAATCTTAAAATCATAAGAGATTTTTAAAACTCATACACAATATGCTTAAATTCTCATTCCCGAAACAAAAGTTCTCTTTACCGCAACTGGCCTTAAATAGTTGCGGTATATGAGAATGGTGTTGCGGAGGATGAGGTGCCTCAGTATGTTTTGATAACAAAAAGAGAAGCATGATGGCTTTGCTATTTTTTTTTCAGTGCATATAAATAGACCTTATTAAAGTACACTTTCATAAAAAATTGTAAATCTAACAATTTTCTAAATGTAGAAAACTAATTGTTTCGGTAATGATAATCAAAATGTCGTGTTAACATCTGACAACAGAGTTTTTAACATTTAACTGGAGAGATATAAAAAGATGATCTTACCTGGTAGCCATCTTGAAGTAACTGGCCCATGTGCTCCTTCACTCAAAAAAACAAACTTTATTTAAATTCTTTATGTGTGTTTAAACAGTCCTTAAAAAATGTTGCGGAAGATGAGAAGATCAGGCATGGACACATAATTTTCCTACTTTTTTTCATTAATATTATATATAAATATTCAGTCAATTATTTTTTCTGTCATCTCAAATAATCTAGTAGAAAATCCATGTATTTTTTTTCTAAATATTTTTATGTTAATTTGATTAAATTACAACATGAAACACATTCAAACACAGCCGGACGCATTGCGGTAATGAGAATTTCAGCAGAAAATGCCATAAAATAGAAAAATTATTCATTCTCATGTTGAAATTACACATTGTGCAAGGTAGAGAACAGTATTGTCTTTGTTCTGATGCTTTTTATTTTACTAAAATAAACATTTTATATTTAAAATCCTTAGTGCCATGGTACTTTAATGGTTTCGTGAGAATCACCCGGGTAAAGCAATATTAAATATGTGTAATATTAAATATATGAGTTTGTCACACCTTGGAAAAATGTGTTATTAAACACCCTGCCAAATTTGAATGATTAAAAAAAAGTAAATTAAATCGGCAGCAGCTATTTGCACGTAGTGCGTTAAAAGTGACTACAGCACGTGTTTTACCTTCTGTGCCACTGGAACTGTCGTTAGACCACTGTCTTTTGAAGTGTTGACTAGCCAAATCACGTTTATGGCCAGAGTTAGTGTAACTAGACGCTTCGAATATAATAATAATAATAATTTTCAAAAAATAAGCTGTATTCTCTGCTCTCCAATGCTGTTGTGTCCACTGAAAACATGCCCACTTAAAGGAAAGCTGCTGTCTCTCAAATACAAATACATTTAAATAAGGAGACTGAGCTGTTTTGTAAAGGTAATATGTGGTAATATGTGATGAAGACATAGTTAGTCAACTGTAGGCTGTAGTAACTAAGGGTAATGACAGTAAATCGCGTATGAGTGGGCGAACCACTGATGCTAATGCGTTCTATTTATAATAGTGTTAGGGGAGGGCCCAAGCCCTGGTCTAACTCCACAATTCAGTACTACACAGTCTTTGTAACGTGTTTTCAGCGATACATTTCCAACATTTATAATGTGTTTAGAAACAGTTCTCTGAATTGCTTTTACATGAACTTTAAGCTGTAGTGCTTGTGTTTGAATCCTATTTAAATCCTATGCAGAAAGACCACAACTAAAATGAAAACATATGTTCCGTCAAACTGACTTTACATGGATGTCAATGTTTTTATCCATAAATGACATTTTCCAGCAGCACACCCAACATATGGCATGTTTTTATAGCTTTGAGTCTCATGTGTGAATCCTCATTTGCTTTCATAGATAAAGTTTGAGTTCAGTATATGCAGTAGTACCAATCATTATATTGTGGTTTGTATGTTCATTTGTTAATCGGTGCTTCTCAGTGGATTGTGGACTGAAATGCAGACAAGGGACAGATGATAAAAGATGGCAGGGAGCTGTCTAAACACACCAGTCCCTGTCAGCGCAGATGGAGGCTGAATGGCAGACTGAAAGAGGAAAGGGATTTTCTTGGCATTAAAATCTTTCTTTTCTTGGCAAGAGCTCTCTCTTTGCTGGTTGTGAAGGTCCAGGGGCGGAAAATTGGCTTCTCAGACTCACAGATGGTCTAAGGCTCGGTCTACACATGCACACACACACAGATTTCGAGTTTTTGGTACAGCGTTGAAGTTCTCCCCTCCTTTCTCATTTGCCAGTAAATGTTTGTCAGCTAATCTTGTCATCGAGTGGGTGTTACACAAGTGTGTCTGTCAAAATTGTGCTTGTACTCTCATGTAAGCTGACCTCACCGCACAAAATTTTGACCTCTTGAGTATGTGTGTTTGAAAAAGTGTCGACGCTGTCATTGCATACGGTATGTGAACATATGGAGGGATGGAGGGAGCAGAGCATGAATATGCACACACATGCACAGGGTGAGCACATGAAGGCCTTGTCTCAGATTTTAGATGACACTATGTTGCCAGGCAGCTTTTTTCTGCACACCTGTACTATCTTTATTTATATATTTTTCTCAGCCGCGAGGCCTGTGAGGTCCCAGCTGACACTATTATCAGAGGACTAAAGTACTTGGAGTACTTCACTGCTGTTGAGTAACTGAATACTTTTACTCAATTGCATTTCTAAAAAAAAATATGTTTTTACAGTAATTGTGATGTAAATCAGTCCTTATTAAAATAGTTCTGTAGGTCTTACTGAGGTGAGTCATTTGGATGAGTCAGGGATGAATGACCACAACAAAGGTTATTGATTTTTTTGAAAAAGCATCTGTTCAGTGACCACACATATAGTGATGAAGACAAACTTGACTTGAGTGTGAACACGGTTGGTGATCAGTCTCTATTTTTAAGTGTCAGCTTTAAAATCAGCAATGCTGAATTTAACGTTTAACAATTTTCAGGTTTCAGGATATTGGACTCAGTTTAACACCTGCTGATTGTGCTTGAGATTCTTACATAATTTAATTTTTTAAAGGTGACATCAAGAAAATTTGACTTTTCCGTGTTCAAGTGCTATAATCGGGTCTTAGTGCATCTACCAACCCAGAAAATGTAAAAAAGAACAACCTGTAAATTTTTTTGGTAAGCCTTTCTCTGCAAGCTTGTGAAAAAACGAGCCACTCAGATTTCGCTCCCCCTGTGATGTAGAAAGAGGGGTTTTGACCACTTCTTTAGCTGGTCAGACTGGAAGACCAGATGGAATAACCAGCTAAAACCAGCTTGGCCAGGCTGGGAGACCAGCTTGACAAGCCTAGCCAAGCTGGGAGACCACCCTACAACCAGCTACTTTCAGCTTAAACCAGCTAAGGTTAGAGACTTTGTACTCATAATTTGAAGACAAACGACCTTTGTAGGTGTTAAAAAAGTATGATCTATATAGTAAGTAAAAGTAAAAATGAAGTGACATGTCCAAATTCTATACTTGGAATTTGTGCTCTGGATTTAACCCATCCAAATGCACACCGTGAACGGCCATATTTGCTGCGGTGCCTGGTGAGCAATTTGAGGGTTTGGTCCCTTAATTTGCAACCTGGGTTCATGTGCTATGGGATGGCATAACCTGAATAACGAAGCTTCCAGTGGATTGATCTTGTTGCACAGCATTTTAAATCTTGTTATGATCATTCTCCTGCCATTAAGACTGCGTTCCCAAACAGCAGGAATTCTACCTCCAAAAACAATGACTGCATTTATTGTGCTTCGTCTGCTAGCTCAGAGGCGCAAGTAATTTATTGTATGTGAAAATGATTATATTCAGTATGGCTTCTCATACTTTTCTTAGTAGCCGAGTTTCCATTACCCTATAAAAATTGCACAAATTGAAATTGCGAACTGAAAACACATATATCGTAATAAAGTTTTTACGCTTACATGAGGTGGTTTTTCAGGCAATTCTAAAAAGGAATATATCGCAAAACTGCAGTTGAAGCATTTACACATTTACAGGTCACCTGGCGTACATAAAAGTCACATGATCATTCTTTAATATACTATTACCTTCAAGAAACTCCTCATACGTGGCCACTGGCCACTCTCAAGTATACGCCTTATTCAGCCCGCCGCCATTTTGAATCGAAAACGAGGCTGTGAGGGATAGCAGTCCAGCAGCGCCCACTGTGACATATTGTTGCGTACCGGGACGTAGATTGTTTAGTCATAAAAATAAAGAGAAAATATAATTTCACTAATTTCCACAGGACAAAGAACTTCAGAAAATGTGTATTATTAAAGTTCGACAGGACATAGGACCTAACTTTCAGGTAACAACATTGTATTTATTTAAGAAAATGACTGTGGAAACTAGCCGGTTGGCTAATTGCTAATTTATAATGTGAGCATGTTTATCTTCCTTTAAAAGTTTACGCAGAGCTAAAATGTTATGTTTTACTACAACAACTAAACTAAATATCTACATTTTGTATAGATTACAAAGAACACAAGAGTGTGCTCCTAACATTTTACTCAGGATTGTTTTTCAAAAACACTGACTGGAATTAGGAAGCTTAAGGAGGGTTCAGCTCCGTCTGTGTTTACCTGAACTCAAAGACCTCACGAAAAGAAAACCTTGCGATCGTAAATGAAAAAGATATTATTTTTAAATGACGTTTTAAAAATTAACATGCTTAATAGTTTGTGTTAAGAGCCTGCAGTTAGATCGTAAGCCTCTTTCAGACAACATGTTAAGTCATACAAAAAACAGTGGGTAGAAAGTTTATTTTTATGCAAAGCGATCAAAAGATAACATTTATTTATTAGTTTGCCGTGTAGAGTTTGGGGTCAACCCCTTTTAAAATCGCAAAATGATATTCAGAACATTATTTTTTGTTTCTGTTTTGCTTTAGACAAGGAAAACGTCATGTTTATCGTAATTTCATAATAAAGGTCGGGAAGACGCTTATGACCTAGCTGCAGACTCTTAACACAAACCATTACGCATTTTAATCTATATAACATCATTTGAAAAACTCTGTATAAGTGTTTAAAGGAAGATAAACATGCTCACATTAGAAATTAGCAGTCTTTCCACAGTCATTTTCTTAAATAAATGCAATATTGTTACCTGAAAGTTAGGTTATATGTCCTGTCGAACAATCCACGTTTTCTGGAGTTCTTTGTCCTGTGGAAAAATGTGAAATGACGTATTATTTTACGGTTATACAATCTACGTCCCGGTACGCAACAATACGCCACAGTGGGCGCTGCTGGACTGCTATCCCTCACAACCTCGTTTTCGATTCAAAATGGCGGCTGGCTGAATAAGGCGTATAAGGGGCATTCCTTGTCATCAATACTTAGACAACCTCTTATTTACACTGCATTACGGAGGCGACATGGTTACCAAAGCTGATTGCGGACACTGTAGTCAATGCTTGTTTTTATATCAGCCATGCCGTGGCACATTTCAGAAGCATCCCAGAAGCGACTCTTCGCACTGCTTCACTAAAGATACACGCATCTCCTATGATTAAAAATAATGGCTAGTGCAATGGCGGCTGTACACATAAACCTACCAACATCCATTACTTATTTTAAGAAGAAAAATTGCATTTTAGTCACATAAAACTGGTTAATGGAAACGCTGTTAATTCACAATAGTTTTTTCATGGACATTTATAAAATATCACATTTTTTTGCGCAAATCTGTAATGGAAACTTGATATATAATGGTAATATATCAGGGAGTGACAATTTTGTTCTCATTGACTTGTTAGATGGAAACAATGCTCATTCGCAAATGTTTTATTCGACATTTCAAATTTGCATATAAGTTAAATTCACAACTTTGAAAGAAAACCCAGCTATTATAATATGACTTAGCATCATTTGCATCAGTTCACTGCCTTTCACAATTATACTTTCCCATAGCTTCAAGCTGCTTTCCATTACTCTTCAAATTGAAATGGTAAAACTGTAAATTTTGCAAAAACTACCATATATCGCAAAAAAACGTACTCGGTTACTTTCGTAACCTCGGTTCCCTGAGATACGGGAACGAGTACTGCGTCTGTAAAGACGCTTATGGGGAAAAGCTCCTTTTCTCCTGAGACTGAAGCATTTCAATAACGCAGTGTAACTGCACGGCCATTGGTTCGTGCAGTGTTAAAGAAACGAACCAATGGCTCGGCAGCGGAGATGCACAAACCTATGGCGATGATTCGCGCCCGATCGCGCCAAAAGGGGCGGAGCATCTGGCTATATAAGCGAGCATTTCGCCATAGGGAACTCAGGTACTTCGACTGAAGCGACGACTGAGTCGTGCAGCTACCTAGCACGGCCAGCAACGCAGTACTCGTTCCCGTATCTCAGGGAACCGAGGTTACGAAAGTAACCGAGTACGTTCCCTTTCGATACTTTCACTCGTACTGCGTCTGTAAAGACGCTTATGGGGAACCAGTACAATCCCGCCGTTGCTAAGGTAGAGGAACGACTGACATGACCCTAGCACTAAAGGGCTAATAAGGGCCAATTTGTTCGATCAGATAGCCTGATAAACATCCGTTCCAAGGAATAAGTACACTTGGAGCTCCACAGAGGCCAAGACGCACTATACATAACATACTGGTAAAACATACCACTATGTGGAAAGGACCCGAGTCTGTAGGACTGGAACGTCCAAGTTATAGAATCTAGCAAATGTGGACGGTGAGGCCCAGCCTGCCGCCGCACAAATCTCTGCAATGGAAACCCCACTGGACCACGCCCAAGACGAGGCGATGCCCCTCGTCGAATGGGCCCTTACTCCCATGGGACATTGTAGGCCCAACGAGGAGTAAGCCAGCGTGATGGCTTCCACAATCCATTTGGATAATCTCTGTTTTGTGCCCGAAAACCCCTTGGTGCGGCCACCAAAACATACAAACAGCTGTTCTGACTGCCTAAAAGGGGCAGAACGCTCTATATAACATCTCAGAGCCCTGACAGGGCAGAGAGGGTTAAATCCCTGGTCTTGCTCCGTAGGAGGAAGAGCCAAAAGGGAAATAATCTGGTCTCTAAAGGGTGTAGAGAGACTTTTGGGAACATACCCATGTTTTGGCTTCAGGATGACCTTAGAGTCATTTGGCCCGAATTCCAAGCAAACGGGGCTCACAGAGAGCGGCTGTAGATCACCCATGCGTTTGACTGATGCTAATGCCAATAGCAGGGCAGTCTTCAACGTCAGGGGGCGAAGGCCTATGGACTGAAGCGGTTCGAAGGGAGGGCCCTTCAGGGCCCTCAACACTGTGGGTAAGTCCCAAGACGGAACCGTGATAGGGCGAGGGGGATTAATCCGCCTTGACCCCTTTAAGAAACGAACGACCAAGTCGTTCCTTCCCACAGATTGACCGTTTACAAGGTCATGGAATACCGCTATAGCTGCAACATAGACCTTGAGCGTGGAAGGGGATCTCCCCTTATCCAACAGCTCTTGCAAGAAGGACAATATCACAGATATGTCACATAAAATTGGGTCCGTACCGCGGGTGGAACACCAGGCGGAAAAGACAGACCACTTGAGATCGTAGAGCCGCCTCGTAGAGGGTGCTCTAGCCTGTGAAATAGTACTCAAAACCGACTCAGGGAGACCTAAAGGCTCCCGTCTAGAGCCCAAACGTGTAGCGCCCACAATTCCGGTTGGGGGTGCCATATCGTTCTGTTCGCCTGTGTTAAGAGATCTCGTCTCAGTGGCACGGTCCATGGTGCTCTTGAGAGCAGCCTGGGAAGATCTGGAAACCAATGCTGGTTCTGCCAGAATGGAGCCACTAACAGGACTTTGAGTTTCTGTTCCCGCACTCGCCTGATGACCTGTGGCAGCAGAGCGATAGGAGGGAATGCGTATAACAGGAGATTGGGCCATTCTTGGGTCAATGCGTCCTGTTCCTTCGAAAAATAAATTGGGCAGTGATGATTGTCCTTTGAGGCGAAAAGATCTACTCGCGCCCTGCCAAAGACAGCCCATATTTGCTGAACCGTGTGAGGGTGAAGCGTCCATTCGTCTGAGGAGACGTTGCTCCGAGACAACATGTCTGCTCCCTGGTTCAGTTTGCCTGGCACATGCGTCGCTCTTAGAGAGCGGAAGTGCAGCTGAGCCCATTTCAGGAGACGTTCTACCATCGTAAATAGACGTCTCGACGAGAGGCCCCCTTGGTGATTTATGAAGGACACCACTGTCATGCTGTCCGAACGGACTAAGACATGGTGACCCTTCAGCGCAGGTAGAAGGGTGTGAAGGCCTAAACATACTGCTAGCATTTCCAAGCAGTTGATGTGAAGGCGACTCTCCGCTTTCGACCATAGGCCGAAAGCAGGCTGGCCGTCGCACAGCGCGCCCCAACCTAAGTTGGAGGCGTCTGTCGAGACCGCTTTCCTTCTGACCACCAAGTCCAGGGGAACGCCCTGTTCCATCCATTGAGCGCCCCTCCAAGGAGCCAGGGCTGCTATACAGGCCCGATCTACCTTGATGCGCTGGCGTCCCAAACGCCACGCTTGAGGAGGAACCTTTGGTTTCAACCAGAACTGCAGGGGGCGCATTTGAAGCAGACCCAACTGAAGTACTGGAGATGCTGAGGCCATAAGGCCGAGCATCTTCTGAAAAACCTTGAGAGGGCGAAGGGCTCCTATTTTGAAGGAAGCCGCGAGCCTGCGAATGGCTTGGGCTCTCTGCGGCGCAACTGCTGCTTCATTTGACGTGAGTCGAAGACTGCTCCCAGGAACGCAATGCGTTGGCTGGGAGACAGCACGCTCTTGGCAAAATTGACCTTGAGTCCTAGGCACTCTAAGTGGCTGAGGATTAAGGCTCTGTGGTGTGTTAGCTCGCTCTCTGACTGGGCTAGGATGAGCCAGTCGTCCAGATAGTTCAGGACGCGGATTCCCATCTGTCTCAGAGGGGAAAGTGCTGCGTCCATGCACTTTGTAAACGTGCGAGGGGCTAACGACAGTCCGAACGGAAGGACTGTATATTGATATGCCACTCCCTCGAAGGCGAATCTCAAGAATTGCCTGTGATGGGGGGCGATCTGAATGTGGAAGTATGCATCCTTCAGATCCAGTGAACAAAACCAGTCCCCTTTGCGTATCTGCGAGAGGATCTGTTTTAGTGTAAGCATTCTGAACGGCCGTCTCATGAGGGCGCGATTCAGCTGTCTGAGGTCGAGGATGGGGCGTAGACCGCCATCCTTCTTTGGAACGAGGAAGTAACGGCTGTAAAAACCTGACTCGCTCTGTGTTGGGGGGACCGTTTCCACGGCGCCCTTGGCCAACAGATTCTTTACCTCTAATCGCAAGACGTCTGCGTCTTTGCTGCGAACTGAGGTGGTGATGACACCATGAAAGCGAGGAGGTCTTCGAGCGAACTGGAGTACATAGCCTCGTTCTATTATACCCAAAACCCATTTTGACACTCCGGGGATGGCTTGCCATGCCGCGGATCGTGTCGCTAGGGGCTGCAATGGTTCGCACAGCTGTATGCTGTCTGAAAGCATTGGAAGAGGAAATTTGCTCTTTTCTTGAAAATGTTTGTTTTTTATTTTTCCCGCTATCACAGCGGTTTGCTGTAAGGGCGCTGATATAAAGGGCCCGTGAGTTACAGCTACATTTTTCACAAACATGAGTTCCCTTACACCCGGAACAGAACGGAGTGTAGAAGGGCTTAAAAGAGGCACTTTGGGGGCTGGTCCGGCTGCTGCGAGACTTGGCCCCTCCCTCTTCCTGCTGTTGAGATCAGGAAGACGCTGGCGGCGCCTGGTCCAGCACCACTCTTGGCCGAGGTCCCTGACGCTTAGGGAAGGGAAAGCGCTTGGCTGGGCGTGACCGAGGACGGAGCTCCGTCTGAGGCGCTGGTTGCGCAGCTGGGGGCGTGGCTTTCGCAGGCTGCTGAGTCGGCGCCGGCTTGGGGCGACTAGGAGCCGTTGCAGAGCTCGAGCGTTTGGGCAGGAAATGTCGCATGGCTTGGGACGATTTCTGCGCCGCGGTGAAGCGCTCCGCGAAACCCTCGACAGCTGGGCCGAACAGGCCGGTCGGCGAGATGGGGGAGTCAAGGAAGGCGACCTTATCCGCGTCCTTGATCTCCGTCAAGTTAAGCCACAAGTGGCGCTCCAGCACCACTAAACTGGCCATCGATCGCCCGATTGCCTGAGCCGTCATCTTCGTGGCGCGTAACGCCAAATCCGTAGCGCTACGTATCTCTCTGAGCGGGGAATCGTCCAGGTTCAACTCGTCCAGACCGCGGAGGAGCTTTGCTTGGTACACCTGGAGTACCGCCATAGAGTGAAGCGCTGAAGCTGCCTGTCCAGCAGACGAATACGCTCGTCCAGCGAGGGTAGAGGTCGTCCTGCAAGGCTTAGACGGGTGTGACGCCCTTGCCTTCCAACCGATAGCGGTGGGCGGGCAAAGGTGCGCAGCAACTGACTCGTCCAGCGGGGGCAGCTTCTCGTAGCCCTTTTCCTCAGCGCCATCGACCGTGGTGAGGGCAGCAGAAGAGGAAGTATGAAGGCGGGCGGAGTATGGAGCACGCCAGGACTTAGATATTTCGTCGTGGACTTCGGGGAAGAATGGTGAAGCTCGCTGACGAGGGGCCTGGCGGCGCCCCGGCAGGAACCATTCATCCAGCCGGCTCCTAGATGGCTCCTCGGGGGGAGACCATTGAAGATCCAGCTCCTCAACAGCTTTAGATAGGACGCGGAACAGTTCGGCGTCCATACCGGCGCTGGCGGCGCTGGATTGCGCAGACGGCAAGGGGGCGGGGTCATGGGAAGGGCCCGACAACTCCTCTGCGTCAGATGCGGCCAATGACATGCTGTCATCCTCGCATTCACTTCCTCCGAAGGAGACCAGATCGCTCGCAGCCGCAGAGGGACGCTGGTCAGGATGCAGGAAGAGAACTGGCGATTCCTCTCCGTGTGGTGAAGGCGAGGCACGCGGGGTCTGAGCCTGCGTGAGCTCGCCTGTCACCGCGCTCTTAGATCTCCTGCCCCGCTGCTTCTTCCTAGCAGGCTCTTGCGAGGAAGTAAGCGGGAGGGCGTGAGAAGCGGCGTCGCTCTCTGAAAAGAAAGCTAGCCGCGAGCGGAGGGAAGTGAGACTCATATTCCCGCAGTGGGAACATTCCGTCTCAGTGAGCGCAGCCTCAGCGTGGGCGTGACCCAGGCACGAGACGCACTCAGCGTGAGTGTCAGCGGCGTGCAGAGGGGCTCTGCACGAGCGACAAAAACGCCGTGGCATTTGAAACAACGCCGTAGAAATTTGCTCTTAATTTGCTCTTTTAGATGTTCGCCGGATAGCAGCAGGGAATCAGCTCCGGAGCGTCAATCCGCCGAGCAGTGAAGATCCGCTGCGAGGCTCGTCAACGGCGAAGAAGAGGCTTGCTTGAGCGAAGTCTGCGTAGTCAGTCTCTGCGAAGATCAGAAGTCGTCGCTGAAGAAGAAGGATCTGAGTTCCCTATGGCGAAATGCTCGCTTATATAGCCAGATGCTCCGCCCCTTTTGGCGCGATCGGGCGTGAATCATCGCCATAGGTTTGTGCATCTCCGCTGCCGAGCCATTGGTTCGTTTCTTTAACACTGCACGAACCAATGGCCGTGCAGTTACACTGCGTTATTGAAATGCTTCAGTCTCAGGAGAAAAGGAGCTTTTCCCCATAAGCGTCTTTACAGACGCAGTACGAGTGAAAGTATCGAAAGGGAACTTCTTACGCTTGCATGAGGTGGATTTTCAGGCAATTCGAAAAAGGAATATTTCGCAAAACTGCAATAGAAAGATTTTTTTGCACATTTACAGCTTGTAAAAGTCACATCATTCTTTAATGTACTCTACAAAAACACCCTATACGTGGCTGCTCTCAAGTATAAGGGGCTTTTCTTGCCATTAATGCTTGAATAACCCCTTATGTACACGTCTGCAGCACATTAGGGCTCCAACACGGCCACTGTAGTCAATGCTTGTGTTCATACCACATTACAGAAGAAGCTCTCCACGCTGCTTTGATAAAGATATAGTCTACACCAGGGCTATTCAATTAGATCCATTTGAGGGCCGGATTATCGAACTGGAAATTTGAAGTGGGCCAAGGGGATGGGGGCCGTCCCGATCTTTTTCCAGGGGGCCTATACAATTACACTGAAATGCATTTTCACTAAAATTAACTAATATTACCAACACCAACATCTATAAAAGGTTAAGGTGCTGTCTGTCAATCAATTAAACAAAAAAAATCACACATTTTTTTGTAATTAATCATGAATAATCGCATATTTATATATTTATACTGTCATAATTTCACAATGAACCTCCAAATTAAGGTAGAAACAAAGTATTTTTAAATATGTGTTTAATAGCATCTTTTTACCAAGTAGCCTATTATTAATGAAGTATTGATTTCAATATTGCTACTGGTGACTCTATTAAATTAATTTTCTCTCAGTTTTACATATTAATTATGTCCATTCAACATTACAGTAGAATTGAAAGCCCAACATTTAATAGGCTCTGAAATATATAACAGCTTTTAATTTAGGTGATTTTAAAACAATCTTCACATAAACTATAAATTGTATATGCATAAAATAGACAGATTATTATTGCCATATACTGGTTATAATCGATATTTTATGTTTTTAATTTTACATAAGTGTTTGTTTACCACAAAGTATATTTTGGCCATCAAGATAACATTCAAATTGGATCATAAGAGCTTTAAAGTGCTTAAAATGGTTGTGCAAAATGCTTGAAAGTCATTGAAAAGTGCTTGAATTTCTCTCTCAAAAGGTTGTACAAACCCTGAAATGAATAATGTAATAACATTCGACTTTGCTTAAATTGGTGTGACTTCTGGTTGTCTGACATAGCCTACATCAGCGCTGTTAAAAACAGAATTCTGAGCAGAATTTGAATGATTCTCACTGATCTTTCAGCAACCTTAATTCATTCTGGGCGAATTCAAACACTTTTCACTGGATCTCGCAGCACTGTGCAGTAACAGTATCGCGAAATCAACTTTGGTTCCCGATGCTGTTCTGAGCTTGGACAAGTGTGTTTGCGTTGCGGTCCGAGCTGATAAACGGTCAGCGCTGCGCAGCTCAAATGTGGCGCGCTTTGGTTTCTCTTTCGCTTCCTTTGCCGTTTAATGTTTCTCATATGAAACAGAAATAGCAGCGCTTATGAGTTGAATAACGCGGTGGTCGCGCCATTGCGACCGCTCACAAAATTTAGTCGCACCGGCAGAAAAAATGCGACCATTTGGTCGCAGTCTGGAGCCCTACAAGCGCTTGTCAAATCTGCCGTCTATTGATGATGTTGCGATCTCCGGTAGATTGTTGTTGTTCTTGGCTCTCTCGCTTTTCTTTTTTGGCTGGCCCGCCGCCTAGTGGACAAACTAATTAGTGCAAAAACCATTCAAGCCACCTGCTGCTCCCTCGGGCCGGACGAAGATGATTGGCGGGCCGCCAATTGAATAGCCCTGGTCTACACTATTTCAAATTCAAAATAATGGCTAGTGCGGTGGCTGCAACATACATAAACCTGCCAACATTGGCCCTCATCATTTGTCACAAGAGAAAAAAATACATTTTAGTAGCATAACATTGGTTAATGGAAACGCCATCATTTCGCAAGTGTTTTTGTAATCAGCATTTATCAAATATCGCAAAAGTTTTGTGGAAATCTGTAATGGAAACGCAAGCGTCCTTGGGAATCTTGATGAAGTAGCAGGTCATTCTGGTACTTTTTGCGTAGGCCTGCTGTTTTTATAAATACTATGACATTCTGCACATTTCACGTATATTTTTCGGCAATATAGGAAAGTAAGCATATTCAGATGCAGGGTGTTTCAAAAGCTTTTCAGTGTCGCCTGTGTCTTATTTTCTTTATACTTTTTGTAGTTTTGTTGATAGTTTTAATACTTTTATTCAGCAAGGGTGCATAAAACTGATCAAAAGTGACATTTATGATGTTACAAAAGATTTCTTTTGAACATTCTATTCATTAAAGAATCCAAAAAATAAATGTATCACATTATGTTTAGTAATAATTGTCATTCTGAAGGATCATGTGACACTGAAGACTGAAATAATTAAAATTACCTCTTAAAAATATATTCACATAGAAAACGGTTTTTCTAAATTGTAATAATATTGCACATATTTTGACCAGAATATATAAAAAAAGATTTTATTTAAAAATTGGTAATATATGCAGTATGTTAATCACTCTGTAAGTACAGTATGTAAAGATTATGGCTGTAATCATCTGCAGCCTTACAGATAGAGAAAGAAAATGCAAATGATATAGATAAATAGAACAAGTCATTTGGAAACACTGAGCAATTGAAATGAAAGGGGCAGAGAAATTAAACAGCAAGTCAGCACTTACTGTACCTGACTGTCTCTCCTCTTTTCTCTCTCTCACACACATCATTCATGCTTATCATTATAGTGACGCATCAGTTTGTATGCAGGTCAGACCCCAGGTGTAAATGTTCTCATTCTAGCTCTTGTGTATGTGTATGTGCATGTGTGTTTCCCTCATGGCCAGTAGAAGAGGGGAAACCTGAATGATCTGTTTATTTACAGCATGAGGCTGCAGCACTATTTATGATCTTTAAACGATAAGCCTTCGGGAGACTCGTAAAAGAGAAGTGTGAGTGGGGCTTGACTCTAGTAAGGCAAGACTGGGGACAGGAATATTTATTTATTTGTTTATGTTTAGAGGGAGAGGGGCATAGTAACAGTTCAATAATTCAGGGTGTGCTTTATGTTCTTTTGAAGATGCTCCAGGTCTTTAGGGTCTAGAGGTTTCTAGCTTGTGTATTCATTTTATTTTAAGACCTTTATGTTTATCCCTTTTTTGATGGAAAGCAAACGGTGTTGAGAACTCCTGATCTCCAGCATTTATCTCTTGGGTCTTTAGCTCCGCTGCCGTCTATATGGTATATCAATACCATAAAATTTTAGCTCTGAAATATTATGAGTCTCATCAAGGAGGAATCTGTCTCCTAGGAAACATGTGCCTTGCAAACACACATACACACTTCCTTGTACACCCAAACACACAGTTCACACCATACAAAAATGTATTGTGGCAGTATTAGATGGTTTTACTATTTTACATACTGCATTGCTATATTCAATATACTTGTTTCTCCAAGATAGAATACGACAATCATTTGATACACATACCATGGTAACATGGCTTTCCAGACATATCATGATGTTACTATGGTAACTTGTCTGCATTACAATATTCCATGTACCATGGTATTTACTTTGAGGTAGAATACTATATTAATACCAAGAATAGCACTGAGTTACCATGGTACATGTCTAAGAAAATCATTGGTACACTTCCATATAAAGTTTGGATGCATTAAATTGATCAAAAGTGATAGTAAAGACGTTTATAATATATATAAGCTATTGTTCTTCTGAACTGTATATTCATTAGGACTGTCACTAACATTTATTTTGGTAATCGAGTAATCCGTTATTCCATTATTCTAATGATTGATTAAGTAACTGTACTTTTTTTTAGGTAATAATAATAGCTAACGATAGCCTTTAAAATTACTCAAAGTACATTTAGCAATGATAATTATAATTGTTTATAAACAAAATAATAATTGTTTCAAATACAGTATCAAAAGCAAGTAATCATGGTTTTATTGAACAAAACTGTGAAAATACATAATGTATTATAAACAATAGAACTAATGTACATTATTATATCAAATGCCTGCAGAGCATGGATTTTTACACATTACTGTGCGATCTAATCCTTGTTCAATAGTGACTAAACAACCGTTAATTAGAATGTCCACTTAATGTTTAATTTGGCAAATTCTTTACGACAGAAATGCTAAAGCCACTGTAATTTCTTGAGTATGTGAACATCAAAGCGTGTAAAGAGTAAGGGTTTGAGCTTTAATTTTAAAATTGCGATGAACATTTAGAATATTGAGAAAGATATTGATGTATTCTACGGTGTTTGCGTAGGTTTAAAAATGATTGACTTTACAAATCTGATGAAATGGCGAATGTTGCGTGCCCAGATGAACATTATAGTATGCAGTAGGGCTGGGTATTGTGACCAATTTGGCAATTCGATTCGATTCTTATTTTTATGGTTTCGATTCGATTCGATTTCGATTTCGATTCGATTCGATATCGATTAGCTATCAATATTTCATTTAAAATGTTAGTTTTGAAGACATGGGATCCATATTTTGATATAAATGCTGGTAACTGAAATTCTCCTACTTAAGTTTATTACTGAAATACACATCTACATTAATAATAGGGTGCACACAGTTGTTTATTTTAAACAACTTTTATTTTAAATGAACACTGTAACAAGAAGTCATAAATATGTGCATCCATTGTACACCATGTAAAGAACTTCAAACATGTTTAAGAAATAAAACATTTTTCTACATTCAAAACGTTCAAAACAGGCCCATCATAAAGCCCTTGTCTGCTTATACAAAACATTCTAACTGTCCATAAAACTAACAGTTCTTAACTACAGCCTAATCATTTTTGATCACCAGATTTTTCTGCAAAAAAAGCAGCTGATCAACATGCTCTGATCTGATCTAAGGCAGCTCCTTTGCTCTGTGATTAGATCACCAGCAATTGAGAAAACTCTCTCAGCAGGAACACTAGTGACACCTTCAGGACGAGAGGTGAATATTCATATCCTCCTACGTGAAGCACGTGCATTAAAGTCCCCCTGAAATCAAAATTAAAGTTTCTTGGCTTTTAGTATGAATATATTAGCCTTAAGATTATCTATAAGCTAGTGTGCTTCAAAGCAATGACAAAATTCGCTTTTACAAGATATGGGCATTCAAAACTTACAGTCTCGTCACTTCCGCCGATATGAATCCAGGATTTTGATGATATCACCGCGCACTTCAGTTTCTCATCAAACGTTTTGTCCAATCAAATGCTCTCTAGAGTCCGTAATGTCCCGCCCCCTACACAGAGACGTGGAGCAGATCATAAGCGCTCATATGCGCGGTCGGACTCGGCATGTATTAAACTACACAGCCTCAGCATGATTATGATCACTATTTTGTTTTAGCAAGAATTTCATATTGAATCTGTGGGTGATTTATTAGTCTGTGGCTGTCATAAGCTTACAAATGCGGCTTTACCGAGCTCAACGGCTCTGGCCCGAGCAGATATTAATGGAACGCTATTGGCTATTCAAAATAAGTGGGCGGGGCTGGGCGATATGTTTTTGTTTCAGTTAAAAGAACGTCACCACATAGAGGAACGCTGCGTGTTTCAAGGCACTTCAGTGGACCTTTAAGAATCGATTCGGGGATTTCCCGAATCGATATCGTTGCGTTAAACTGAAGATCGATTAAAATCGGAGAATCGATATTTTTTACCCAGCCCTAGTATGCAGTGATGAAGTCTGAGACGCTCCATACATGTAAATGATAACAGTTTGTGTGGAGCAGCATTTACTGTGAACGCAGCCGCTCTAAAACGCATGTAAGTAACCTACACGCATGTAAATAATTAAAGCACATTAAACCTGCTAGGGATGCACTGGTTGACTGGTCATCTAACGCGCGATCGGCAACCGGACGGTTTTCGTTTTTATCCCGGCCGTTTTTTTTCCAGAAGTGTGCACGCGGGCCGCGACATTCATTCATCTGTGAGCAGGACATGAAGATTGCAATCTGTGCTCGCTGAAGTTGCGCGAGCGTACCCAGGGCTCGACATTAACGCTTGTCCGCTTGTCCGGGACATTTTGTGAATGGGCAAGTGAAGGAGAATTTTACTTGTCCGACCGGACAAGTAACCTGATTAAAACATCAATAACAAACAATAACTAGCGTAGCACCGAAACTTTGGTGAGAATGATTCTGATTGTATTACTTACAGTGTAAACGGTGACTGAAAACGGACAGTATCAAGTATCAAGCTCGTGCAGCCTATCTGAATCACGGAAATTTTAAAACTAATAGGCGCAACAGCATACACAAAGAAACAAACATACTGCGGTAGAAAAAAAAGCAGCGCTGTTTCAATACTGAATGATTTAGCATTTAATTTAATGAATGGGGTTTGTCAGTGAACGAACTGGTTGCATCCGTCTATGGTTGAATCCGTGACTCACTCATTAAGACTCACTGACACCTATTGGTGGCTCGGTTTCATATTTAAAAGTATTGCATTTTTTCAACATTTTAGATTTATATGTTAAAAAAAGTACAACATTAATCTTATAACATTATTTATGTATTTGCAATTTTACTGTGTAAATGCATTTTTGGAACCTCTTATCTTCATTAAACAGTCTAAGTAAATACATTTAAATAGCATTTTCGATGCTGGGTTTTTCCTATGCAGTGGACAGATGGAGTTTGTTGATACTGATTTAATATGAATGGTAACCATACAGAGTCTAGTTATTCTAATTGAATTATATAAATATAAAATTTCAGAATTTAATGTAAATGATGATGGATTTAATAAGGTTAGGAAAATAAAGTTAAAAAGTGTCCTAGAAATCAATTTAAGGCAAATATCACAAATATTCTGATTAAAGCAAGACCTTATAGAGCAGTGATGAGACTATTGCTTCAGAATAGATTAATTTACGGCAAAAAAGGCTCTTTATCGCCTCGGACAAGTAAATGTCTGATTTACTTGTCCGAAGGACAAGCACATGTCAAACCTTAATGTCAAGCCCTGTACCTGTCCACGCCCTGCACAAGCGTGGACAGCGAACGTTTGTTCAGCTCAGCTTCTCACGTGTTAGATGAAAAAAGAAACAGACTCACTTGTGACAAAGTTGAGATGCTTCTTTTTGTAAAAAAAAAAACAAGCATCTACTTTTGAAAAGCCAAAAATAAAAGTCTGTTCTGTTAAGAATGATTATTATTATTTTACATTAAAATGCCTGTTGGCTTACTGTTTTACTTTACTAAAAGCACATGTTTTACTTAATAAACTGTATTTAATTTAATATTTTTTATTTATTTAATTTCAGATGTCAGATGCTATTGTTTCAATAGCCAAAGCTAGGGGTGGGCGGTACACCCATAGATTTATATACATAGATGCCTCATTAGCGACTGTTTCTATGGGCCGTTATACGTAAGCCATCCGCCATTTCACTGCGGTCTACTTGACGTCATTCACCCATAGATCTCATAGTAATCACTGAAAATTCGAAAAGCCACAGTCCTGCACAGCCGTTGGTCTGCGAACCTACAGTATGGTGAATGACGTCAAGTGGACCGTTCCAATATGGCGGACGCATCTACGTGCTTGGAGCGGTCCAATGCGGTATCTATGTATATATATCTATGGGTACACCGGTGTCATAGTCAGCACCGGTGTGACATTGCGCCACGACATGGATTTTCTAATAACGTCAATACCGTAATAAATCAATTATGTACCTCGAACAGCTGCATTTACATCAGTAATAGCTAATTCTAAATAATAAGGCATTAAATTTTCTTCAAACGTTCAGTTGTGGTCTGAATACCTGTCCTTATACTATATATCTTGTTGTAAATAAAAAAGTAAAACATATTCGTATCAGCTTTGCAGGTTGTAGGTAAAAGGGGAGTGGCCATTAAACGACTGGTGAAACATCGTGAAGAAAGGTCGGGCCTGTAGCCTATACCAGGGGCAGAGTGGCAATAGGGACGACCGGGACTTTTCCCGGTCGGCTGGAAGAAGGATTCATACAGCGGATCACAAATTGAGCGGGCGCGAGGTGAACTAATATTGTATAATGTTTGCACTTTCAATATGCAGGGTATAGACGTTTTTCCTGAACACGGAAGTAAGTCTGACTCTTAACTGAAAGAATGCTTTGCATTTCTGGTCTGCATTGTTTCTAGTCAAATTAGGGTATATTCCGAGCTAATAAACTAATGTTAAAACTATTAAAATGTTTTTTAAAAGCACATGGCTCCAAAGCGCCATCACTTGGCAATGTCGCAATGACCGTCATTTGTCAGTGCCTCACTTTAATGAGTGTGTAGATGACACGAAGCAGCGGACGTTAGCTACATTAAAAACAGATGGACGCTATTTGAATGGGTTCCTATGGAACCCGGAACAGAAAAGCATTCAATCTGACGTTAGAATTCGTAATGGCGGCGCTCATCGTTTACTCAGGAAAAAGGTCTATAGAAATCGCTTTTAACTGAGTGCTCGCGCTGTTTACTTTTACTTTCGATTTTGCGATAATGCACACTCTGTGTAAAGGGAGCAGCGCATCTTATAATAGATATTTGTCAGTGAGTACAAGATTGCAGCAAATCCTCCAGTCTATTTTTGTCATCTCTCTTTACTTTCGACCCGTGATCATTCAAATCTAAAGGTCGTTGTACACTGAGTCTGATTTTCGTATGCGTTTTTTTTTCTCATATTCGCCATCCTTATCAAAATGCTTATTATGCATGCGAAAATGCAGAAAATCAAACACGATCCGGATTTTTTATGACGGACGAAAGTTTCAGAGGCAGTGTGTAAACTCGATTAACATAACCTGTAATTTTTTTTAACGTGCAAAAATCTCGGACGAAAATTTCGTACTCACGTGTGCAATGACATTACCTCCAGCAGCTCGTGTTGGATGCAGGGTTGCCAAGTCCGTGTTTTTCCCCACAGAATTGGTCTACTTTTAAACTGTTGCCATGGGTTGATTTCCCCCAGTTATTTAAAGGTTTTAAATTTTGCAGAAATTAAATTTCAATAAAAAAATAATTTTTGTTTTGTTGTGCACTGTTAAGTAAGACCTTTAGGTTTTTTGCAAAATAAATATGTTGAGAATGCATAATACTCTCCCATGTCTCTTTTTGATAAGGATACCTATTACTTATGATATTATAAAAATATTAACTTTATTCACATACTAAAGGGACAGAACAGGCTACTCCTCCCAAAATGTACCAAAAAAAGTAATACCGTGATATTATACCGCCACCGTTCAAAAGATGAAAAATACCGTGATATTTAGGTCATATCGCCCACCCCTAGCCAAAGCCAGTTTGGCCTGTTAAATACTAAATAAACATGTTGTTTATGTTGTTTACTTGTATAACTTCTTGTTTTTGAAAAAAACGGAAATTGGTATCGGAATCGGCCAGCTTAATTGTAAAAAATCGGTATCGGAATCGGCCATGAAAAATCATGATCGGTGCATCCCTAAAACCTGCATCGCATAGATTTATTTAATTGTATCGTAGTATTTGTGAATTCAAAATAGCATAAGGTTTAATTGTTTTTAAATGGGTTTAATAAACCATACAGCCTCAAAAAATGGTCTAATATAGAGAGTTTGCACTTATATCACAATTTGATTATGTTGGGGACTGCCCCAATAATGCCGGTTTTTTAAGGGTATTAACCACTTCAGTACTCTGATCAGGGAGTCGGAGTCATCAAATTTCTTTCCACCATTTATTTATGTGCAGGGTTTCACCATATACACACTGATGCATTGGAGGTATGAGGTAGTTTCTGCAATAAACAATAAATCAGAAATAAATAACTAAATGTTAAACATAAGTACAAAATGTCACACATAAATATGCTGTTACAGTAAGCAGCAGACTTTTCCATATTAAGCAATTAACAACTTGGTTGGTGGACGAATAATTACTGGAGTAACAGAATATAAAGATGCATATAAACAACTTAAGGCACATTATACAATGTCCTCATCACGATTTGAAAGCATTACAAGTACAGAATATATCACACGAAACCAGCAATATGTGTAAACAAGATACTAATAACAGCTAGCAAGATAAGCCGCGATGCTAGCAGCATTTTCACGTGCATTTTACATGCTGAACTAATTACCATAAAGATCGCGAAAACCAACATCACAAAGGGTTAACATCTCAAACAGATTCAGCGGTATAAACGTCCAGTGTTACACAGATAAAGTCATAAAATAAACTTACTTTCGTCAATAACTTTGCCCTGCACTTGACGGTGCTGCACAGGTGGGAAACTGTGTCACATTCTGATTAGAGCCCTGCATTTGAGCCCGAGCCCGTCGGGGCCCGACTTTTTTTTGCCCCTAGGGCCGGGCTTCGGGCCAATTTTCACGTCATAACTTGCACGCATATCGGGCTTCGGGCCTGCTTTAGAAAAAATAAAATAAAATAAAAAAGTTTAATGAGATTTAATGCGTGAGTCCCCGGAAGCGCCAGTGATGCCTAACTCGCGCATAGCAGAGTATGAGCGGAGCGCGGAGTGGAGCGGTGTGATTTTGAATGGAGGAAGGAGCGGATTTTTTTAAAAGTCGGAGCGTCATGGTTTTCACTCTTTTCAAGAGCGCTCCACCACCGCTCCATCATGAGTACAATTCATGCCAATGGTCCATAATATAACTGCACATTAAGCAGGAAATCATATGTTAAACATGTTTAGCTTGATAGAGATGGATCACTCAAATCAGAAATAGTGTGATCTGTAGGTAAAATAACTGACGAAAACGTATTATTTTCATTACAAACGTTGCACTGGATAAAGCAGCAATACTCTTTTAATGCTGACAATTATTAGCTGTGGTCGGAACAAATATTGCACACTATGTTTGAAACTCTGCTGTTATTTTATTTTATTATATTTTATGAACAGGACTGTTACATTTCAAACATTTATTTATTTATTTATTTTTGACGCGGAGCGGTGTTTCTGATATCAGTGAGCGAGGAGTGGAGCTGGAGCAGAGCGATTATTAAATGCAAGGAGCGCGGGGGGAAATTGTTGCCGCTCCATTCCGCTCACATACTCTGCGCAGCACAGAGATTTTCAGCCACGTGGTAAAGTTGTGTTTTTGAAGTTTTCTATATTATTATTTATTCTTTATATATTTGTTCATTATTCGTTTACTTTACCACTGCGACTTTGTATGTTCCGGTTTTGCGCAGCAGAGCTGCCTGTCCTGTTCGAAATGCCTTTGTTCTGAGATGGTGATAATAAACTTTAAATCTAACATTGTGATATATTGATGTTTGTTTTATATCTGTGGATTGCATTGTAGACTATAGTCAAGTGTTGATTTGATATATAGGTTAAATTGAGTAAACTCACTGTGGACCACATACCGCTTGGATATCGATGTCACTTAAAAAACTAAAACTTACATTTAAAAAACAAACAAACAAACAAAAAACTCCAAACATTTCTCTAAATTGTTCTGATAAAAAAAAAAAAAAACGAAAAAACATAAACTTTCTATTAAATACGAATCTGGTCTATTTTAATGGCTGTAACAGTATAAGCTGTTTGGCGGAAAAAAAGACGGGCTTCGGGTCGGACTCGGGCCAAAATTTTTGATAAGCTGTCGGACACGGGCCGGGCTACAGCCTGTGCGTTTCGGGCCAGGGCCGGGCTAGGGCTTAGATTTAAGGCCCGTGCAGGGCTCTAATTCTGATAGCTCTGCATGCGTAACCAATAGCGCAACACTCACGCCGAACACGTATCATAATAAAAGTTGCATCTTGCATATTTACATAATACAAGCTCTTAACGCATATAAAAGTATAAGAGACATTAAAAGTAAAGAATTCACAACAGCCGCCCCCACATTTGAGCAGCAAATGTGCAAGTTAAGGGAATTCTTTAAGAGTCTTTGGTTTCATCCTTAAAGGCTGGCAATGGAATGAGGCGGGCTACTGGCCTAGTATACATTTTGCCTTGAACACTGACATCCGCTGTTCTCACACATCCATCACTGCTGACCACAGTCTTGGTAACTTTGCCAATGGGCCACTGAGCCCTGGGAAGCTGTGGATCAATTATCAAAACCACTGATCCTACTGTCAGAGAGTCTGATGGCTTGTGCCATTTCTGGCGTGTCTGTAGTGTGGGCAAGTAATTCCTTGTAAATTGAGTCCAGAACTGGTCCACAAGATTTTGGCAATGGCGCCATCTGCGCCGCCCCATTTCTCCTGAAGCATACGCCACCTGCGGAAGTGAGGCATCCCGCCGCCCCATAAGGAGAAGGTTTGGTGTAATGGCGTCTAGATCTGCAACATCTGCAGAGACGTATCCAAGGGGTTTTGAATTCAAAATGCCCTCTACCTCTACTAATATTGTAGACAGGACATCTTCTGAGACGGACTGACTTCCAACTGCCACCTGTAGAGCAGCTTTGATGGAGCGGACCTCTCGCTCCCAAACGCCACCAAAATGAGGAGCATTAGGCGGATTGAACTTGAAGAGGATCTGGTAATCAGCTAGCTGCTCTTTTAATTGGGATTCCATAGCGGCAAATGATTCACGCAGTTCCCGATCAGCACCACGAAAGTTTGTGCCACAGTCTGACCTGATCTCCTTTGGTCTGCCACGTCTGGCTATGAATCTACGAAGAGCAAGCAGGAAGGCATCCACATCCAAGGAGTTGAGAAGCTCTATGTGAACAGCTCTTGTGGTGAGGCATTTGAAAATGACGCCCCAACGTTTCTCAACCCTCCTGCCTATTTTAACATGGTAAGGGCCGAAACAGTCCACTCCAGTGGAATAAAATGGTGGACAGAGAAGTCTGAGCCTCTCTGGAGGCAAGTCTGCCATCTGTGGTATCTTAGGCTTAGCTCTCCACCGCTGACATGATGAACAGTTAAGCTGATGGTGTTTAACAGCTTGCCGCCCCCTCAAGACCCAGTATTGTCTCCGTAGTTCTGCATACACTCTTTCTGTGCCTGGGTGCAATAAGCGTTCATCAAAGTCTTTAATGAGGAGCTTTGTTGCTGGATGCCGTGAATCTAGCACTATGGGGTGAATCTGTTCAACATTTGGGCTTTCCAGCCTCCGTAATCGTCCTCCAACTCTGATTACATTAGTTACTGGATCCCACTCTGGAGCAAGACATATTAGTCGACTGTGGTTTGATATTGGTTTGTGTGTTTTGAGGGCTATTGTCTCCTCAGGGAAGCTCTGAGCCTGACACTTCCTCAGTAGGATCAACTCTGCTTCACGAGGATCAATGAGCGGGGTGTTTACAGAATCATCTGTCACTTGTTGACATACCTGCCGAGTTGCTTCCACTAACTCTTTCCAGGTGCTGAACTGAGTGGCATCAGGAAGGGTATGATCTGATTCAACACTGGTTAAGCAGCAAATAGTGACACCTTTCAGCTCAGGTAACTCTTCTGACCTTGCCGGTTCAGGTCTCTTTGGCCAGTGCTCAGAACTCAGTTTCAGAAATGACGGCCCCTGACTCCAGCGCCCAGGAACAGTAAAACTTAAGAGAGGTTTTCCTCTGGTGATGTCATCTGCTGGGTTTTGATGTGTGTCCACATACCGCCAAGCAGTGTGCTCTGTCAACTCCTGGATTTCTGAGACTCGTGTTCCAACAAAGACTTTGAATCTACAGGAGTCGGACTGAAGCCACTCCAACACCGTCGTAGAATCTGTCCACAGAATTGTCTGTTGAATTGTGAGAGTGATCTCATCTTTCAGAAGCTTCGCTAGCTGTGCTCCTGCTAATGCTGCGCAGAGCTCCAAGCGAGGCATGGACTGTTGCCTCCTGGGAGCAACTCGGGATCTGGCCATGACGAAAGTGGTATGAACGGCATCTTCTGTGTACTCTACCATGTAAGCCACAGCCCCATATGCCCGTTCTGATGCGTCACAAAACACATGGAGGTCGTATTTCCGTTGTACATCATTGGGCACTGAAGAGTAACAGCGGGGAATTGTTATGGTGCTGAGATACTTTAACTCACGTTCCCATGTGTCCCAGGCAGTGTGAAGATCTTGTGGCAGATTCGGATCATCCCAATCTCTTCTTTTGGACCATAGCTGTTGAATGAGTACTTTTGCTCGTGTGGTAAAAGGCACAATGAACCCCAAGGGGTCATACTGCGTTGCTAACACTTGATAGGCTGTTCTCATTGTTAATGCAGCATGTTCAATGGGACGATATCGGTATCCCAGTGTATCAGCAGCACAGTTCCACCTGAGACCCAAAGTTGGTTCCATTGGATCAGTCCTGTTCTGTTCAAGCCACTGTTCTGCAGCTGAAGACCTTGCTTCTGTGGGCAGATGTAAGATAACTGATGGCTGGTTGCTAGCCCATTGTCTGAGGTCAAAACCACCTGTTGCAAGCAGACTGCGCAGTTGATCGACTGTTAACTTGGCCTCAGATGTGGTTGGAAAGCTAGCCAGATAGTTGTCCACATAAAAACTCTGCTGCACTACCTGTAGAGCTCCTGGGTAACTCTCTTGGTTATTGCGAGCATGTTGTTGCACAGCAAAAATGGCACAACATGGGCTGCTGGTTGTACCAAATGGCAAGACTTGCCATTCATAGACATCTGGACAGTTCTCAGAGTGCAGATCTCGCCAGATGAAGCGGAGGAGCCGTCTGTCCTCAGGCAGCAAGCGGACCTGATGGAACATTCCTCGAATATCTGCACTTACAGCCACTGGGTGTTGACGGAATCTTAAAAGAACGCCCAACAATGATGGGCCAAGTGCAGGCCCTGGCAGCAGCTGATCATTCAGGGATAGGCCTTGATACTTGAATGAGCAATTAAAGACCAATCTTGGTTTATCGTTGTGACACACCAGGTGGTGGGGAATATACCAGGACTCCTCTGACTTAGTGACTTCTTCCGTTTGAAGCTTGGTCACATAGCCTGCCTTAACAAGCTTATTAATCTCACCAGAGTAGACAGCAGCTTTGTCTGGGTTTTTCTGAAGTTTCCTCTCAGTACTCCTCAGACTAGGCATGACAGACTGGATTGTGCTTGTTAGTTTTGTAACACCAGGTTTGCGCAGAAGGGGGGTGGCATAACGCTGAACATTGTCTACCTGAATTCTCTGTGTTTTGCATTCGAGAAGTTTAACTGCTTCTTGGTCTTCCCTTGATCGAACCACCAGTTTCTCATTTCGATAAGGCAAGATGTCAAGTTGCCATAACTTCTCAACATTACGGTAGAGCAAGTCATTTGGACAGGTGGTTGTCACGAAAAGACACTGTTGCACTGAGCTATGGCTTGTGGTGCTCTCCTCGGCCCCTTGTAGGGCCCACCCAAGGGCTGTGTGCACTGCAGCTGGACCACCTTTGGTTCCTTGACGGACTGGCTTATCGGCTGTGATAAGATGGACATTGTCTGATCCTATCAGTACCAGTGGACGTACATTGTGGAAGGACTGTAATGGGAGCCCTCTGAGGTGGGCATACCGTCTCTGAAGTCTCTGCACTGGATATGATTGCTCTACTAAGTCCAGACCTGAAGCTGTGAAGGCCCCAAGTATCTGGAAGCGGCTCTTTGGTTCACTTTTTGGAGAGATTTCCAAGTTGATCTTGGACCCAGAAAGGTGAGTGATGTCAGATCGTACCGTACGTAGAGCCAGTGTTTCAGGTTCACCCTTCAACTGAAGCATTTGTACTGCCATTGGTAAGATCATGGTTCGCTGTGCTCCGTCGTCTAGTACAGCGTAAGTGTCCACTGACTTGGACTTGCTGTGTAGCAACACTGGAACCACTTTGAGAAGCACTCTGCAGGTCGCACTAGCAGGTGTGAGGTAAATGCGACTCTCTGACGTACCTGCTGTGTTTGCTATGCGGTGAAGCACTTGTAGATGGATTCCCCCACAGTCACTGCATGGCTTTTTGAGGTTACACATCTCTGGTTCATGTAGTCGCGCACATCGCCAGCATCTCTTTCCATCAGAAATCCACTTTAGTAGGTCTGCAACCGCCTGCTCTTTGATGTTGTCACAACGTGTGATGTAGTGCTCTTTACTATTGCAAAAGAGGCAGTGTACCTTGAGTGGTTTCTTTTGTTTGGACTCTTTGGGATGAGTAGAGGGCACAGTCTCAGCGGATGAGGCACCATGATAAAGAACTACACTTGGCCCCTTTGTTCTAGCTGAGGGTCTCTCTTTCCCAACCCCTGGAAGTTTCTCATGCTGGTAACGCTGTACTAATCGAATCGACAGTCTCTGCTGTTGTGCTTTGACTTGTAGCCATCCAGCAAAGTCCTGCAGATTGTAGGGGTTAAGACTTATAGAGTTGAGCTTCCCCTGCAGTTGAAGGAACTCAATGAAGCCATCTCGTAGATACTTCGGCAGCTTGCTAAGTAGGCGGTCCACGTGTGAGCAGCAGTTAAGCTCCATCCCTCTGGGTCCCTCCAATGACAGCAGCATACTGACCAGGAGATGAACTCGTAAAGCAAAGCTTTGAAAGCTGTGGCTATCATTGGGCTTTACATCTGGTGATGTAAGGATGGCTGCTATCTCACTTTGAGCCAGTTGATGTGGCTGACCGTACTGTAGCTGAAGGGCTTGCATAGCTGCTGAATACGGATATGGATGATGCCGGCAAGACTGCCCTATCATTTGAGCTTCAGGCAGTTTAAGATGCTCTAACAGTACATGGTATTTGTACTTCTCAGTTAACTCTGGATAAGGCTCAAGCAAATTGTCCAACGCCAGCTTCATATTAGCAAATTCCCAAAAAAAGTCAGGAATTTTAGGTTTTGGGGGACTATGCAATGTCCGTTGAGGTATACTACCACCTGGTGGAACTGCAATCTGGGCTGGCATGAGCTGTGGTGCGGCTGCTGCAGTGCTCACCGAAGGGACTAAACCAGAGACCACATTTTGAGAGGGTAGATAGCTGAATGAAGTGGGTGCGTTTACAGGCGGTATCTGCGAATACGGTGTTGCAAGATAGCTGTAAGGTGCCATGGAATGCGGATAGACAGGTGCCGGCAAAATTAGCTGTTGTGTCTCAAGGGGCAGGAATGTTCGTTCAGCTTCGTAATTTACAGCTCGTTCTTGATTGGGCGGAACTCTGGATGAATGAAAGGGAGCAGCCTCATATAGTTGCGGTGATTGTGAGTGATGCGAGACAGGAGAAGCCATGCCAGAAGAGATAGGGGAATACTGTAAACCTGTAGTTTGTGGATGACTTGGTTGGACTGGAGCAAATCCACGGTTGCCACTTTTCACCACTGGTTCAGGAACAGTATCTGTTGTATGTGACCTTTCTTCATGCTGCACCAATGCTCTTACTGCAGCCTGTTTCTCAACCTGTAGCACTGTGCCTCGTGAGAGTAAGGGTGGAGGGCTTACATAACTAGAAGGCGCAGGTGAAGATTGTAGCGATGATGCAACCGCCTGTACCTGTTCAGTGTCCTCGTTTTCCTGTTCCTCCCTCAAGAATGATTTGATGTGTTCCATCATCTTGTCTCGGCGATGCTTTCGTTTCTTAAGTTGATCTAATTTCCTGAGAAGATTGTCCATTTCAGCTGTCTCCTCTTTCTCCTTCTCGTTCATGGATTCCATTAATTTATTTAATGAGTCCATACTCAATAAGTCTGCCTGACTTGGACTGGGCGTGGTTCGACGCCCACCTTGACTGGAATCTGCATCTGCTTGACTTGTATACACTGCGGCTGCTGCTCCTCTGACTCCCTATGAACAGGACTGGAGGAAAGGGCAGGTCGGTGATGGAAGTCAAGGATGTAATCCTCAAGGTGCCTTGGGGCTTGGCATTGCCGTGATGGTCTAGCTTGAGGAGGAGATGTTGGTTTGCCATCTGATGACATTCTGAAGTAGTTAAGGCTCCGGCTCGAAGGACCATTTGTTGGGGACTGCCCCAATAATGCCGGTTTTTTAAGGGTATTAACCACTTCAGTACTCTGATCAGGGAGTCGGAGTCATCAAATTTCTTTCCACCATTTATTTATGTGCAGGGTTTCACCATATACACACTGATGCATTGGGTATGAGGTAGTTTCTGCAATAAACAATAAATCAGAAATAAATAACTAAATGTTAAACATAAGTACAAAATGTCACACATAAATATGCTGTTACAGTAAGCAGCAGACTTTTCCATATTAAGCAATTAACAACTTGGTTGGTGGACGAATAATTACTGGAGTAACAGAATATAAAGATGCATATAAACAACTTAAGGCACATTATACAATGTCCTCATCACGATTTGAAAGCATTACAAGTACAGAATATATCACACGAAACCAGCAATATGTGTAAACAAGATACTAATAACAGCTAGCAAGATAAGCCGCGATGCTAGCAGCATTTTCACGTGCATTTTACATGCTGAACTAATTACCATAAAGATCGCGAAAACCAACATCACAAAGGGTTAACATCTCAAACAGATTCAGCGGTATAAACGTCCAGTGTTACACAGATAAAGTCATAAAATAAACTTACTTTCGTCAATAACTTTGCCCTGCACTTGACGGTGCTGCAAAGGTGGGAAACTGTGTCACATTCTGATAGCTCTGCATGCGTAACCAATAGCGCAACACTCACGCCGAACACGTATCATAATAAAAGTTGCATCTTGCATATTTACATAATACAAGCTCTTAACGCATATAAAAGTATAAGAGACATTAAAAGTAAAGAATTCACAACAGATTACCTGGATGTGCTGCCATATTGGAGATACTCGGATATAAACAACTAATGTACTACCGAATACCTTGTTCTGTTAATTTATGCTGTCTAAACCATGGAAAAACCATGTAGAAGCTGCTGAATCATATAGAGAAGGACTAAGCAGGAAAGGGCGCAAACTAAAGTTAATAGGTGGTAAAGTACGTACGTACGAGCAGTAATAATTAAAATATTAGCCTAATATTTCACCTACCTGACCAGAAATTATAAAAACAAACACAAATGTTGTCAAGATTCTTGCCTTGGAAATCCTGTTTCAGTTTGGCCAACCACAAATGCCTTTTCCCACATAGCAAAATTGGTTTGGCCCAGTGATGGGCCACACAATCCACTTTCACTTGGCCCAAATACAGCAGTGAATTACGGTACATGACTGGACCAGGTCTGGATTCCAGACAAGGGCCACACATGGGCCATAACTGGCCCAAGTCTCAGCCAAGTAAATTAACTATAACTGGCCCTGAATTGGGCCAGATCAAAATGTAACATTTGAACCAAAACACAGCCTTAAGTAAACCATATCAACACCAGTGTTTAACCAGAATGCCCAAAACTGAGCCACACCTAAGCCTGATCTACAGGTGAACTAAACCTGGCAGCCAAAATATGGGCCATAAAAAGGCCATGAGAGATCAATATCTCTGCCACCTGTGTAACCATAGCTGGCTCTATTCTGGTCCTATATGCTGGACCAGATGGGTTCCACATGTCAGCCATAACCTCCTAGATAAATAATCACAACAAAGACAGTATTCTTAACAAATGTTTAATCATGTTAACATCAAAGCATTGACACCTGACATTTTAAAGTTGTTCAAACAACTCTGAAATACCACTCCCCTGTCAGTTCTGCAATAAAAATGAAGTAAGTAGAAGTTCTGTGCCATGTTTTAGTTCATGAAGTTTTATTTTAAATGTAACACTTGATCATCCATGTTTCTGATCATGAAGTTTCATGCTTTGTCTAAAGCTTGACTGTCCATGTTTCTGATTAGGAACAAAATTTACTTGACATACACTTGAACATCCATGTTTCTACTCATCGAGTTTCACTTCACATAACACTTGAGCGTCCAGGTTTATGGTCAGGAAGTAGCACTCTTCAAATGACTCTGAAACATTCATGATTCTGTTAATGAACAAGTTGCACTCTGAACAGAGCCTTGGAACATCCATTCCTAAAGTCTGTTAACTAGTCGTACTCTCCTCACACACTCTATTCTTCATCCTCTTTTTTCGGCCACCATCTCTGTCTGGGGCGAGATATAGTCATCTTTTAATGATGGCATGAATTAATTTTTCTTTGGCCTCAGATGTCAGACAGTTGCACCTCACAGCCGCTGAAAAACACAAGCACACATGGTGTATAATTAGCTTTTGCATCAGGTAACAGGTAACATGGCTATTGGATAAAATACAATATTACCACAAAAACTGAACCAATGACCGTTAGACAAACATTCTGTATTGTCTTTTACCATCTACCCATCTTCCAGTTTTAATTATCGTTTCTTACTTCCCCCAGCCCTTCATTGTTTAGATTGTCTGAAATAGCCCAAATTCTGACTGTCTACTATGGGTAAAAGATAATTTTACACATCTCAGGAACACACTACCACTTAGCTTAAAATGACTGTGTGAAATATGTATAGATTAATTCTACTTGGGATTTTGTTTATTTTTACTTCTTTTAAATTCAGTGTATGTTTTTGTTATGCAACCTTGAGCTTGTGTTGAGGTACTATATACATAAAACGTTCTCTCTCTCCTTCATTTTCTAAATCTCTTATAGAGTGCATTCATGCTTTAAGCATTTAAATAAAGAGAGATATAAAAAATTGTGATGACAATCTCCACAACAAAAAACATTTTTGAAAACTGGACAAAAAGACAAAAGGTACAAGACTGTGTACTTAAAGGCTTTAGAAATAACTGCAGTCCCATGAAGCACTATATAATCAAATTAAAAACAGCAGTGATAGTGTAGTTTTTCCACAAAGAATTGTGGAAAAAAATTGGAATATACATAAAAGTGGAAAAGACGCAACACTTATTTGTACATTACTTGTCACATCCTGATGTCACATGTCTTTACAGAATTTTTATGTGTGTGTGTGTGTGTGTGTGTGTGTGTGTGTGTGTGTGTGTGTGTGTGTGTGTGTACACCTGGTATTCATCACGTTGTGGGGACCAAATGTCCCCACAAGGATAGGAATACCAGTAGATTTTGACCTTGTGGGGACATTTCTCAGGTCCCCATGAGGAAACAGGCTTATAAATCATGCACAATGAGTTTTTTTGATGAAGTAAAAGTGTGCACAATCTCCTGTGAGGGCTAGGTTTAGGTGTAGGGTAGGTGTAGGGCAATAGAAAGTACGGTTTGTACAGTATAAAAACCATTACGCCTATGGAATGTCCCCATAAAACAAGTAAACCAGTGTGTGTGTGTGTGTGTGTGTGTGTGTGTGTGTGTGTGTGTGTGTGTGTGTGTGTGTGTGTGAGAGCATGCACAGATTGCAAAGATCACTGGCAATGTGAATTAATCAAAATCAGATGATCCTGAGGCTAATCCCATGACACACTATCAGTGCATTCTGAAAAGGGCTAGACAATATACTCACAACTTTGGTAACTGGATGTTTGCTGGATGTCCCAGGTGTAGTGTGGCTCATGGAGCCTTGAAGGTTCAGAGTGCCCTGGATATCCCTACGTTTGTGGGGTGGTCTTCTGACCTCGACGTTGGCATGCCTGAAAAGGGCCTCAGTGCTTGATTTACAGCTCTCAGAGAGAACATGATGCCAGGCATACCTCCTGCAACATACAAAATATCTTAGTCCTTTAACAGCTGTAATAAAATGCACTGTAATTAAAAAAAGCTGACACTTCTTACTTGTTTTTTGACTTTGTTCCTTAAATGCCTTCCATCTCATCATTAGGGATGTCAGGAGCACTGTGGAAGAGCTTAGGGTCTAATTTGGCTTTCCAGGGTCTAATTTGTTGTGCTGTCTAGGAATATTTGGAGCATCAGGTATGGAATACATTCTGCTTAAAAGTACAAAATTTCTTGGTCATTTATCTGCTGTGATAAAATACATTATTATTTTAAAAAGCAGAAGCTTCTTACCCTTCTCTTAAATTTTGGTTAATGTAGGCGTTCTTCGGTCTCATTATTATCATCATCATCATCATCATCATCATCATCATCATCTTCTCCGGGGAAAAGAATGTTCTCAGATCTAACACATTTACCAATTCCAAGATATACTTTTATTTGTAAATGGGGTGCGAAACATTAATATAAACAAACAATCTAACCAAACCCCTACTTTCTTTTTCTTTGAAATTGGTGAGTTCCTTCCATCGGTCTGATCAATGTCTGTGTGATCAACAGCTAGAGGTAGTTTACGTCTCGTCTAGCTTTCTTGTAGTCATCTGGAAAAGTAGCATAACAAAAAGAAGAAATTTAAAAAGTAAAACAGTGATTTTAAATATTACTATTAATTCTGGCCCTATGGGGCTATGAAGCAGACAAAATATCTATAACTATTCTTTTTAGAACATTTCATATATGCTGGATAAAATGTTAGTCATGTTGTAATTTAAAATGTGCACATTATTGATTATGTTTAAACATACAACAAATCAAATTACTTTTTGTTTGCATATTTTAAACATAAAACTTGAAATGATTTGGGTGTCATTCCAGGCACTTTTGAACATCAATAACAACTGGTTATTGTAATCATTTTGGTCACTATAAAGGTGATACCAATTTTTGCACAACAATTAATCTCTTGTAACATTTGGAGTGTATTGACAATGATTATTGATGCCCATTTATAAATAGTTTAGTTTAATTTAAATAAATTACATTCAAGGTGAAGTAGAATAAAGAAACATGTATACCCCTTTCCAAGCATTTACTCAATTTCAACATGACATACACCACTAATGAAATTCCAAAACATTGGTACAACAAAAATGCATAATTTTATCTGTAATTTAATATATAACGTTACATTGGCTCCAACAACAAATACCATTACAATTAATTATAACCCTAATCATCTGTCAAAGACGATTAAATTTAAGTGACATAAGAAAAATACTGACTTTTTCAGGAGTAAAGTTAGTGACATAGTTTATTGTATTTACAACACGTAGATTAAAACTGCGTTCACGTGCTGCTAAAACAAGGGCACTCGCGTGTACCGTCAATTAATTAATAAATCCGAAGCAAAATGTAAGAAGAATATAGTAAACTTGCAACGATACATATGCGTATGTTCGCACTTACCGCTTTGGTTTCAGAAGTCTGTGCAAGACTGCAGCGTCCGCCTGCTTTTTTGAAAAGACATATGGTTCCGGGAGTATTTGTATTCACTTTTCCTTATTGAAGATTTGTTAATTAAAGCGTTATAAGTCATAAATCATAACAACCAGCTACAACGTGAATCACAACATTTAAAACATTCGATCTGAAATAAAATAAAAATAAAAATTGTCAAAAAGACAAAAATACGAGACTGTGTGTTACAGCCAAGTGGGTAAATAAAACTACAATCCCATTAAGCACTGCAAATGACAATTAACGCCTTTTGAAAAAAAAAATTGCTCTGATGGGCTCTGATAGGCTAATTTCGCATTTCCGGGATTTTTGAAATCCTGAATGGTGCGCGCTGGGTAAAAGTTTTTCCAGTAAACAAACAAACGTAAAAACAATACATTTAATTTTAAATGTATAAAAACCATAAAGCCATTAGTATTGTTGCTGTTGCACATTTCATAGTTACTTTGACTGTGATTAAATAATGTTGTGTGGTGTTGAAAATAAATAGTTTCATAATTTCATTTTAATCCACCAGGGTTAGCTATAATTTTGAATGCAGGATTTAATCACATTATAGAAATGTTAATAAATTATGAAAAGTAAAGTCTACTGGTGTACATTCATGGCATAAAAAAAAACTTATGAACTGAAATCAAACAATTACAGTTGATTTTCATAATTTAAATAATTAAATCTTCATTGTTGCCTGGATTAACTTCAAGGCATTAGACCCAGAATGCAAACATGAAGATGGAAACTTCTTTGTGTATTAAAACATTGGGATTTTATATAAAAAATATTTGAAATGTGGGTGAAATATGGCCAATCTTATGTGGGCCACATATCTATATTTGACATCTGGGCCAAATACTACATTTGACATCTGGCCCAGGTCTTGTGTGCCGCCTTAAAACCGGTACCATCTCTGCCAAACTCGGGCCATGTTTGGCCCACATGCTGTATGCCAGTGCCGGATAAATGCCAGCTGTGCCAGATGCATGCCAAATCTGGGCCAAAATTGTTTGCTGACTGGGTTGTTCCTCAAACTGTTTTTGCACTTTTCTCCTTGATTTGTTATAACTTTTGGCAGTCTATAGTACTTCAAATGTTTTTCCTGGTCTGACCGATTAGTACAGATTAAGGTATGACAATAATTGACCATTTCCAGCTGAAATAATCAGCTAAATTTGCAAGTTCCATTCGGATCAGTGGCTTTGTTTACGATCTGTGCCGCCAATATGGTCTATAATGCGCTTCAAGGATTCTCGTCCGTGGAATGCACCACTTTAGGTATTTTGCCAGTTATTTGACACTGCAATTTGCAGACAAGGATTTTTTTAATTGAGTACTCGAATTGAATTGAGGAATTAAGGTATTCCCAAGGTGCATATACAAGGAATCATGGTAATTTCATTGTACTTCAGAATTACATTGTAATTACATTATATATCATTGTACACTGTAATTTCACTGTCAGTGGAATGTAAGGCTTAATGTTTGTACGGATGTGCACATATACACACTTTCTTTTAATGTCCATCCTGGGCTTCAGTTACAACAGACATCCTGAGGATTTTCAGGCTCTTTAGTACATAAAGAAAAAGAGGAATTGTTTCTGGAGGTGGTCTGCCAGCCAGATGTGTTCAGTCTCTTAACCACAGGCCTGCAATGGTTTATTTCAGTAGGAAATTCTTCTTTTTTAAATCCATTCCTCCGTCCATCTCCTCTGACATCTAAACCCTGCTGGCTCGCCCCGTATCACCTCTATCTGCATTCAATTCTCGCACTGCTTCCTGTTCAGCTTAAGGGAGACCAATATGAGAATCAGTAAAAGGAAGGCTGAGCAGAGGATGAAATGTCATTGCTATGTGCAAAATGGACCTGGTGATATTTTGGCTGATGAGTTTGGAGTGAATGGATGGGGGGTGTGTGTGTGTGTGTGTGTGTGTGTGTATCCAGATCTGTCCTATAATTTCATCCAGTGGCAGTAGAGGAAATATGAATGCACCAGAGCAGGAAGAATGCAATTTGGAACCGAACACACTCTGAATAGTAAGATGTTTGCGTGTGTATGTGGTCTTTTGAAAAGCAGAAATGTGAACACATTATCGTCATGCTGCGTGTACTGTTGTATGACTGTAGTTTCAAGGAACAGTGTGTCAGATTTTCCCTCTTAAGGAATGAAACATATTTCCTCCCACGACTGTTGCAGACATGAATCAAAGCAATGAGACATCTAACCTCTCAGCCCAGTTCAGCTTTGGGTTTCAGGGATGAGATTACATGGTATGTGAATGTAAGTATGTGTTGTTTGTGTGTATATGTTTCAGTGATGGATGCAGCCGAACTGAAGTGTGGAATCTGTATCATAGCATAACCTTATAAGAGAGCTGACATTATGGTTTGAGTTTGTGCGTGTGTGTGATGAAAGATAGAAAATGAGAGCTCTGCTGCACAACCTAGCCCTGTTGTCAGTTAAAAGTGGTCAAAGATATAAGCGTCGGAGACACGAAAGAGAAGAATTTGTTGAATGAAGCCGTTATTTTTGTTTTCTTTGCGCACAAAAAGTATTCTCTTAGCTTCATAAAGTTAAGGTTGAACCACGGATGTCACATGGAAAATTTTAACAATGTCCTTTACTACCTTTCTGGGCCTTGAACTTGTCATTTGCTTTGCTGTCTGTGGAGGGTTAGAAAGCTCTTAGATTTCATCCAAAATTCCTTAATTTGTGTTTTGAAGATAAACGAAGGTCTTACAGGTTTGGAATGACACGAGGGTGAGTAATTAATAACTGAATTTTCATTTTTGGGTGAACTGTCTCTTAAATATAATATTAAATATGTTCTGCAAAATGTTAATTATTTCACCAAAATAATATGGATCATACACAATGCATGTTATTTTTTATTTAGTACTGACCTGAATAAAGATATTTCACAGAGTCCCTTGTTTGTCCTGAACAGTTAAACTGCCCACTGTTTTTTTCAGAAAAATCCCACAAAATCTGAAACTTTCCATCAATGACTGTATGACTGTGAGATCCATCTTTTTACACTAAGGGACTCATACGCAACTAATACAGAAGGTTCAAAACTCACTGATGCTTCAGAGGAAAACACAATCAATTAAGAGCCAGGGGGGGAAAACTTTTTGAATTTGAAAATCAGCGTAAATTTAACTTTTTTTGTCTTTTGGGAAACATGTAAGTATCTTCTGTAGCTTCTGAATGGACATACTAAATGAAAAATATGATATTTAGGCAAAAATAAGAAAAAAATTACACATCTCCATTCTGTTCAAAAGTTTTCACCCCCAGCTCTTAATGCATCAGTGAGCATTTGGACCTCCTGTAATAGTTGTATATGAGTCCCTCAGTTGTCCTCAGTGTAAAAAGACGGATCTCAAAATCCTACAGTCATTGCTGGAAAGGTTTTAAATACACAAAAAGTATTTAAAAGAAAAGAATTTGTGGAACCTGAAGGATTTTTCTGAAGAACAGCACGCAACAAACAAGGGACTCATGAAAAAAAAAATAGCTGTGGATTATTCAGGTAACAACAGTATTTATTCTATAAGGTGTATGTAAACTTTTGACCTCAACTGTATTTCACCTGTAGATGTTGTGTGTGTGCAGGTTTGTAGTACTACAGAAATCCTTCTTTTTACACCACAAGAAATGCTGAGTCATGCGACAGTTTAATTAGTCTGCCCAGCGTCTCCTCCATGTGCCAGTTTGTGTGATATATTTGCTGGAGAGTTTTGATTTACATGCAGGGAAGATGAAAGATGAAATTAAGGGGTGGGAAAGAAGGAGAGGGAGAGAAAGAGAGAAGGACTGGATTAACCTTGAGAAAATAAGTAGGGGCCATAAAGTATAAATTGCTTAATCATCCTTCCCATCATTCAGTGATGTTTCGTGCAGTCGCGCCAACCATAAAGCTTTGTGACAGCAGTGTGTCTATATGGCTCAGTGTGTGTGTGAGTGTATTTATGATCACACGCACAGAGGTTAACACTCCTGTCAGACTTGATTTCTCCAGACCTAAATCAGTGTGAAATAAAGCTTTGACCATCACAGGGTCACCACTGACTCTCTCTCAGAAGCTAGTAGGACTACTGACCTGAGACCTGTGTTTTCACTCACTGTAGTCTCTGTTCCAGCTGACAGGAGTGCAGCATTGCTGTCAGGGAACAAAGCACCCTGGGACGGCATTAAATCCCTCCTTGTATTAATCTCCTCCCACATACACAGCTGCCACAAATACAGTCTTTTAAAGTGACAGTTCACCCAAAAAATGAATATTCTGTCATTATTTTCTTACTCTCATGTTGAAGTAAATCCCTTTGACTGTCTTCAGTAGAGAGCAAAAGATGATGTTTTGAAGAGTAAAAGCAGTGTCAATTAAAAAAGCACAATAAAAGTAGTTTATATGACTGGTGGTTAGCGCATACATTCACTCATGCCTTGTCGATCATAACTGATTGTGACACAGCAAATTTGAATGTGCATGAATGATTTGAGATTCGGATGAAACAGAAGTAGTGACTTTTTTTCTGTATTGTGACATAAGTTCAAAATGCAGGGTGGTTGATTGGATGGATCTGAAAGCGAGATGGAGGATAATTGTGAGGGTGCTGTCATTTTTAGAAAACATTTTGTGGACAAAAAAAATCTGTTGTCAATAGTTTAGTGATGTATAAAGCACAGCTCACACAGAACTCACTTTGCAAATAAAGCAACATGGTAAATTTGCAAAATCTGGAAAAAAAAAAAAAAAAACGTGAACGTCAAAAATTTTAGATCACATAGATTGCTTTTAAAATAAGTGTATTTCGACCGAAAGATGGTAAATGTAACTGCATTAGAAAGGGGTGGATTTAAAGCGGCTTTTATTATTATTTGTACTGTTCTCTGAGGTCCACTTATAATGTTATCAAGATTTTTACATCAAAATCATCATAATTTAGAAGTAATAGGCTATTTCTGTCCTGTTCTGTTCTGTTCTGTTCTGATAAAAATTGTAGGTTGTAGACTCAGAAGTAAACACCCATTGGTATGACTGGCTAACAGTTTTGTGTGTTTGACAGCATACATCCTTCACTCACACTGCTGTGATTTGGCCAAAAACACATAAATGAGTACATATGAGTACATATCAAACTATTCATAACAGACAATGCAACAGTGACCCGTAATAAAAACAGTTGTGACATTACTGTCGGATCAAATATAGTCGGCACAGCATTGTCTTTGTTGCAATCTTTCTGAAAATCCTGCATCGAATTGTGCTTTGTTTGTAAACAAATACGTGGTAAAACGAAGTGATCAAAGGACCAAGTTCTTACTGATGCAGTCTGGAACTTCATTAAAAAAAACTTTACCCATTGCCTCATTTCTGAATGAACGAATCTCTTGAATGAATGACTAAATTACTCACTCATTGAAACCGACATTTGCCGCCACCTACTGGAGGTTTGACCATCAGTTTCATCAAACAGTCTGTGTAAATACAACTATTGCCACTTCTGTCACTTCCAGGTTCTGTTTCCTCTTCAGTGGAAATGGGTTATTTTATCTGATTTTATTTGAATGGTAACAACTCTGCAGTTTATTATTCTAACTAAATTAATTGATACAAGGCACAATTGGTTCATTAATTGGTTAAGGCGCAATACTGCCATCTGGGAGGTCAACCAGGTACTGGCGCTGGAGTAGGCTATTCGCATGTTGTGTTATCGTAAGTGTCCTGTTCATTTTAAATATTGTGGTTATCGCCAATACCAGTATATCGTGACACCAGTGGCGGCTCCTGACAAATATCTCTGGGGGGGCAACTGTTGCGATGATGGCAAAGATAACCGCTTTAATGGGTAAAATTATGGTAAAATTCAGATAGCCAACTTTACAGCATTACATTGCATTGTTTGATTTGGTTTCCCTGTTCCTAGATGGCAACATCAGGCATGAATTGTACAAACTGTACAGTATTTTGAATAGCTATATTAAATTTATTGCAATAGTCTCAAATACACTGAAACACTTCCACCATGGCCATCAAGAGACACATTGTCATCAACTAATTCTGCTTTACAATTAAAGACTTTTTATTTCTCATATTAAAACTGTAATTAATCAAATCTTTCCAGAACATATTCAGTATAAATTTGGCTGCCAATATGCAATCAATACAACTATTTAAAATTCAACATTTGGAGAAAACAACATATAACATAAACAATACACCATTTAATAACTGTCACGTTGGAGTAATGAGGTCTGGGTCCAAATGCAAGGAAAAGAATATATTTAATAAACACAAACAAACACAACAAAAAGCCGACACGGCCAGAACTAAACATAAACAGAAGCATAAACTGAATAAAACTAGAAACAAGATCAATAGGCCAGGGAACCAGAAACAAACCAAACAAAAGACATAAGACAATGCAGACATGAAGCAGGAGAGAAAGGTGAGAGTATTTAAAGACCGGATAATAGTGAACAGATGTGAGTGAATCAGTGTTAACGACAAGGACAGGTGAATGCTATCAGAAGTGCAGTGTGAATAGCGACCTCAGGAGGCTGAGGGAAACCCCACAGCCCCGATCATGACAATAACACACATCACTTGTATTGAAATTTTGCTCGCCTCTCTTTTAATACCTGCTTGATATTTAAATTTGGTCTAATTCTTTTAAAGCCAATTTATCCACATTGTTTCGACGACTGAACGGTAAATCCCTCAATGACACGATGGAGTTCAATTTGCTAGCCATGATGTCGATGTGGGTCTGGCGGTCTCGCTACCCGCGTACGTGCTGTACATCTTCGAGCACGCATCAGTGCGTATTACGAAATCACGTTGGGGCGAGCCCTCCCTGTGCCCATTGAAATGCATTGTAGAGTCCAAAATTAAAAAAAAAAAAAAAAATTCTCACAATATAACTCTATGAGACCGGCTGGGGCGATTTTCAATCTGACTGAGATCGCCCCAAGGGGGCGGGGTTTTAGGTTGGAAAGTGACGTTCAGGCTGTTGATTGTACCGTAATATGCAGACTAGGACCAGCAAAATAAGACTCTTTTTGTCCTCTCTTTTTTCGTGTGGGTCAAGGAGGGCGATGCACTATCGCCCACCATGGGCCAGCCGCCCCTGCGTGACACCCCTAATATGCTGTCAATTATAGTTCTTAGAAAGAAAATTTGTATTGGCATATCACACTTGCAAAAAAACTGAAAATCGGAATCTGTCAAGAAATTTGCAATCAGTGCATATCTACAGAATACATCATGACATATGATCAAATTAATTTTAATTTCATGCTGACTTTAAGTGTTATGGCAGACTGGATTATCAGATTATCAGTGAATAAATTTGTGAACAAATCTTGCTCAGTTCCTCACACAAAAATGATCACATGGGCTTGGAAAGTAACTTTTATGGTGCTTTATGGTGCTCAGGCTTTGCCTTAATTGTATAGAAAAGAGCAATGTGAATATTCATCAAAACATCTTAAATGTCTCCCAGAGAAGAATTCCAAACAAATTTAGAACAACATGAGGATGACTAAATAATGACAGATGATTATTATTTGTTTTATTTATTTTTAGAGGAACTATTCCTAAACCCTGCACATTTTTCAAGCAAAGTGCTTATTTCAGGCAAAAGCTATATTTGGGAAGCATTATGGGCATGATGCTCTAAAATCTGCCTCTTTTACATGATGTGGTTTGTATTTGGTTGCCCTGATGAAAATGATTCAGCTCAAAACCAGTGATTTTCTGGAACATAATGATAAAATGAGAGAATTCAGGTCTGCACTCCACTGGTTTACTGATGTTGTGCTGCTTGTCGGTGGCACTCGGGGCACGTGGGTCTGGCTGTGTTTATTTTATGTGCCCTTAGAGCCAACATCTGTGAATAATGTTACAAAAGCAGGCAGAAATTCCAGCTCTCTGTTGTGGTTTGCATGGCTTGAATTGAGACCAAACTCCCAACTGATCCTACTGTGAACGAGGTAGCCTTTCTGTCTCACAAACTGCAGATTGCCATGGATGGCTGGCATCACATTGAACATAAATTAAAGACAGGTTTGTGGCCACGGGAATAAGCTATAGAACCAGAACTCCTCCCTTCCTCCCTCTGTTTACCTTCTTCTCAGTATTTTGTGGGACAGCATGTACAGTCATTTTTGGACTCTCTCTATTTTGGCATTGTTGCCTGCTAAAATAAAACAAAAACTTTAAAATCTCTTTGTCTCATTATTTGTCCATCTGTATTTTCTGTGGATGTGTACTGTACTGTGGTATTGACAAATGTGTGAGTAAGAGATATTGAGCTTTAATGTGTGGTATTGATTGTGTAGAGCGGTTGTCCGGTTTGTATTTCTATCGACTAAGTAGAAAAGGTCAAGGAATCAACAGGCACTAAATGTGAGAGGTGTGTGTGTGCTAAAAATGGCAAGTTGGCGTATTTGTCACGGTACTAATTTTTAGAGTGCAGGGGGAAAAAGTTAACCTTGAAACTCTGGGGGTGATGCTGGTGGAGCAATTTTGCTGGAATCTTTTCTGATGTGCAATGCTGCAGTGCTTTATAGGTGGGTGTGTGGGTGTATGATGTGATGGTAGCGGTTAATGTAGACTTAAATATTCATTTCCTGGTATCTTTTTTAATAGAAATAGATGAGAACCTTATTATAGATTTTTAATGACTAATGTCTGTACATTTTTATACAGATGAGGTTATTTTTTAAAACAGTGGTAAAGTTCACTGAGTACATGTTTGTTTCATTTTACACCAGCAGTTATACATAAAGCTTTGCTGCTGTTTATTCTTGATCTGTTGCTTGGCTGCATCCTGATATGCATAGTGTCCTATAGTAGCTGAAAAACAGTGGAAGAGTACAGAACAAATATAAATTCACAGTATTAATAAAACAGTAGGCATAAAAAATGACTTCTGGTGAGATTCTGAAGTGCACATTCAATGGACACTTTACTATCCCATGAGGCCACTGGAGAGGATTTGTAAATAGCAGTGAAGCAACTAATGCTGGTAGGTCACATGACAACATGACAAATGTAGTGGATTACATTCATATTACAGAGAACATACTTTTTTATTAGTAATGAAAGAATGAAAGAACCTATTAAAAACAAATACACACTCAGGAAGTTTCCTGTGTGATTTTTTGTGGTATTGTGAGATGATTACAAAAGGTAAAAATTAGATAATAAAAAAAGTTAAAGGGGTCATCAGGTGCAAAACTAACTTTTACATGTTGTTTGCACATTGTTGGTAGTTTGTGTACACAACCACCCTACAATGATAAAAATCCACCCAGTGGTATTTTTTTTAATCTTTAAAAGTAATATCCCCTTCTTAAAATCAGGTCATTCTCAGCTTCTTGACGTTGTGACGAAACAGAGTTGATTGACATGAGCGTCTTACCTTAGCCCCGCCCTCACCGAACTGAAACAGTCCGAAATATGACCGCCATTGTGTCGACTCAGGTGCAGAGGAAGACTCTAATTGAGCAATTGAGGTGTTGTTGGATGTAATAATGAACAAAGCAGTAGTCATTTAACAACTGACATCTGAGCCGCTGAAGACGCAGAGGTTTAACGTTACTTTCGTTTTTAAATGGAAAGCGCCAATCACGATCTACATATGCATCTATCTTTGTGTGAATCATTCGTGATGCAGCTTCACCCACAGCAGAAGTGAGCGTAAGGGTTTTTTTATGCGTCTTTGCAAATGGCCTTTCTTAATAATGTGCTTGGCAAGTTTCGCCGATAAACGTGGCTAAATGCAGCTAAACGCGCTAAATGTGGCTAAAGTAAACATTACAGATCCTAATCCCTCAGCAGAGAGGGTGGGGTGAGCAGAGCTCGGTGGCATTTAAAGGGGCCATGTCTTAAAATGAGCTGAAATTTTGCAGAGCTGATTTTGACAAGGTAAAGGGGTGTTTTTTTACACTAGGGGGTGAATTTTTAACCAAAGTATATTAGAGACTTTTCATGAAGACTCTAAAGCAGGGGTCCCCAAACTAAGGCCCGGGGGCCGAATGCGGCCCGCCCCCACATTTGGACCGGCCCTCTGAACAATGCCAGAGACATATTTTGAAAATGTAATTTTAAATATGTTTTACTTATATCATGTCGGTATTTGATAATAAAGGTTGACTTTCAAACTAAAATTTCCCTTAGTTATTAACATAGCCTAATTATTTGTTAAATTCACCAACAGAATGGTACATTCAACGTAATGTGTCATCGCGATCGAACAGGTGATGCTCAGGAAACCTTTGCAGGTGTTTTGAGTTGATTAGCTGATTGGCATGTCACCATATTCTAATTTGTTTAGATAGCGAATTGGTGGATTTGTTAAATGTGAGCCAAATCATCCCAATTAAAAGAACCAAAGACTTAAACTACTTCACTCTGCATGCATTAAATTTATTTAATACTCAAGTTTCACAATTTGAGTTGAATAACTGAAATAAATGAACTTTTCCATGACATTCTAATTTACTGAGAAGCACGTGTAGGAGGTGACAGGAAGGGGCTGAAGCAGGAGGAGCCAGGTGGGACCCAGAACTCAGCCATGGAGTTCCAAGGTGGAGCCAATGGAGGGAGGAGCCATGGTGGAGGAGAGGCTGACGACTCCATGGGGCCGACCGACGGTGGCGGAGCAGGTGGTGGGAGAGCCCGATGCGGAGACGGAAAGCCGAAGATCTTGGGTGACACCGCGGATCCGGAGGGCCAAGGCGGAACCCAAGGCTCTGGCGACCAAGGCGGAGATGGAGATCCGGAGGTCCGCGGCAGAGTCGGAGCGACAGAGGGCCGAGGCTGTGCCCGCGGGAGGGAGGAGGTCCGAGCTGGTGGGACGGAGCGACGAGGCACAGCCGGAGGAGTATAGTCCAGAGGCGAAGGTGGGGCGACGACTTACCAGGGCGGAGCCGGAGGGACTATGGAGCCCGGTGGAGCTGGTGGACCGACGGGCGACAGCGGAGACGAGGGAGCAGAGAGCCGGGGTGGAGCCGCAGGGTCGGAGGGCCGAGGCGGAGTCCAGGACTCTGAGGCTGGAGGCGATGGTGAGGGATCCTCCAGCCATGACACCGATGGAGATTGGCAGACCCGCGGCGAACCCACCGCACAGATGGTGGGCTGAGGGTGAGCAAGGGGACAGACAGCAGACAACGGGGATTCATGAAGGCTGGGCGGAACCAGCGGTGACTCTGGATGGCTGGGCGGAACCAGCGGAGATTCAGGCTTAGGCAGAAGAGGGAGGGTGGGAGGGAAATCCAGGCAGATGGGTATTTCCGTGAAACAGTCAATTAAGTCCCCAGAGTGCTCTTGCTCACCCCCAGTGGCGGTGCAGTGGACGGGGCTCTCTACAGCCCTCTCTTGCTCCACGAAGCACTCCACCGTCGCGGATGTAATGGCCAACTCACGCACCTGATCAGCAGTTTTGACCCCGTCGGCACTCCATACTGCTGTCGCTCCGGGCTCGGGCTTTCCGTCTGTGAAGGGCTCATAATCCGCGGGTTGGGGTGGCTGGCTGGGCTCTGGGTCCGGAGTGGCACTGGCGAGATGCTCCTTGGAACAGGCGGGGAACGCGGGTCTGTTTCTCGCCAGTGTCCACTCCACAAATGCGGCGAAATCCGCTCGAGGGCCATCCTCGGACGACGGCGCTCTGCACGACGCGTTGAGGCTAGCGTCATAGAACGTACAGAGCGCGTCGTCCGGGTAGCTGGTGGTGTTTGCTACAAGCTGGAACATGAATGTGTAACCCTCGAGCGGTAAATCCCCCTGCTTCAGCCGGAGGAGGATGAATTCAGGACGGAGGAAGGAATCCATGGGGGAAAACACTACGGAAACAAAAAGACTGAAAAACTGAATGATAAACAAAACGGGGTGGAATACGCAAAAAAAAAAAAAACTGTTTCGGTCGGTCTTTCTGTCACGATGCAGGCAGGAACACGAACAACGACGTAAATAAAAGACGTATATTTAATAAATCCAACGGAATACAGGCAGACACAGGAACACCAGGGGAAAACATCCATATAACATTAAAGACCGACAAGAGTACTGGGAAAACACACACCTTAAATAGACAGACTAATTACAAACACAGGTGCAGACAATAAGGGAGAAACCAAAAACACTCAGTACTGCGGGGGAAAATGGGAAAAACCAACAAGAAAGTCCGGGGGTGTGACAGTAGTAGTCAGTCCGGCTCATGGAATTTTCTTTCATAAACCGACCCGGCCCCCCATTAAAGAAAAGAAAATTATGTGGCCCTGTCAGAAAAAAGTTTGGGGACCCCTGCTCTAAAGAATCATATGAACTTGTGGAAAATGAGCATCCAATGAAATAATTGAAAATAAAAGGCTTACTAAAAAGGTGAAAAAATATACAGAGCTGGGTAATGCTACGACTACTTTTAGATTACTTTTTACCTAACTTGTTTATCACATTGATTTAAATAGGATAATATTATACCATATTGACACAAAAATTTCAAAGAGTAAGAAAATATATTCCATTTGTTGTTTTTAACAAAATGAAGTGCATTAAACATCATATTACATTATGGTTTATCAAACGGGTGTTTGTGAGTGAACTGCAGGGGGTTTATAAGTTTATTAACTAAAACATAAAAAAATTAATTAAAAAATATATATTTTATTGGTTTACCTGCTTGTCATGTGACCGTAACCAATGTCAGTGAACCAATGAACATGCAAATGTGATACTTAATTATTAAAATATTTTAAAATCTTGTTTTGTGCATTTTAATGTGTTTGGGAAAAAAAGTCGTCTGAAAGCATAAAAATGCATGGTTAAATAACCTACACCAGGGAAGCCCAACCCTGCTGGACAAAGTTTAGTTCCAACCCTGATCAAATACACCTGAACCAGCTAATTAATCTCTTAGGTAGCACATGATAAATACAGATAGCTGTTTTGGAGCACCTGTGTTGGGCACCCCTGACCTATACAGTGATAATTAAAATAAAAAAAATCTATGTGCTCATCAGTAATTTACAAAGCAACATTTAAAAGAAGAAAAAGCAGATTTGGGAGAATCAATAAATTATGATTTTTTTTTTTTTTGCTTTTGTGTAAATAGTATGTAATCATGTAATCCATAAAAACGTAACTGCAGTCGGATACAAGTATTTTAAAATGTAATTTAATGTAATCCAGATTACATGTCTGTATATGCACATATATAGATATTGTGAAAAAAGCAATATATATAATATTTTAGGTCAAAGGCCTTCTGTCGACAAAACGTTTGGGAATTCTTTTTCTGATAAAGCTTGTAGTGTTAATCTTATGTGAGAGAACGTCATTTTAATGATATTTGTATATGATTATATATTAAGTGGTTTTAGTTTATTTGTAAAAACATTTTATAGCAAAAATAAATGAGTTCTTTAGGTAGGCTATTGATAAGTAATTCTAATAATACGCTATTCATAACATGTTTATAGACTACTCCACATGTAATTTTAAAGTCATCATCGTCTATAATGATCTTATGTCAATGAAATCATGTCAATAATTGATTTGGCATTTGGCTGACAGATATTAGCTTGAGTATTTTATATATTCATGTACGCAGGTCATTGAAAAGTGTCATAAGAGGTTTTACCGCACAGATTACGTCTTTGACTCTCTGTGTGTATGTGTGTATGTGTGTGTGTGTGTGTGTGTGTGTGAGAGAGAGAGAGAGAGAGAGAGAGAGAGCGCGCGATGGAGCGAGTGAGTGAGAAAGAGAGAGAGAGAGAGAGAGAGGTGTGTATTTCCATCTCCCCCTCCATACTCAGTCTCACTCTACACGTCGTCTCGTGATCTTAGCCAGCAGTGCACGCGTGCTCCGTTACCAAGACAATCACGGATAACGAGGCTCGTCGTTCCGTCCCCGCGTCTCCCGTTACCGGAGTCTCGGGTATGTCGAATCCCAGGAAAGACTTTGACGTTAAACAGATCTTGCGCATCCGCTGGCGATGGTTCGGCCACCCCACATCTCCTCCTTCTCCCGGTAACCAGCCTTCGGGAGATCTCTTCAGCAGCAGCGGTGGAAGCAGCCGGGGGACCGGAGGCTCCTCATCCGGCGGTGATCAGCCCTCCCTCGGCGGCTGCAGTAACTCCAACGCCGCCGCCGGTGCCAGTTCGAGTAACGGCAACTCTTCCTCCAACATAAACAACAATCGAAAGTTTGGAGATTCGGGTCCAAATAGCGGGCACTCCGCAGCAGCAGCAGCGGTGGTAGTTGCCTCCGCGTGTCCTCGGTCCATGAGCCAACAGGAGTGCCGGAGCTCCCCGCCGGCGCCTTGGGTCTTCCCGGCTCACTCGCGCTCCAGCGAGAGCCTGGAGCCGCTCCTGCAGCAGCAGCAACAGCAGCAGCACCAGAAGCAGAAGCAGCAGCAGCAGCAGTCCACGCGTATAAAAGACGCCCCTGCCCCTGGAGACGAGGAGAACAATAATAACGTGGAGTCTGACTCCAGCTCTTGCAGGTATGGGAAGCATTACTGGTGTGGTTCCAGTCGAGCACAGCAGGGCGCTTGTACTGAGCTGGTGCCACTTCACAACAGATGCATCGCCAGATGTTTTCTATTAAGATTAAACTATGTTACCAGAGCTCTCCTTTTTGTTTCCTTACACTCTCTCTGTGTGATAAATAGTGCATATGGTGTATTCAAATATTTAGCTGAATGACAAAAACAAATTTAGCTTTTTATTAGGTACATCTTTAACTTTGAAACACTCACAGACTGTAAGTGTACGCCAGTGTGCATGGATTTAATTTTTTTCATTAATGTGGATTGCTTTACAATTTTCTCTTTAGTGTGTAAAATGTGGAATTTGTTCATAATCTATGATAGTGTAGTACAGTCTGTGTCTTTTGTGCTGTTGTAGATGATGTTGAATATAGAGTACACTGAATATTATGAATATTTTTTGGGAAGCTGATAGAGTATGTTCTGCAGTGTGACAAAATTCTTAATTAAGCATTAAGATTTATGATCTCATATTCATTGAGAAATTGCATGGAATAGTTGTACTTATAAAAATTAATTTGTCACACCACAGAAAAATGTAATGAGCTAGTGATGGCTAAAAGGATGATTTGAAATAGTGAAAAAGCAAATGGTGACAGTTATAGGAAGAACTGCACCATACCTCTGGTTTGTGAAATTTAATTGACTGAATTTATCAGTCATATTTCTTAGATTATTGCGTATATCTTATCGAATGTGTTCTGTATAGCTATTATGGTACATCAAGTGTGGTGTTAACCTCTGCTTTTCATAACAATAAGTGGTGACTGAAGATGTCAGACCTAAAAAAGGATACAAAAGTACAGCAAAAGTCTAACTCTTGCATGTTATATATGACCCTGGACCACAAAACCAATTGCACGGGTATGTTTGTAGCAATAGGCAACAATGCATTGCATCGGTCAAAACTGTTGATTTTTCTTTTATGCCAAAAATCATTAGGTTATTAAGTAAAGATCATGTTCCAAGAAGATATTTTGTAAATTTCCTACTGTAAATATGTCAAAACCTAATTTTTGATCAGTAATATGTATTGCTCTGAACTTCATTTGGACAACTTTAAAGGTGATTTTCTCAGTATTTTGTTTTTTTTTTGCACCCTCAGATTCCAGATTTTCAAATGTTGTCCTTTCCTAACAAGCCATACATCAATGGAAAGCTTATTTATTAAAAGATATTGACCTATATGACTGGTTTTGCGGTCCAGGGGAACATATTGGTCATATTTCATCTTTGGAACACAAATTAAGATAAGTTTTTATAAAATCTGAGAGCTTTCTGACCCTACATAGACACCAATGTAATTACCACGTTCAAGGGACAGAAAGGTAAAGGTCCATGTGACATCAGTGGTTCAACTGAATTGTTATGAGGCTGCGACAATGCTTTATTTAACACTTTCTTCTCCTCCATGTCAATCAACATGCATTCACATAATTTAACCGTCTCACCTGTGAGCTATCAACATCTGAGACTAGACTGAGTTAGTGAGCTGAACTGACTTTGTCAGTTTGATTCATGAGTGAATCATTCAAGGCTGCATTTCCCAAAAGCATAGATCCTAGAAACCATTTGCACCAATAGGCTTACAGTGATTCTGGGTAATGCAGTGATTAGATCAAGTGATTCTTTGAAAGATCAGTCTGGAACATAATTTGTTTACAAATCAGACATTCATAGAAATCTTATGATTGCTACATGGAAGACTAGATGTCAAGATTTTCAGAAGACTTGGAATGTAATATGTGACTTATTAGACCATTATGAGATTTTTTTATGGTTTTGCCATTTTGAAGCTTGACATCTTGAAGAATCATAATTTTCTTCATTTTATACAAAAAATTCTTCATTGTATTCCACAGAAGAAAGCAAGTATTGGAGCAACATGAGGGTTCAGAAACAATGACAGAATTAGTTTTTTTCTTAAATTCATGCTGCTTTTGTTGCATCATGACGACATGAAAATCCATTAACTTACCTTTGATGCATTAGCTCACTTACTATACGCGTAGTAGAGCAAACATGATGTAACTTCCACTAAACACTTTTGCCTCGGTGAGGGAGTGGTGTGTACATAAATTGTGCGTAATGTTCCTTCACAGATCTTTAGCGTGATGAGCAGCTGTGAGTCTTTTATGTGAGAATTCGAAAGATGAAAACAGACTTGTGAGGTGTTGCAATGCTTTATGAGATTGCAGAACGTTACAGTACATGCTTTCTGTGATTGAAAAGAGACTGTGTATGTGCAAGCGTGTCTGGTTCCTGATTTGATACTCCATTCTTGGGCTTGACGACTCATTCTGTGTCCGACGCTTAGTAATGACCTATAAATATGTGCCAGTAGCAGTGTTTCTTGTTTGATTGTGCCGTATACTTTGTAATCTGGTACTAGCCTATGTGAGAGTGGGTATGTTTACTAGGGTTTTGTTTCTGTGTGAGTGAAGGATGTGGGTCTGTCAGTGTGGTTAAGCTCTGAAAGGCACTTAGTCACTCATCACCTTGGAGACGGCAGATTGAACCTATTGCTTCTGCTCCTTACAGTTCATATCAGGAAGAGATAACTGCACAAACACACACACAAGCAAAACAGAATCTGAAAACCGTGAGAACTGCATGTCTCTTTATTCTCTTACAGTGAGACTTTGATTTAAAGATGAAATTTCGAAAATCGGAAATAATATTTTATTTTATGAGATTATAGACACATAGACACAGTGATTTTGTTTTTCTGTCCTCCAAAAGTACTTTAGTGAAGGTGGCCCCTCCTCACGCTTTTCATAACATTCACTAACCACATACGCATGTGCTTTCAACCACTAACTCTTTGTTATTTCAAACACAAGGTTTGTTACAGTTGATGCTCAAATAGGTAGTGACTATTTGAGGATTCAAGTGTGACTCCATAAGCCTCCAGGCCCTGGGGTTGTTTATGACTTACAAGAAAGCGAAAGAGTGATGGAAGGAGAGAGAGACAGGAAGATGAAGGAAACAGTCTAGCCGACTGAAAACGGCAATTACGATGTTGAGATAATGGGGCAAAGCATCTGATATCCGTTAAGCATTCAAACCAGGGCTCTCCCTCTCTCCTATCCGCCTCCAGCTCACACTTCCATTTATGTTGACACGCATACATGCACACGATTCATTCTACTCCCAACTATAGAGCAATGAAGATTTTCATTTTTAGTGATCTTCTTTCAAAATCTTTTTTGTTGTTGTTGTTCAGAGGGATGAGTAGGACCAGGACAGGGGGAACCTATTTAGTGAACATGCGCAAAACTCTTTATTGCATTTTTATCAAGTAAAAAATGTCAAATTTCATTACCTAGTAGATAATATAACTAATATTAGTAATCTTAAAGGGATAGTTCACCCCAAAATGAAAAAAAAAACCATGATTTACTCACCCCCAAGCCATAGGTGTATATGACTTTCTTCTTTCAGACGAAAACAATTGGAGTTACATTAAAAAAATGTCCTGGCTCTTCCAAGCTTTATAATGGCAGTGAATGGGTGTTGAGATTTTGAAGTCTAATAAAGTGCATCCATCCATCATAAAAAGTACTCCACATGGCTCCAGGGGTTAATAAAGGCCTTCTGAAGCGAATTGTTCCAAAATCTGTAAAAATGTTGTGCGACTTTGGTAATCGCTCCGCTTGACTGACTGTCAGACCATTTCCCGCTGACACAGGGACGTAATACGTACAGTACGTACGCTTAACATTTGTTTGTTAGGCTGACTTTGACAATGATGAGCGAGAACCCGGCATGTTTGATGGCGAAATTGCCCAGCTGTTGAATTCAGACACAGAAGATGAGGACTTTGATGGATTTGTGGGAGAAGATTGATTAAAAATAATGTGAGTGTATTGTTAAATAGTAGAATAAAGTTCAACTAAACTCAGTTTTGCTTCCGTTACCTTTTTTGTAGACCATATGTTTTAGCATGCGCCTTATAATACGGTGCGCCTTATGTATGGGTTAAGTACAGAAATAGACCCCGTAATTGAGACTGCGCCTTATAATCCGGTGCGCCTTATGGTGCAGAAAATACGGTAATAATGAACATAGCAGTCATCATTTAGTCCCAACATCTGAGCCGCTGAAGATGCAGAGAATAAAGTTACCTTCGTTTTTGAAAGGACGGCGCCGATCCCGATCTACATATGTGTCTATGTTCATGCAAATCATTCATGATGCAGCTTCACCCACAGCAGAAGTGAATATAAGTTTTTTTTATGCATCTTTTCAAATGGCCTTTTTTAATAATGTGGTAGTTAGCAAATTTCGCAGCTAAACGTGGCTAAATGCGTTTTACGGCTCGTCAGCCCACAGCAGAGAGGGGCGGGGCGAGCAGAGCTCATTAGCATTTAAAGGAACATGCAACAGAATAGCTTGCTCTAAAAGGGGCTAAAAAAAGTGTTTTTTTACACTACCATTGAGAAATGTTATAGACTTCTCATTAAGACCCTAAAGAATCATATAAACTTGTGGAAAATGGGCATCCGATGACCCTTTTAAATGATTCGGTTCAATCGCAATGACTCACTTGTGACTTGCAGCCACCTACTGGCAGTTTTAATTTCACAAGTATCTTAATTGTTAAATAATTTCAAATATTAGTATTTGGCGTTTACCGTACTGTAGAAAGGTAGTAAGGACATTGTTAAAATAGTCTGTGTGACATCAGTGGTTCAACCTTAATTTTATGAACCTAAAAGGAAACAAAAAACCCTGACTTTATTCAACAATTTCTTCTCTTCCATGTCAGTCTTTGACGCATGTTAACGAGAAGGAAGAGAAGAAATTGCTAGTGTGTGATAAATGTGACTGAACAAAGGTAAACATACCCAAATAGCACACGTACATCTGCAAGATGTCTATTAAAGATCTGCTGTGTACAAACATCTGATAGACGTCTGTAAGAAACAGTTTTACATCATAAACTTCCTTAAGACATCTAATGGACGTCTTTTTGACATCTGTTATGAAACATCCTATAGACGTGTATTGCAGATGAGCAAACACTAAAAAATATGTCTTGCAGATGTACGCAGATGTCAGTTAGATGTCTCCAAGATGTGTGCTTTCAGGGTAGGGATAGTAATTTAAAAAAAATAAAATGAACATTTGTGACATTGCTATTATCATATGAAAATGAGGATCCTAAGTGTCTGTCCAGTTCTATAAATGCTTCACACGTACAGTACTTACAGTACACTGATGAAAAATGTAACAATGGAAAACAATCATAAAATGGCAATCATTCAACTTTTTTTTCTTTCTCATTTCCTTTGTTCTTATGGGAGAGTCCTTTAACTCAAATGGGGTGTCCTGGACCCCTTAACCCTCCCTCAACCATTGAAACCTCAAAACAGTGTTGTCCTTAAAAGTGTCTTGGCTCAAAATCTAGAAAAGAGCTTTTGTGTTTATGGATAAAAGGCATCTATAAACAAGAACAGTAGGAGATGGATTTTTATACCAGCTCTATCAGACAGGTTAAAACATGTTTCTTGTATGTGTCATGATTTGAGTTAGTTGGTTGGGAATTGAATTGATATTTTGAACGCCTTGTCTTTAATTGCCCACATGACACCATTTCCCCTTTCAGTTCCTCTTCCTTCCTTTTCCTCTTTCTTTACCCTTTTTTATTCCCCTTCTTTGGCGTTCTATGTCTCCTCATCTGCATGAAGCTGTCAATATGAATGTGTGGTTATGTACACCCATTTGTAGAATAAGACTCAGAGTCTTGTAAGATGCTGTTTGAAATGCATTTACATAATTAATGCTCACCAGACTTTTATAAAATGTAAAATCCCTCTTTTTCCCTCTCCATCTGATATATTCCCCCATTCCCTTCTGAATTGGCCTATAGAGGCTTAAATCTGATCCAGATCTCCAAATGGTGCCGTAATCTCAGCTCAAATCCATTCTGAAATGACAGCACATATCAGCGGAGCTCATTATAGCCGGGAAACCACCTCTCTTCCCTTTAACCTCAACTGAAGTGATCAGACATGAATATGCATTTATTAACTTTTCATTTTGAAGGACTCAATGTCAGATCTTTTGACAGCATGAGGTTTAGAAAATAGAGCAGAATACTCATAAAATAAGAAAGAGGTAGAGAGAGAGAAAGAGAGCCTTATGCTTAAAGGCATATGGAAACTAACAATGGCATAGAGACTGAAATACTGGAGTGATTAAGTAAAAGAGCCAAACAGTGTTGGAGAAGCTGCTTTGGAACTGTAGATTTCCAAGTGAACTTGCATTATTACATTTTATAGAGGCTATATATTAAGATGACAGCATTAAACTTTCCAGTTAAATTTAAGTGGATTTTTTTGCCTCCAATTTTTGCCTGGATTTGTTTAGACGATTCACATAAATGAGTGGTTTTAATTCTTCGTAAACCACTTGATTTACCTCTACAAACGAACTGATTAACTAAGACAAAATGCTGTTTGTCTGTTTATCAATCAAATGTAGAATTATTTATCATAAATTCTTGCTTTAATTTGCTATCAGTTGTGTAATCAATGTGATATAATAACAGATCTGTAGCGTTTTAACTTGTTACACTGGTATCTGTTGGAAAAAGAAGGCTGTTATTGAAAATCATTGCTGTGAATGCTGTCATACTGTAGAATTTGGCTACAGTAGCGTCACTTCTTTCAGTTACTGTTACTCCCTAACATTTGACGAAGAACAGAGGAGGAAGACAGGAAATAAGGAGGATATTCGTTGAAAAGGAAACTGAGGGAGTAAGAAAAAGAGTGCAAATATGAATGGACGAGTGCCCACTGGGGATGTTCAGGAACTGGCAGGTGTTTATCTGGCTTTTTGAGATAACTTGCTGCCTCTCTCCTGTGTGTTTGTGCTCGTGCTGGGGTTTGTGTGATGTTTACTTTGGTAGGTCGTGTTTGGAGGATTGTGAATTTGCCTGTGTGTTTGCTGTGTATAAGATAGATATGTGTGTGTATGTGTTTTATGTTGCCTCTAGTCTCTGTTTTCATATGAGACTAAATTATTTTGGCATTGAGAAGAGCCAGAGGCTGAAAACCTGCTACCCATAACTTACTAAAGCGCTTAAGAGAGGGAATCTCTGCAGTTCGTCTCAGCATCTGCACGCTTCCTACTGTCTGCTTCTCTTACTTTCAAAATACTTGTATTAAAGGAACAGTTAACCCTCCCCAAAAATTTCAGTCATTTACTCACCCTCATGTCATCTAAAACCCACATGGCTTTCCTTCTTCTGTGAAACCTGAACTGAGGGATTTTTAAAAATGCCAATTCTGCTCCTGTCCAGTGTTGTAGTACTTGAGACTGCTTTCAAAAATATCTAAGACCCTGTTTTCATGGTCTTGGACTTGGTCTTGTTATGGACTCAGTCTTCAGTCAAACTGAAGAACCCTTTGTTTACTGGACCAAATGACAAGTCACTACAACAAAGCACTATTTTTCACTCAGTTGTATTGAATTAACCTTTTTTAGGGGTTCAAGCGCATAGCGCTGAAACCCTGTTGTAATTGTTAGAATGTTTACGCATCAGCAACTGACGTGCAGACCAAACCTTCCAAAACTTGGAAGGATGATAGCACTCACACCGGCTACAAAGTGACAAAGGCTTGCCCCAATTGGCCTGATGGGGGCGCTACAGCGATCAAAAGTACAAAATTGCTCGTAACTCTTAGACCGTCAATCGCAGGCTCAAGTGTCTTATGTCATTGGAATCCTTGGCTCAGATTCGATTGTGAGCCTGGCGAAATTTTCGGGTATTTTGCATTTTTTGAAAATACTACTTTTTCAAACTAGTCTTAGGTTTTTCGCTTGATCTAAAACCAGTGAATATCAATAATTATCAAACAAAGTTGAACTTTTGACTCACCGTCACAAAAGGCACCACAGTGTTTGAAAGGGGCACTGCTACTTTTAGTAAAATGCCTATAACCCCTGAACATAATAAGATATCTCTGCCAAATTCAGAACATTTATGTAAAAGCTCAATCTAAGACCACAGTACAATGCAGTACAATTGTCTTGACTCTCTAGGTCAATTATTATTATTTTTTTTAAATTTATGCTTTGGGAAGCTATAACGGGTCGTTTACAAAATGGCTTGTCCGAATTTACACAAAATCCTATAAAGCCTAAAGTAAAACTCAAAACTTCACAAAGCCTGGTGAGCACATGTGATAGGTGATTCTAAACAAGCATGCAATGTTTTAAGAAGATTGGACCACAGCTAGTGCTATAACAGTCATAAACGTAAAAAAAACTGCATTTGCCAAAAATGCTTTTTTTTTTAGCTGTTTGCAGCTATATTTTAAAATCTATTTCTGGTTTAATACTAAATGCAACTAATAACTATAAAAATGAGTAATTATAAAATATGCTATATCCTACAACTGATGTAAATAACATGGCCTGAACTTTTTTCAAACTGCCTGATTAACATGACAAAACTACAAAACTATGTACTATTGTGTCTCTGGACCAGAGCACACATGACAAACTGGGTTTCCATGCAAACATAGTAAATCTTTTCAGTTTTCAAAAAAAAAAAAAAAAAAATGTAGGTGCATTTCCATCAAGTTGTTTGAGTGGATAACAATGGTATTTGTAACCTAGTAATCAACAGTAAATAAAAATGTGAAATACACCAACAGCTAAAATAGCCAAATAGCCACATGGGTTCATTAGCCACATTTGCTACATATGAATTAATATGCCAAGTTTAAACTTAAATCCTTTCCTTTTCCTTTCCAAATGCATTTTCGTCTCCAATTATTTGCATTCTCTTTTTCGCACAAGTCTAAAAAAAATCTCAAGTGAGCATAAAAATATTCCCCCAAAATTAGCCATTTCCATCACTCGTTTCTAATGCAATATATCAAAATGTGCATAAAAATGGTTGAAATGAAAACACAAGCTGGGTTTCCTTTACAGATTTGTGCAAAACTTTTTATACACAATATTTTATACATTTTTTCATTATTTTATAAATGTCAATAAAAAATATTGTGAATTGACAGCGTTTTTATTAACCAACGTTATGCAACTAAAAGTTTTTTTTTCCTCTTACGATAAGTCATGGCGATGGCTCTAAAAGTTTATTGCAGCCACCGCACTAGCCATTATTTGTAATCGAAGGAGACTTTTTCGAACAAGAGTTTTGCGCTGTATAAATACAAATCACCTCATGTGAGCGTAAAAACTTTTCTACGATGTATGACAGTTTTTGCGAAATTGACGTATTTCCATTGACCGTATTTTCAATTCACATTTTGAAGGGTAATGGAAACATGGCTATAGCCACTGATATGAAAAATTGCTTCATTCATTTCAGAGAAAATTTATATATTAATCGTGACTCATCTTGAATTGGACTCGACCGTCGTCTTGTCTCATATTAAACCTACTCAGACTTGAATGCGCTGACCAGTCCTGACTACATTGCTACTCTTTTCCATAAAACAGAAGTGATTTTGGACCAAAAAAGCCCTAAAAACACTGCATTGGCTGACTTGAGCACTATGTTCCAGGTTTTCTGAAACCATTTTAGGAGACAAAATGTAAGAATTGTTATCTAAATATCTTGCCCTCTGCCATAGCTCTCAAATCTCCATGAAAAGTCTTCTCCATGAATTTTGTTCCCCTATCTCTCTCATTCTTTCCCTCCGGTTCTTGATAGACTAGGCTCCTACATTCATCTGACTGCAAGTGTTTAATTGCTTTTAAAAGATTTGAAGCTGAGAGCTCAAATATACTCACTCTTTCTCATCATCTCACCATCTGTCTTCTTTTCAAATGGCTGATTGAAAGCTCTGTGTGTGTGTGTGCGCGCGTGAAAGGGCTCTTTTTTGAACTTTCTGCTTGAATGAAATAGATTTTCCATTTGATCATGGTCTGTGAGGCTGAGAGATCTTGGCTTATAAAAGGTTGTAGTTTGACTGCTGTTATCTCCTGCTGCTGAGCACATTGAAACCCCAGAGACCCTCACTGCGACACACTGCTGTTCCCTTTACTGATATTTGCCAATAGTGTGACCTCTCAAGACCTTAGAAATGGATCTGCCTTCAAGTTGTGATTCCTTTAGAGACATTTTAACTTTAATATCGATTTAAGTTAGCAGCTTCACATTTGTTCAGTCAAAAAATCACCCTTTTTGAATGGTTGAGTATTACTGTCTTTAAAATAAAAATCCAATGCTGTTAAATTATGATTGTAACATAAATTAGTTTTCCTCTTGAACAGAAAAATCTTTCAACCTTACAAATGGGTTTACATTAACTATGCCAATAGCTAATACTCAGGGCCGTAATGAACACTTGCTAAGTGTTACTGAGAACATGAAACTGTGTTACTTGATTCTAATACCATTTCTTACAACAAAAATCTGCTTTGCCAGTGGGTAATTAGACTGATTTTGCTGACATAGCAGTCTCACAAACTTGAAACTCTGGTTCTCAATAACAGACATAGCTGAAAATGTCTTGCATTGCGGTGCTTGAGCATATTTGACTGTTAACTTGTGATTCATTGGAAAGAACAGGCAGTTAGAGTTTACTATCGGCTTCTCTGCAGGCTCACTTGCTGGCTATTGTGATTAATTACAGCGAGAACTATTCATTATAAAGGATCCTGAATGAATCAAAAGCTCTGCAGCCTTGAATGTGGACAGAATTTCTACTACAGGGATGTGTTCACAAGAGCACCATTAAGGGAGAGAAAATAAGTGTGAACATGGGAAATGGGGATTGCAAAGCAATCTGCAGAGACGGAGGAAAGAGGGAGACAAGAATGACAGGAAGCGAGGGATAAAGAGAGAGAGAGAGTGAGAGGCAGTAGAGACGACAGCCGTTTGGGAACAAGCTAAATTGCTTTGTGTATTTCATGGCCAGCTTCATCATCAAAGCTAATTACTAACAGCTCTCTAAAGCCCTCTATATTTATCCATCCATTGATCGTGTGCATGTGTGTGTAATTCTGAGTGTGTGTAGCCCTAATTTTGCAAGGAAAGTTTACGGCTGTGTTTAAAACGATTTTGATTTTTTTGTGAAACGACATTTGTTACTGTTGTTCAAGTCTTTGATATGTTAGTCCAATTAAGCAGTTAGTGCTTGAACTGAGGTTGAAGTTACTGGGAATGTCAGCGCCCAAGGCCCATAAGAAAGTTGCAGACTTGGGGAGGTCCCCATATGTTTCTGTAAAGCAGTGGTTCTTAAAGGGATAGTTCACCCAAAAGTGAAAATTCTGTCATTAATTACTCAACTTCATGTTGGTCTAAACAAATTAACATGCAGGATCAGAAAGCTCTAAGATTTCATAAAAAAAATAGCTTAATTTGTGTTCCGAAGATGAATGAAGGTCTTTGGAACCAGATCAGGGTGAGTAATCAATGACAGAATTTCATTTTTTAGTGAACTAATCCTTTAATTTTATTAATAATGCTTAAATAAGAGTGAACATATACAGTTGAAGTCAAAAGTTTACATACACCTCACAGAATCTGCAAAATGTTTAACATTTTACCAAAATAAAAAGGATCATGCAAAAGGAAAAACAATGCATTAAGAGCTGGGGGGTGAGTTCAAATATCAGGGTAAATTTTACTTATTTTGTCTTCTGGGAAACATGTAAGTATATTCTGTAGCTTCTGAAGGGCAGTACTAAGTGAAAAGAAAAAAGATATTTAGGCAAAATAAGAAGAATGTACACAATTTCATTCTGTTCGAAAGTTTTCACCCCCTCAGCTCTTCATGCATTGTGTTTTCTTCTGAAGCATCAGTGTTTGAACCTTCTGTAATCGTAGCATATGAGTCCCTCAGTTGTCCTTGGTGTGAAAAGATGGATCTCAAAATCATACAGTCATTGTTGTGAATGGTTCAAATACCCCAAAATGCTAAAAAAACTAAGAATTTGTGGGACCTGAAAGATTTTTCTGAAGAACAGTGGGCAGTTTAACTGTTCAGGACAAACAAGGAACTGGTGAACAACTATCACTAGACAAAAAACCCCCCACAGCTGTGGATTATTCAAGTAACAACACAGTATTAGAAATCAACTTTTGATCGAGATAATTTTTATACATTCAACTAAGATTTTCTCTTGTGGACTATATGTAAACATCTTTTAAAAAAACATGCATTTTTGTATGACCCCTCTTATTATTTGGTAAAATAATTACAATTTGCTGATTCAGAATTTTCTAATTTAGTGCATGTGTGTTTTTCAGAACGTCTAACAGCAGTGCGACTTTGTCCTCATGTGCTTCGATGGAGCCGTGTGTGTCAGATGAGCATTTCCAGGCACACAGTCACGCTGAACACACCTTCAGACGGATGGAGGCCTACCTGAGGACCAGGAAACTCTGTGATGTTGTCCTCCTCGCTGGAGACCGCAGAATACCAGCACACAGGTAACAAACAAACAGTACACACACACATGTGGTTCATTGAAATCACAACCAATCCCTGAAATTTCCACTAAGTTACAAGCAGAAACAATAAACCAGTGTGCAGCAAATAATGGTGGAGCCTTCTCTGTAAAACATTGTAAAGACAGTACAGATGTTATCACATTCTCATTTAGCTGAACCAAATACATGTAGCTTCAACCACTAAACCACGAAAACTTAAGTAAATCCAGTGACAGGTTTTTCTTCTGTGTGGGGCCTCTGACAAGATCGGAGTAGATGTAGTCCATGCTGCTGATTCATAAATGCCCTGGAGATGCTGGAGATGAGTGATGGTAGTTACAATTTACTGCTGAATGTAGCAGCAGTGGCACATTTATAGCACAGTTCATTGTCAGCAAGTATTGCACTTTCTGAATTTGACGAATAAAACTTTGGACTTTTGAAACTGTCATGGTATTATTTTGAGTATTGTTTTTGATAAAGAGTAGTGCCTGTTATAGAGATGGAGCAGAGACATAATCTATATATGGTCCTATGAAATCCAAATTCTGTTTTATTTTTTTCAGAATAATTTTTTTTTCTGTATTCAGTTTTTTTCATTTTATATTTCCTAGATTTAAAAAAAAATGGTTAAATTAAAATGTTCAATTAAATAACATCTTCAAACGACCCCAATTCAACAGCAAAAATTTTATTTTTAAGGCCCTATGAAATGTTTTTTCCTGTTTTTATTTCTTACTAAATTCTGTGTTTTCCATAAATTTTTTGGATTCCATTTTAATGGTGTCATAAAATTTTAATAATCAAAAGCATCTCTAATTGATTTGAATATTTATTTACTTTTCCCCTAGAAATACTGTTTTGTGTATTTACATTTTTCAAGTAAATAAATTCTTAGAAAAAATAAAACAAAAATTCTGGTAAATACTACTTAAAAGATTATGTTTTATTATTGTTTAGTAGTAGTAGTATTAGTAGTAGTAGTAGTACTCTCAGCACATTAAATAATATATTTTTGTCACATTTTCTTCAAGTTAAACTGAACTTTTATTTTGACCGATTGCTGTGAAGACCTTTAACTTTCTGTTTGTATATGATATAACAGTAGTGTTCCTAGTTTTTCTCATATATTGCGGTAGCAGAGGCTGAAAGGTATTTAGGCCCAACCTGAAATAACTAAATCTAAACGAAAAATTTGTGTTTCTTTTTCTGTTGTTTGAAGGGAAAAGCGGTTAATTTTAGTCTATTTTCAGCTTGTGAGTTTGAAATCAATATTAAGCAAATGTCATGTGGTTGTGACATACAGATTTTGATATTATTAATGAGAGGTGTCGCATTTGACAAGCAAGGTTCCCTTGTGATGCTGATGGATTGACAGCCATGTAGCCACCATTTTTCATGTGAGAGTTTCTAGATTAATGGAGAGGTGGACGTTTGAGATGTGACCTCGGACACAAACAGCATTCATTTTTACTGTGTGTCTGTGGTAAATAATAAAGCTACTTACAGTATCTCACAAAAGTGAGTACACCTCTCACATTTCAGCAACCATTTTAGTAAATCTTCTCAAGGGACAATACTTTGGAAATTAAACTTAGATATATTTTAGAGTAGTCAATGTGCAGCTTGTATAGCATTATAGATTTACTGTCCTCTGAATATAACTCAACATACAGCCATTATTGTCAAAATAGCTGGCAACAAAATTGAGTACACTCTAAATGAACTTGTCCAAAGTGTCAATATATTGTGTTAGCACCATTGTTAGCTGGCACTGCTTTAATCATCCTGGGCATGGAATTGACCAGAGCTGCACAGGTTGTTGCTGGGATCCTCTTCCATGTTAGACACGTGGTGCTTCTCCACCTTACACTTCAGGATGCCCCACAGGTGCTTAATAGTGTTCAGGTCTGGAGACATACTTGGCCACCTTTAGCTTTCTCAGCAAGACAGTTGTCATCTTGGTGGTGTGTTTGGGATCATTATCATGTTGGAAAACTGCAGTTCGGCAGTTTCTGGAGGGAAGGCGTCATGTTCTGCTTCAGAATGTACAATACATAATGGAATCCATGTTTCCCTGAGTGAACTGCAGCTCCTCAGTACCAGCAGCACTCATGCAGCCCCAGACCATGATGCTACCACCACCATGCTTGAAGACACAATTTTCTTGGTACTCCTCACCAGGGCATTGCCACACATACTGGACACCATCTGAGCCAAACAAGTTTATCTTATAGTCTCATCAGACCACAGGACATGGTTCCAGTAATTCATGCTATTGGACAGGTTGTCTTCAGCAAACTGTTTGCGGGCTTTCTTGTAAGCCAGCTTCAGATGAGACCTTCTGGGATGCCCAGTATGCAAACCAACTTGTTGCAGTGTGCAGCGTATGGTCTAAGCACTGACAAGCTGACCTTCTACTTCTGCAACCTTTAAAACAATGTTGGCAGCACTCATGCCCCTTTTTTGAAGCCAGGTTCTGCACCTGACGCACAGAACAAGTGCTCAACTTCGTTAATCGACCCTTGCAAAGCCTGTTCCGAATGGAAACCATGGAAAACCTCTGTAGTGTAACTCGGTTTCAGGGTTTTACTGAACCTCTAATAGCCATCTTTGTGAAGAGCAACAATTCTCAATTCCTCATTGAGTTCTTTGCCATGAGGTGTCAGGTTGAACATTTAGTGGTTTTTACTGGTTTAATACTAGATACACAACTTTGTATTGTCCTGTCGAGCAGACAAAAACATAAACATGATTAAAAGGACATGTGGCTTTGCATGGTTAAACAACATACTGCTGTTATTACTTAGATTGTACTCACTTTTGTTGCCAGCTATTTTGACAATAATGGCTGTATGTTGAGTTATTTTCAGAGGACAGTAAGTCTATACTGCTAAGCTGCACATTGACTACTCTAAAATATATCCAAGTTTCATTTCTACAATATTGTCCCTTGAGAAGATATACTAAAATAATTGCTGAAATGTGAGAGGTATACTCACTTTTATGAGATACTGTATATATGTGAATCAGTGTTGTGGAATAGCAGTCTCAAAAGTTATTAAAAATGCAAAAGTGCATTCACATATATTTTCAGTTCAGAGTACAAATGCAAATTGTGCCACATTTATGTGTATATTCAATTACAGATATAAAATGATCTGTGTATATTGTGTAATGCACATACAAAACATAGCTTAGAAAATTTCTATTACAAAATATATTTGTGCATTTTGTCGCATATGAGAATATTTATACTGTTAATGATTATTAAAGTGAAACAAAAATGTATTAGACACAGTTGTTGTGTATTCCCCCCGTGGTTCCACAGCTTTCCACTCATGCTGTTTTTGCTTTTTTTGACATTTTTTTTCCAGCTCAGTTTCTTAAGGTCTAAATCCAGCTCAGAGAGGTTTTTATTTTTATTTTTTTAGTATGCCATCTCAGTTCATGAACTAAATCAAAATTCAGTCCTTTATACACAAATGCACACATAAAGAAAACAAAACAATAATAATAAGGTTCTGTAACAACATTCTTCACTCATCTCATCTATTTCTCAAACTGCATTAAAATGCACAGGAAATACAATCACCGAATTTAATTATTAATAAAACAACTTTCATGTTAACATTTTTACTTTATTTCACTCGTGGGAACACGCTCACTGTAGATATAATGCAAATACCTTCGTTAAACGTTCTATTTGTTTTGATTTCTAAATAAATTACCCATAGAGATGGTCTATCTTCATTATTTACTTATGAACGCGCATGCTTCACTAGAGACCTCTGTGAGTGTCAGCTCTGATCCAATCAGTTTTTGGTAAACACACGGAACAGAATATAGCGTTTATGTTGTCGTATTGAATAAATGTGTTAATAACACAGAAAATATATTAACTACAAGTGTTAACAAGTACACTTTGATAGTTATACTTCAAAACCATAGTAGGTGGCAGAAAATTGAAGAATACCCGTATACATTGGCATTCCATTCCGTTCTTCTCTGATCTGCTCATCATCTCCTTTCCTTCATTATTTTACCCTTCTCTTTGTGTTGTTTCCACGTGTTTGTTGATGGCATAGTTCTGCTGATTGCAGGGCTGCCTCAGGCAGCTGGAAGGTTTTGCTGGTGTTTTATTTATAATGATGCACAAATGCACACACATACACTTTATAGTGAATAGCCTTTGTACTTTTTTTTTCTAACTAGAACACCATCTGCAACCTAAAATCCCTAAAATCTTGCTTTAGCACACAGACTTGCAGGCTACTATGAGAAAGAGCTTCAGAGAGCTTCAGAAAGCTGAATCAGAAATTCAGTGACACTCTAAAATGAGTAAAAAACAGAGAAGTGCTATTTTGCTTGTGTGTAAAGTGAAAGGTTTAAAAGCAATCTGTTCAGTGATGAAAGTGCAGAAAGAAAGAGTGCAGGAGAGTGGCAGAGGACAAATGTTCAGTGTTACTCATGCTGCTAAATGAGTCTCACAGTCTCTAATGTACTTTCACTCCCCGCTTTACTGCTGAAGCCTCATTTGTGATCCCTTTCTTTCTCTTTTCTTCTCTTCCCTCATTAATTCTGTCATCATAATTCTTGCATGAGTATTCAGCATTTCCAGCTTCATATGTTTCCATATCTCTGTGTTTGAATGTACCTGTTTTCAGTGGTGCCAGAGCGAGGGAACACACTCTCAAAGCAATTCTTAAAGGGGTCATCGGATGCAAAATTAACTTGTATGCATTGTTTGAACTGAGATGTGTCTTGGCAGTATGTACACAACCACCCTATAATGCAAAAATCCACCCAGTGTTTTTTTAATCCCTGTAAATAACCACTTTCTCAGATCAAGCCGTTCACAGATTCTGGTCAGAGTGATGTAGTTTTGCACAGGCCCCTCCCACGTCTGTTCACTGACACTGGTGTTTTAGTGTTGACCCGCCCTGAGTGAGTTGCAAACAGTCCACCTTTGTTTCGACGGTAGAGCAGGTGACACTGAGGTGTTTTGTTGTTGGTTGCAATAATGAACGTAGCAGTCATCATTTACTCCTAATATCTGAGCCGCTGAAGACGCAGATGATTACTTTTGTTTTTGAAGGGATTGTGCTCACTGATCTACCCAAATACATCTATGTTCGCGCGAATCATTTGTGATCCAGCTTCACCTACAGAAGAAGTGAGCTTATGTTTATAAATCTTTGCAAATTGCCTTTCCTAATAATGTGATAGTAATCAAGTTATGCAACGAATGCGGCTAAAGTTACAGCACAAATAACATTTAAAGTAAAAATTTTAACCAAAGTATGTTACAGACTTTTTATTAAGAACCTAAAGGATCATATCAACTTGCATGGGCATCCAATGACCCCTTTAACAATTTTATGTTAAAGCAGATTCATGTGAAATTCTTGTGAATTGAGACAATCTCAGTCGTCCAATTTTTTTAAATGAAAATTCGGAAACAAAATCCCTATCAGCAGTTTTGATTTGAAAACATTATTTTTAAGTGCTGGTAACCAGTTACCAATAACGCATCTAACACTCAAAAAATGCTACTGAAATATCCATAGTCTTGATTTTCTAATTTGTCAAAAGCAATAACAAATTCATAAACAGTTCTTTATTCTGTTGCCAGAATATAATGTTCTTTTCTCCCAAAATGTTTGATAGTGCCAATGTCACAAAAATAAGACTAGTCTAAAAAAAACTCAAGCTCGCTGAAGACAAGTAAACCGTGTGTGAAAATTAGAATACAAAACTAATTACATGCAGTAGGACAAAGCTACATACATTATATAAAGTAATCAAATGTATAAAAACACTGAATATTCTAAACTGTGTCAATTAAAAAAGTATTTCATCTTATTAAAGTTACAAAAGTGAGCAGTCAAGAGCAGTGAGAGATTTTCTCACCTTTTTCTTTGATTGACATTAATGATAGACAGCAGGAATATTAGACTGCTATCACTTTAAGAGCTACCTGGGTCCTAAACTTAAGACCTAAATTACTGTGATTATGAGGATACTTGCAAAGATGGGCATTTTGACACAAACAAGTGTGTGTTTTAAACATTTAAGGCCTATAAGCAGCAAAAATAACTGTTAAAAAATAACAGCTGATTTATCGTTAATCAATCGTGTCTGCCGGTATATTGCCCACCCTTAATGGAAATGTTAATTTCTAAACCTGCTCTTTGTCTGTACCTCATTTAGTATATCATGAACATTCAAATTAATTCTTGCCTCCACTCAATCACAAGCTCAGTCTAAATGCTTTACTTTCACTCGTTTAACTGTAGTTGTAAACTCTATACAGTGGCAGCTGGCAATAGTTCAGCTATATGTGTTTGAAACTGATTCCGAAGAGAAGAGTAAATTATACAGGGTCGTCTACAAGTCAGTGCATCAGAATGGTAATGCACAACCTTAGACACATAATGGTAATGGATATCATTAGCCTTTGACTTGACTGCATTATCAAACAGCTAATAATGTGTTGCTAATGTTACACAAGCCATTTTTCTGTTCACCATCTTGGACAGCTAATGATATAAAAAGCCATTTTTAAATTTCTATTTGAGTGTTAATGTGGAGTTTATAAGGTTTATCGGACGTCAATTGGTTTGATGTATTTAATGTAAATGACTTATCAAATTTCTTATGAGTGTAATTAAGCACAACTAGCATACACGCAAACAGAACAATACAATTGCTTAGTAACTTCATACGTAAAGCAAACAAAAGCAAACCTCATAGAGTTTGCCTTCATTTCCAGCAGCACACACACACACACACATTCTGCTCTTTGATATAGTAATTAGCATTTTGGCTATGAGTCTAATAGATTTAAAGCCGCAAGCTTTGAGAGTGAGAGTGTGTGTGTATGTGAATATCTTTGTCTGCAGAGCTGGATTTGAATAGGAAATCCTCATTTTACCATGCTTCAGTTAACAGATCCTCAAATCCTGTCTCTTACTGTAATCTCTCTCCCACTCTATCTGTCTGTGTTTCTCTAGTCTGTCTGTTTTCTTTTCCAACTTTTTATTATGCATTACCTGCAGCATACAAAAGTGTCTATTCAGTGATCCAGAAGATGAACAGTATGCATGAAAAAAATGAGAGCATGTAAAAGCATGCGGGCACTCAGTGAGATATCGAATCATCGTTTCTCTCTCTCTCTTTTTGTCTTAGACTGGTTCTCTCATCAGTGTCTGATTACTTTGCGGCAATGTTCACCAGTGATGTCCGAGAGGCAAAACAAGAAGAGATCAAAATGGAGGGTGTGGATCCAGATGCATTATGGGTCCTGGTACAGTATGCTTACACAGGTGTGTGTTTATATGGAAGAGAATGTTTGGAATGCTTGGTTAGATATACCCATGCACACATACTAAGGTAGAATGCCATACTATCAGTGGTGTTCTGAAATAAGGAGTCCTCAAAATTGTTCTTTTTTAATCAAATGTAAATTTATCTCCCAGTCACATTTTATTGAAATAAAATTTGAAAGCTGAGCTGTGTTATATTTATATATATTTATATATATATATATATATGCAACAAAGTATAAAATTATATGCCACTTCATCCTTTAGAATGTTTTAGTGTTTTTTAATTAAATATATGTGAGGAAAGATCGGACGCCACATCCGTTTTTGCGGAGTAGGCGGTGGAATTTTCACAAAGAAAACAGTATAATTTATTGAAACAAATGTCTCATTGTAATCGAAAAGATGGTTGATTCACATGAATACAGCAATCTGTCCCGCCACATTAAAGAATGTGAAAAACACTTTATTGCAAGACACATTGTTTGCATTTTGCTATAAATTGCTATGATTTAACATTTCAACTTTATTTTTTAAACATTTCGACATTATTCTCATAATTTCGACTTTATTCTTGAAATATTTCGACTTTATTCTCGAAATTTCAAATTTATTCTTGAAACATTTTGACTTTATTCCCAAAACATTTTGACTTTATTCTCGAAAATTCGACTTTATTCTCTAAACATTTCGTATTTATTCTCGGAATTTTGTCTTAATTCTCAAAACATTTTGACTTCATTCCCGAAACATTTGGACTTTATTCTTGAAACATTTAAACTTTATTCTCGGAATTTCAACTTTATTCTCAAAACATTCTGACTTTATTCTCAAAATTTCTACTTTATTCTTGAAACATTGCGACTTTATTCTCAAAATTTAAAATTTATTCTTGAAACATTGTGACTTTATTCTCAAAATTTAAAATTTATTCTTGAAACAATTGGACTTTATTGCTGAAACATTTCAACTTTATTCTAAAAATTTCGACTTTATTCTCTAAACATTATGACTCTATTCTTAAAATTCCGACTTTATTCTCAAAACATTACGACTTTATTCTAGTAATTTCGACTTTATTCTCGAAACATTTCGACTTTATTCTCTAAATATTTATACTTTATTCTCTTAATATTTTGACTTTATTTTCATAATATTTACTATATTATGAAAATAAAGAATAAGAATAATACTTTATTCTTGAAATATTATGACTTCAATCTCAGAATCTTTGATTTTTTTTTTTACGTGGCACTAAAACGCCATCGTATCTCATTAATAATAACTTAAGGCAGTAACAATTTAAACAATATATTTTATTTGTGAACATATGTTCGCTATATAGTTCACTTTTTTTATTCAATCATAATGTGATGAGGCACTGCCTCCTCTCATGTGACTTTCCCCCATTCATTCTCAAATACGTCCCACCAAATGCACTGCCACTGTCAGGGGTTCTGTTAAAAATCAGTGGGCTCAGGGGAGGTGAAAAAGATGATTTATACACAATAATGGTGAATAATTATTTCAAATCATAATTTCTCCATAAGTAGCATTAAAAACAGTTAGAGCTTCCAATGGCAAGTTTTTTTCTTCTGTTAATTATGTTTATGCTTCACGAGAGATGTTTTGCGAAGTAATTATGTATCGCAAAAATTTACTAATGGCGATTAGCCAAATATTTCGTAAAGATGTACTGTAATTCCACATTTCAGTCGGAACACAGATTGTTTTCATACCCTGCTAGTGGTGCGATATAAAGCTTTTTATGAACGCATTTAGCACGGCCGACCGTGGAAAATCCACTGTGTACGGAAGCAAAGTTAGCCAAACATAGATGAATCTTACCTGTCCAGGAGAAAATCAGCAACGTTGGCGTCTGTCTTCAAATTCTTCTCCGTTTTCAGCCGTCTCCATCTTTCAAAGGCATCTCCTACACAAATCCTTGTTTTATTTCGGACTTTGTCACGACGTATTTCGGATTCATAACGAGGTCTTTTAGGTTTCGTAACGTTATACATGTTTTATCCGACGCGTTCGTAGCTGCAGCTGTAACTAGAGCAGAGCTGGCAACCCGGATGACGAAACTCTACTGACTTCGTGATTGGTAGATAGCTGGAGGGTGGAGCCTCAGACCAAAACACAAAATGACAACAATAACATCAGTCGTGGGCTGCAACTCTCACTTTTAAATGACAATATCCTGGCCGGACCACTGTTGTCAGTGATATAAGTATTTGAAATGAACATGATTTCTTAATGTCTAGTGACATGTCAGGGCCATTTTATGATTAACTGAAATAAATTTCATACATACGGTTCCTTTAATACTTCTGTGTAAACCATGATAAAAAAAGATTTATTTGAAAGCATTTATTTGAAATAGAAATCTTTTGTAAGTTTTTACTGTCACTTTTGATCAAATTAATGCATTGTAACTGAATAAAAAAAAACTCAATGACTTAAAATAGTTGTAAATAAATACATACTAATAAATGGCAATTACACACTAAAACTCTGTCTGTTTTTCTACAGGGCGTTTGGAGTTGAGAGAGGACACTATAGAGAGTTTGTTGTCAGCTGCTTGTCTTCTCCAGCTGTCTGCGGTGGTTCAGGCTTGCTGCAGTTATCTAATGAAGCAACTCCATCCATCCAACTGTCTGGGCATTCGATCTTTTGCCGATGCTCAGGGCTGCTTGGACCTCCATAAAGTGGCACACAACTACACCATGGTGAGCAAAACACATTGAGAACAGTTACAAACTGACTTAATTAGAACAAAAGATATGCTGGCAAAGTCAAAAGGAGTTTCTACTCCAGGAAAGTGAATAATAAACCTCTTTGTTTTTTATCTTCAATGAGCACCCCTCTCTCTCTGCATCATTTTTCTTCCTTTATCACTTTTCTTTCATTCCTTTTTGTTTGTCCTCCTCCCAACCAAGCGTGCACTGAGGGATTTATCATCTGCAGTTCACCAAGTCAAAAACTTGGAAGTGATTTAGAGGACATCATTACTTAAACTTACAGACACGCTGTCTTTTTTTTCGTCCTTCAGTGTTCTAGGTGGGCGGCTACCTCAGTGAGTGTGTGTATTTGTATTCATATATAGGCGTCTGTGTCCATCTGGCTGTCTGTGCCTGTGTCTGTGGGTTTATGAGTGGGCAATTGAGCCTGTTTTAACAGGCGTGGAAGCACTGGTGCTGAAAAAGTTCCCTGAACGAGGCGAGTGTGTTTAATTGGACATGCTACTGTTCCTCTTTGCAAATTTTCCGCTCGGCGTTTGATGTTCCACTGCTCCTGAGGGAAACTCATTCAAGAAAATATAACCCATAATAGCCCGCCCACAGTTCACAACAGGGGGGTTGTCATGGAGACTGCACTGAAAACTTATATTCCATTTTCCATCAGTGCGGCTGTTTCCTATCTGGTTTTCTTTTCCTTGTTTTAATTTCATCCCTCCCATCCCCCAACAATGCTATGATGTCCAGTTCCGTTGTCCACTTTGTATTACTACTCTTTTTGCCATGTTGGGTAACAGATCTGCAAAAAAAGGGAAAAAAACAATGGAAAATGCAAAATTTTGATCATGTTATTACTATACAAGCCTGTGCTGCCATATATTGTCACTATGGCTAAATATCTACAAGCCCAAACCTGATCTAAACATCATGTGCCACTGATCTACCATTTACATCTGTATGTTTATTTATTTTCTTGGCAGATGCTGTCTGTCAAATCGACTTAGTAGAGTGCACGCTTACTGTGTGTGTTTTGTATGTTGCTATGCTGAAAGGCCGTTAGTCTCACACACACACACACACACACACACACACACACACACACACACACACACACACACACACACACACACACACACACACACATGTTTGTTTTTGTGAATTGTGGGGACATTCCATAGACGTAATGGTTTTTATACTGTACAAACAATATTTGCTATCACCCTACACCTTCCCTACACCTAAACCTAGCCCTCACAGGAGACTGTGCATATCTTTACATTCTCAAAAAAACGTATTCTGTATGATTTATAAGCCTTTTGAAAAGTGGGGACATGGGCAATGTCCTCATAAGTCACCCTCTCCTTGTAATACCTATGTCATACCCATGTTATTACACACATTTGTGTCCTGATATGTCACAAAAACAAACACACACACACACACACACACACACACGTACTCTGATGGTCTATGCTTTGACAGCCACATCCCTGGTTCCATCAACCAATCCTGATAATCTCTCTCTCTCTGCCTCTCTCTAGGAGCACTTCATGGAGGTCATGAGGCATCAGGAGTTTCTGCTCTTGCCTGCATGTGAGGTAGAGAAGCTTTTAGCTTCTGACGACATGAATGTACCAGAAGAGGAAACTGTGGTAACAGCCCTGCTTAGCTGGGTCCGCCATGATGCTCCTTCACGTCAATCACAGCTTCCTGCTCTTCTCGCTCACATCCGCCTACCCCTGCTTAAACCACAGGTCAGTCAAGCATACATCCATCTGTCCATCAGTCAACCAGTCAGCCAGTCAGTCTTGGGTTCTGCGGTGCTGTTACTTGCTCAGACAGCTTGATAAGTATACCCGTAAATCCACATCAGAAAATCATTAATCTGCATTAATTCATGTATCAGCTAATCAGTTAATTGAGGGATCAGTCAGTGAGACGTCAGTCACAGTAATTAATGCTCATGTGCTTCTTGAAGTTTTGCATTAAAATGCAGAACAGCCTTTGAGCTTTTTTTAAAGTCTTTTTTAAAGCAAGTCAGACAATCTTTGTAACATCTTCAGGAATTTTCCTTTTTAGATTAAATAAAGATAATCAACTGTATTTGCCAGTGTGATCCAGATCATTTTAAGAGCATACAAACCATATTTTATCATTGGAAATTGGCTGTCATCATTGAAAAACTGGTTTTATGACTCATAATTCCTTAAATTTATATAGCACTTTTCTGGTTACTCAAAGCACTTTACATAGTAGGGGGGAATCTCCTCATCCACCACCAATGTGCAGCATCCACCTGGATGATGCGACAACTGCCATATTGCGCCAGAACGCCCACCACACACCAGCTTACTGGTGGTGATGAAGCCAATCAAATGGGGATGATTAAGAGGCCAATGGGCGAATCTGGCCAGGACATCCTGGGATTTGTAATGAGAGAGTCAGGACCTTGTTTTACCGTCTCATCCTAAAGACAGTGCTTTTTTGTCAGTATAGTATCTCCATCACTATACTGGGGCACTAGGACCCACACACACCACTGGGTGAGCACCCCCTGCTGGCCTCACTAACACCTCTTCCAGCAGCACTTGGGCTTCCCCAGAGGTCTCCCATCCCGGCACTAACCAGGCTCAACCCTGCTTGGCTTCAGTGGGCAACCAGTCGTGGGCTGCATGTTGAGAATTGTAAATAGTTTAAGCAAGTACAAAGTTTGTGGTCATTGGTTTAAATACTTAAAATACCTTTATTCAACAAGGATGCATTACTACATAAATTGTTCTAAGGAGACAGTAAAACATTTATAATGTTACAAAATATTTCTGTTTTGAATAAATGCTGTTCTTTTGCACTTTCTATTAATGAAAGAATCTGTTACCACTAAATCAGTATATTAGAATGATTTCTGCAGGATCATGACGTTGCAGACTGGTGTAATGGCTACTGAAAATTCAGCTTTGCCATCACATGAATAAATTACATTTCAAAATATATTCAAATAGAAAACAGTGAATTTAAATTTTAATAACTTTTCACACTTTTTACTGTATTTTAAGTCAAATAAATGCAACCTTGGTTGAACATAAGAGACTTTTTTTTCAAAAACTTAAAATCTTACAAATCCAAAACTTGTCAATGCTAGTGTGCGCTAATAAAGGTATAAATAGTTAGCTAGCATCACATGCATACAGTTGTATTATGTGTAATATCTCATCTCTCACTGAAGGGCAAAATTGACCTGAAAGAAAAAACTCCCTGTAAAAAAAGTCACATTACTCTTAAAGGGATAGTTCACCTAAAAACAAATGCCTGTCATTGTTTTTTCATCCTCAAGTTCACTCTTAAAAATAAAGGTTCTTTATTGCCATTGATGGTTCCATAAGAAACCTTCCACATCCATGGAACCACTAAAGTTTCTTTACACTCTTAAAAATAAAGGTTACAAAAGGGTGTTTTTGGTTCCCCAAAGAAACTTTCAGTGAACAGTTCTTAAAAGAACCATTTTGAAGAACATCTAATGTTTCTAACCTTTTTCGACTATAGAGTACCTTTTCTGCATTTGAAAGGTTCCATGGATGTTCAAGGTTCCATCGATGCCAATAAATAATCTTTATTTTTAAGAGTGTATAGTGGAAAAAGATCCTTTAGATGTTCATCCCACTAAGAAAAAATGGTTCTTTCAAGAACTGTTCACTGAAAAGTTCTTTTGGAAACCCAAAATGGTTCTTCTATGGAATCACTGCAAAAACACCCTGTTCAAATCTTTTTTTAAAGTGTTGTTCCAAACGTATGAATTTCTTTCTTCTGCCAAAAACAAAATAAACAGTTTTGAAGAGTGTGGGGAACCAAACAGTTTCTGGTCCTCATGGACTTCCATACTATTTTTTCCATAGTATTAAAGTCAATGGGGACTTGAGGGTGAGTGAATGATGACAGATTTTAAATTTTTTTCTGTAAACTATCCTTTTAATTTCCTTAATTTCCCTTATGGAATCACATTTTCTTGCATTCCATTATGAATTGCATTCTGACACATTCTGTGTGTTAATGCGTAAAAATGAGCTTGTGAAGCTAGAGGCCTTTGCCTTTATGTGCTCGTATAGAGCAATGCTATTTGGCCCTTATAGTATCTGTGGTCTTTATGTGTGTGTGAAGGTCAGTGCTGTTCTGCTGGGCTGTGAGGCTGTGTGCTCAATGATGGGATGCATTTGGAGCCTGGAGAGTGTGATAAGGATGTTGTTGCGTCTCTTTCCCTTATCACATTCTTCCCTTCTTACACACGTACACACACTCCACTGAAAAGTTTTTTTCTTTTGTATTTACTTTTTGTCTTGTACATGATAAAAATACATAAAATATGTAAATAAAAGACAAGTTCTGTCATGAAACTTTAGATGAAGCACGCTGATGGGTCGTTCAATGCAAACCTATGATATTTACAACGTGAAATTACTTGGCACAAGCTGATTGGTTTATGATGCATATACAGCCAATGAGCTTGCTGCTTTACATCTAAATGGCTGGTTGGCTTCCACTAGAGCATTTTTTCCTCTGAAACCCTCCACCTTCCCCAGCTCCACCTGTATAGATCTGCTACGGGTTATTATATATACTATTTGCAACAGCAAAAACAAACAGCAGAAGCTATTGTGCCAAATACATTTACATTGTAATATCCATTACCATGCTAAAATGTTTTGAAAGTTGTCATAATAGAAATGTTTATCTGTTTTAAACAGGTTTATTAAAAATTGTCCTTTTTAATTTTGCATTGAATTGATTATTTCCCTTCAATGGAAAAAAAAAATCTGTGAAATTTCTCCATATTTTTGCATTTGTGTTATTTTGTAAGGAGCAGGTGGAGTTTTTTATGTAGGCTACATATCCAAAAGAAGCTGAGAACTGTGTTATTTATGGTTATTTATATGATTGTGCAGCCCTACTGCAGCGTTTGATATTATTGTCATGCACTCAGTCTGTGGGCACAAGACATGATATTCACATGGATATGCAGTTTAATTGAGCTTCTTTCCCCTTGGAGCTCAAAGCTTTGCACTTTTATTAATTTTAAATGCATGATGAATTCCACTGAACTCCCTCTCCTCGCTTTTTCTTCTCTTTCTACCTTTCTATTTTTCTCTTCCCCCCTTTTCTAAGGTGAAAAAAGGAGATATATTTAAATAATTCCAGTTGAGCGTTCTCCCACTCAAGGCTGGCTGAGCAGAGTTTGTTCGGTTCCATCTAAATGTAAATCGCAGGTTGTTCTGTGCTTTCCAGGGAAGAAAAAACCCTTTAAGCCACCGTCCAGCCATCCTAACTCTAGAACATTAATTTGGCTTTCTCAGTATTCACGTTCAGTGGAGATGATCGATTTTGGTTCATGACAGATGCGCTTGTACACTGAATGTGACGCGGGCGCTTTTATGAAAGAGGTGGAAATGATTCGCTTTTGTTTTTAGCACAAAGAGGAGAAGGAGAAAGGGAGGAGTTGAGATGGGGTTGATGGATGGGGAGTGGGAGAGTGGTGAAAGCAGAGACTGAGGAGGTGGAGGTGGTGTTGTATGGGCGGAATATTCAAGCTCTAACTAGAAAACTGTTTTCTGAGTGCAGTGATGGATGTGATTATGGATTCAGTTAGATGATACTGAATGATGGCGTGCACACATGGAAATACATACAGATTCATATCTCAAGCATGGCTGTATAAAAGAAATCCTGATTGAAACTAGATCGTTATTATATATCAGGATGTGCTGAATGTGTTGTGTCTGCATGCATTGCAATTGCAAGGTGGTATGTGCTTGTGTTATTTTATATATGTATATGTGGTATATGTGTTGCTTTGAATTAGAAATATATTGAAATATATTTGAGATTTTTAGTTTTAATTTTAATTTTAGTTTAGTTAGTTTAGTTTTAGTTTAATTTAAAAAAAAATTGTATGCCTTTATTTTTATTTCCGTTTTAGTATTTCAGTTAGTTTCAGTTATATGTGACCCAGGACCACAAATCCAGTCATAAGGGTCACTTTTTTTGTTATTTTTTTTTTTAAATCTGAGGGTGCAAAAAAATTAAAATACTTAGAAAATGGCCTTGAAAGTTGTCCAAGTTCTTAGCAATGCATATTACTAACCAAAAATTTAATTTGGATATATTTACTGTAAGAAATGTATCAAATATCTTTATGGAACATGATCTTTACTTAATATCCTAAAGATTTTTGGCATAAAAAACAATATATTTTTGTATTTTTGGCTTTTTCTACAAATATACCTGTGCTACGTAAGACATCACATATATATTTTATTTTAATTCCGCTAAACAATTTTTGATTAGTTTTTAATTTTAATTAGCAGTAACAACACTATTATGTACAGGGCTCACTGTAAAACTTACCAAATTAAAGTAAAAAATGTAAGTCAGACACTTTATTAGAAACTACTGCATAATATGTGGTTTAAAGAAATAGTTCACCAAAAAATGAAAATAACTTTTTTTAAAGAATGGATTTGGAATGACATAGGTGTGACATAATTCAATTTTCTGATAAGTGAACCCTTTAAGTGAAAATTAAAAAAATATTGTCTGTCCATTGCATGTTTCAAATAAAAACATCAACAAACAATCAACTTAAATCATCAATTTATTATTTTTTTTGCCAGAAAATTATGTGGTGCCACAAATATTAGAATTTATCACATTATAGCCCCTTTTACACGGCAATACCAGTAAATTGCCATACTGGAATGACCTTACCAGTAAATATAAAAATACGCTGTTCACACAGTCAATGGTTTTCTGTCTTTTAACCAGTAAAGCACCATTCAGACATCAAATTCAAAATACCAGTAATTACGCACACCTTCCAGTATTTGTAAACATGGAGGGGTAAACGTGGTCAGTGTTTTTGTTGATGGACAAGTTTTGTGTCCAATGTTCACGTTCATGCAGCTGCTTTTGGCCCAGAGACATCGCATTAGATGACTTCAAACCAAACTACACTGGGTGGAGTAAATGCGTCATCTGCGTCAGAATGTTCTGATTGGCCTAGAGTAGACATCTTACGTCAGCGCATCCCAAACTTGTGCTCATACCGGTAATCTTGTCCTGCTTTCACACAGAGCACATTACTGGTAATTTACTGGTAATTTGCATTCCAGGGGCTAAATATGACGTTATTGGGGTTGCTTCAACTCACAAACATCAAAAACAACCGCGGACTTTCAGGACATTCAACATTCTAACTTGCTCAAGTACTCCTCTCTGTGCAAATCACAACAGACTTGGCCAGATTACCAATCAGAGCAGAGTAGGCTTATGGAAGGAAGGGGTTTACAGACATTACCCTCAAAGCTGGTTCAAACGAGCCATGACTCTATGCATAAATGTATGTTCTGAGAAAATTACAGTGTTTTCTAATATGCATTTAAACCTGTTGTAGGGGGCTCCAACACAATATTAGGACACTTAAAAAACCATATGACCTGCTCTTTAATAAATCAGCAGAGGGTTTTACACAGATACAAGCTTTTAGCATATCTGTCCCTACAGCTGCTTTGAATTACTGTGTATTGTGAACAGCGCTAAACAAACAAATTTGACTTGATTGGATACTAAATTTTTGCTCGCCTTTGGCAGGTGTGACGAGAAACTAATTTTGGACTCTGGGAATGTCTGTGTGTGATCTTAGAGAGTGTCTCTATGGGGCTATAGCACTGCAGTAGAATACATTATGCCGTTATTACGGTGACTATCCAAGACGACCCTCTAATTAAAACCTCCTCAATTTACTGGCCAGATGAGACGGTGTATAAACAGCGCAGATGAGAGGGTGAATGTGACGAAGGAAGACTCGTTAGCAGGGCCACAAGAGGTGTCATTTGAAGAGGATTACGAGAAAAAGAGAGACACAGGAGGATGAAGAAGAAAGGATGTCCCGTGTGATGTTTATGTATGAGGTGGTAATGATTTAGAGTTTCATTGAACTTGTAGCAGGAAACGGGTTGTGTGTGTGAGTGTGTGGCTGTTTTAGCTTCCTAAAAGCTTGTTTGCTCAGGAGTAGTAACCTATATAAGAGACTCTGCATTCTGTTAGAGGCCCAGAGGGACACTAGCTCTGGCTCTCCCTGGGATTCCCTCCTTTAAAAAAGGAATGTAGGTAGGACCTTTTGTCAGAAGTTTCATCAGAGGCTTGTTTCCTCTCTTCGTTGTGTCCCCAGAGCCCTCTCCTCAAGGTCTGAGAAGCTGGGAAGGATTCACTACTGTCAGGCTATCAAAGTGTGTCTTTAAGGGGATGAGGGTGAGGGTTTGGTTTGGTTTGGAACCCAGTTTATTATGTAGCTCTTTGCGGTTGTGGTGTTAAAGATTTCCTGTGCAAAAAATGTGGTGTTATTGGAAATATGAAAAATGTGTTATTTCGCTAGAAATTTGTTTTCAGGCCGTGTGTGCCAGAAGTAAGCTCAAAAGAATTTCCATACAGTTTTTTTCCCCCTCAAATTACAAATTTTGAGAAATCAGCAGTGAACAATCAGGAATTGTGAGCTTATTTCATTTCCACAAAAACAATATTAAGCAAATTTCAACATTGATAATAATAAAAAATGTTTATTGAATGCCAAGTCAGTATATTGCACTCTTAAAAATAAAGGTGCTTCACAATGCCATAGAAGAACCTTTTTAGTCTAAATGGTTCCATGAAGAACCTTTAACACTTGAAGAACCTTTCTGTTTCACAAAAGGTCCTTTGTGGTGAAAGAATGTTCTTCAGATTATAAAAAGGTAAGAAAGAGATGGTTCTTTAAAGAACCCTTGACTGGATGGTTATTTGTAGGGCTGTATACCTTGGAGAACCTGGCGATACAATACATACCTCGATACACAGGTCACGATTCAATACATACCTCGATACAGAGCTGTCTCGATACGATTTGATACAATGTGACACGATTCGATACGATTCAATAAAAATACATGGGCCAGAGCCAATTAGCTAATGCTGAACACATTTACTCAACAAACAGAACTCTGCATTTTTCTTCAATTTATAGAAGACAAAAGTGCATTATAACAAAGTGCATTTTGCTTAAATATTTGCAACTTTAAGTGCTCTGATTAATTGTACACAAATTGTATTAATCTGGAAATTACCACAAGTCAACATTTCTGAGCTCACACAAGCACAAAATCTTCTTATTATTCTTAACTTCTTATTAAATCTTCTTATAATTCTTTTTTGTGACACCATGTACTGCCATAACATATTTCACTATGAAGTCAGTGCCACTCGTGGAGCAGAACTCAGGGCTGACTTAACATTGTCTTTGACTTTGTCATATATCCTCGGTACTGCTTTGTCGGTCATGTAGCTGCGGGTAGGGATCACATAACGGGGATCTAACGTGTTGATCATAAAGCGAAAGCCTGTGTTCTCGACAACACTGTAGGGACATAAACCTTTGCAAATATAATGCACCACAGACTCCGTAATCTTCTGTGCACGGACTGAGTTAGATGGAAGCTTGGATCCAAAGTAGTTTGCGTGGGGTCCCGTGTTTTTTTTGGGCTGCGGTGAAGCTAGCTTGTCTGCATGGTGTCTTTGCAGGTGGGCGCGCAGGTTAGTTGTATTACCGGTGTAGCGTATAGAAGCCTGGCAATGCTTGCAGATTGCATTTGTTTTAACGATCCCTTGGTTTCCTTCCTTTGCTTTAAAACCAAAATGTGTCCAAACATCTGCCTTTAGGGACAACGGCGCTTCTAAAATCTTCGTCATTTTCCATGAGTTTTTCGAAACTCGCGGAGTATCGATACTAAGGGCTAGAACTGGGTTTCTCAACTCTGGCCCTCAAGGTCCACTTTCCTGCAGAGTTTAGCTGCAACCCTAATCAAACACATCTGAACAAGCTAATCAAGGTCTTCAGGATCACTAGAAAGTTACAGGCAGGTGAGTTTGATCAAGGTTGGAGCTAAACTCTGCAGGAAAGTGGACCTCGAGGGCCAGAGTTGAAAACCCATTGGCTAAAATGTCGATACTGTATCTTTTTTTATTATATCGATATGTATCTAAGAATCGATATTTTGAGCACACCCCTAGTTATTTGTGGAACCAAAAATGGTTCCTCTAGTCTATGGCATCACTGTAAAGAACCTTTTAAAGCACCTTTATTTTTATTTTTAACAATCTGAAACCATACTTTACTTTTTTTGTAAATCAACATAAAATACATTCATATATCAAAAATATATAATTTTCTTATCAATGATGAAGATTTTTTCCCGTTCTTCTTTATGAAGTATATTTTAACCATTCTTTTTGGTCTTTTCTTTGTCTGTGGGAGCTTTTGAAAGTTTTGACCATTCTAATGCAGTGAAAGTTCCTGGACTTCAGTTTTTAGGTCATACCACAGATATTCAAATGGATTCAAGTCTGTTCTTTTATAGTTATTGCTGTGTGCTTTGGACCATTGTCCTGGTGGAAAATGATTCTTCGCCATAAACTTCTTTGGCGGAAACATGTTCTCCTCAATGATATCTACTTTGCTCATTTCATGTTGTTCTTGATGCCAAACTTGTCAGTTCCTCCTGCCGAGAGCAACACCAGATTATGATGTGGCCACTACCACCATGCTTGTTGGCTGCTTATAGTGTTGTTACCTGTATGCTGTATTTGGTTCGTGCCAAACAGTCCTCAAATTATACATCGTAAGACTGAAATTTCTTCCAGAAAAAAAGTTTTTCACATGGATTGTAACAATATCCAGCACTGATGCAACAGCAATTTTTCCAGTTTTCGTCTTGCCACTCCCTTGCAGATGCCAAGTCTATGATGAGATTGTTAATGACTGGACTGTTTTGTTCATTTCAGACAAATAACTCTGCAACCTGTCAGTGTTGTGGCTAAGTCACCTCTCTTACAAATACCCTTTTTGTCAGAAAGGCTTAAAGCTTTTAGCTAATCTTAAAGCTAATCTTTTCCAGTATAAATCAACATCTTGAAGTTTGCAAGCAGCTCGTTGGTCTTTATGGCACCATGACTGATGTGATTTCAGTTTTTAGAGAAGCGATTAAACAGTGAAGGTGCCCTGAAGTGAGCAGAAGTGTATTCTATAACAGTTTATCATGCAGAGATAAAATAATAATAAACCAAAATTAAAAACTACACTTTGCAACATTTGAATGGTTAAGATAAGTTTTGTGAATGGTGTTTGGGGCATGAGTTTGTTTTGTCTAACCAGAGGCAGACAGGAAGTGTGTTTGGGCAGTAATGTTGGGACGTCATTATTTCTGCAATTTCATTTAGTAGGGCAACCAATTGATAAAATCTGTAATCATTGATATTAAAAATTCCATAACAATTTCATTACAGATTAATTGATTCTGCACATCATGCCCAGAAAACAAAGAATAAACTGTTATTTCAACAACAACAACAACAAAAAAAAAACATCAAATGTTACGCAGGGAATAATGTTTTTAAATCTTAGTTGTAGCCCTAATTCATATATTTCTAATAGGGCCGGGACTCGATTAAAAAATTTAATCTAATTAATTAGAGGCTTTGTAATTAATTAATCGAAATTAATCGCATTTTAATCGCATATAAATATTTGACCTGAGAACAGTGAGAAGTAATTTTTTTATATGGATTTTTAGTATACCATTGAATAATGACTGAATACATAAGCTTAAGCAACAAAATATTGTTTATTTTTGTTCAACCAAGTCCAACAGACCAGTGCAATATTGCCATTAAGTGTAGCAATAGGCTCGATGTGCTGCAGTGAGATGCGAATTCCTTGTTGCATAGCTTGCACACAACCATGCTCTTATCGACGCTTCCATCCATTCGTTTTTTATAACAAAATTTCCCATCCACAGGGCCAACCAAAGCGGTCCCATCAGCTTTTTTGTCCATGTTCACTGTGGTTTGTTTTGCTGCGTCCCAATTCGCCTACTTATACTATGCCCTATAAGTTTACCGAGAACTCTGCTCTTGTGTTTGCTTAATTATGCATTTAAACGTTAATGACCAAACCTATCATTATAAATGTTGCTGCACATGGAATATAACACGGATAACATTTAAAAAATATTTGTTATCAGGTTACACACTGATTATTTATCACTCAAACCCCTTTCTCTACCTGTCCGGTGGTCGCGCATATCCTCCATGTTTGTAGTTTTTTAACACTTTTTATGCGTGTTTGTAGTTCTAATCGAATCCACGTTCACGGCGCAGTGTGTTGTGGGCAATATTAGCCGTTAGAGTGTGCATTGATCGTTAAGTAGTAGACCATCCGGGAATCTTTGGAATACTTTTTTAAACATACTACGATTTGGGACATACAATACTATTTAGGACGGACGCAGCTTGTCTGAACGCTAGTTGGTGCTCCAGTATAATCGGTCCGCCGAATCTCATCCAGTGAGAAACGTTCCGTGGTGCAAAACTAAGTGCGATTAAAATGCGTTAAAAAATTTTACCGCGTTATTTTTGTGTAATTAATTAATCTAAATTAACGCGTTAAAGTCCCGGCCCTAATTTCTAAATATAGAATTCATATATTTCTAACAACATAGAGAATTTCTCTATTGTCTTAAAAAATATTATAAGCAATCAGTCTAACAGGGAAATTGCTTTGTAAGGTATTCTCTCCTCAAAACATTGATTTCATAATTTGTAGTTTTTTGACGCTGTTGGGTCATATAGTTATTGTCTGTTCATCTTGCAGTTTCTAGCCGATATGGAGGCAAATCCATTGCTAAGGGACAGTGTGGAGTGTCAGCGGCTGGTGATGGAGGCCATGAAGTATCATTTATTGCCAGAGAGACGGCCGCTTCTCCAAAGCCCGAGGACACGTCCACGCAAGGCCACAGTAGGGGCACTTTTTGCCGTGGGTGGCATGGATGCCACAAAAGGTATTCCTTTCAAATTCTTTTTTGTTGTTTCTTTTGTCTTAATGCCTTAGCTTTTGTGTTTTAAAAGTTTAAAAGTTTCTGGGTTGATAACATCTCTATCTGTCAGTATTTTTCCATTAGTGCAGTGGACTGCTGAGGCATTACCATTTTTCACTGGATAATCTTCAGTCTTTTGAATTAATGGTGCTTTAAACATTAAGGCCTGGTTTCACAGACAGGGCGTAGACTAAGCCAGGATTAGGCCATAGTTCATTTAGGACATTTAAGTAATTTTTATAATATGCTATAGAAAAAACATTACTGGTGTGCCTCTGACAAATCAAAGGCACTGATAAATTTTAAGGTCAGTTAGTGCAAGTTTCTTTCAGTTGAAACATCTTGGATTTACATTTTAGTCTGGGACTAGGCTTAAGCCTTGTGTGTGAAACCAGGGGTAAGTGTTTTACATTTGAGTAGGTCAAAAAATGAGAAATATGTTTGTATTTAAATCAGTATTGTGTCCTCTTTATGGTCTGATGGAAAGCAGCATACTTGCAGATGTGCTCTTTCGGTAGAAAGGCCTGAATTATGTATTATGTTCAGTGAGGCTGAAGGTGAATGGTATTAACTGAATTCAGAGCTGTGTTGTGGTAATGGTGAATCATGTAGGTGATTCATGTGATTCATAGTTTGTATTGACTGGTTTATAGAGAGCCATAGTGACAGCCCAATTTGTTCCATTCATGTTCATCATTGATCGTAATATTTCTCAATAAAGAGTTCAAAGGCATGACCAAATCACCAAGCTCTGAGATGAATTCAGGATTAAAGACTTGGATTAGAAGCAAAAAAAAAAAAGGCTTATCTTACTTAGTATTTTTCAAAATGGCATAATATTTAATATTGTTTCCAAGTGAAAATTTGCTTAAAATAAGTATCTGCTAGTGGGGTAAGTAAAATACTCTTGTTTTAAGTATATTTTACTTACCCCACTGGCAAATAATTTTACTTGTTTTAAGCAAAATGCACTTAATTTAGTTTTTTTTCCCCTGGAAACAAGACTAAATATCATGAGTTATTTTGCTTATCTAGTAAGTACATCTTAATTTGATAATTTTTAGATATTTTGACTAGAAACAAGACAAAAATACTCAGTAAAATAAGCCTTTTTTTGCAGTGGAGAAAGAATATGAAGTCCACTGGAACTTTGCAGATCATGAAACTACATAATCACATAATCATACAATATAAAACTGGTGATTTATAAATATAAATAAAAGTAATATTTTACATTCAATTGCAAAAAAATAAATATATCCAAATATGTTGTTTAAAATTGTAGGGATACTGATTGTAATACAATTTATGCAGTTTCCAGTGCTTTAATTTGAGTTCACTACAAGGCTCTTTTGCTGTGGTTCTCATTTCTGTGGTTTTGACAACTTGACAAGTTCTTAATTGAGAAAGTAAATAGGATTTTTACTGCTGGCACCGAACGTTGCACTGACCTGTACAGGGACAGAAGGTTTACAAGGTTTTTTGAAGAAGTTCTGTAGCTTTCCCACTGATCCCTACTGCAGCTTCCCAAATTTGACCCATTCTATGCAGTTACGGTACATTTTTTAGAAGGCAAAACTAGCTGGATTGCTGGAAAAGAAGCATGAAGACTTTTGCTTCCACAGTTCGGTCCTTAGGGCTTTATACATCCTGTTGTTTGTCTCTTATTTTAGCCTATTAACTCAGAATCAGGGTTGTCTTTTTTGTCTTTTTCTTTTGTGCTTTATCTGTACCCAGAATGCCTAAACGGCTTTGAAACAAGATAAATTTGCATTTATATTAAGTTCAAGATTGTATTTTGTTTATAAATGTATTTTTATCTTTGCAGATTTTAGAAGCGTAAACCTTACAGTGTATATTGTCATTTTTATTTAATTTATAACATTCTTGCATGTGTGTACAGCTCTAATAGTGTGGCTTAAAGATGAACCTCACTAATGTATAGGTGTTTTTAAAACTGATTGTAATTGTTTTTAAAGGGGCCACTAGTATTGAGCAGTACTGTTTACGGAGGGACACATGGCGGCAGGTGGCTGTCATGAGTGGAAGAAGGCTGCAGTTCGGCGTAGCTGTTCTTGACGACCGCCTGTATGTGGTAGGGGGCCGAGATGGACTCAAGACTCTCAATACAGTGGAGTGTTACAATCCCCGCAGCAAGAGCTGGAGTGTCATGCCCCCCATGTCCACACACAGACACGGCCTGGGTGAGAAATTTAGAATTTACTCACCCCAAGATGTTCATGTCTTTTATTTTTTCAGTCGTAAAGAAATAGTTTTTTGAGGAAAACATTTCAGGATTTCTGTCCATATAGTGGACTTCTATGGTGTCCCCGAGTTTGAACTTCCAAAATGTGGTCTTTTATGGTGTCCCCAAATTTGAACTTCCAAAATGCAGTTTAAATGCAGCTTCAAAGGGTTCTAAACAATCCTAGCCGAGGAAGAAGGTTCTTATCTAATTTATGTACTTTTTAACATCAAATGCTCGTCTTGTCTGGCTCTGCGTCAGCTGCGTGTGTATTCCGGTTCATGGTCAAAAAACTCCCTTTTCATTTTCTTCTTCAGCTTCAAAATCATTATACACTCTGCAGCGATTTTAAAGTTGGAGGAGAAAATGAGATGGGAGTTTTTTGACCTACCCTAACTTGAACTGGAATACTCAGAGTTGATGCAGAGCTACACAAGACGAGCATTTGAGGTTAAAAAGTATATAAATTGTCAATTGTTTTTAGAAAATAACCAACCGTTTTGCTAGATAAGACCCTTCTTCCTATTTAATTATATACTGACATTATGCGTTACAGTGTATATTCTATGTTTCTGCCTGGATTCTGTGCATCCGTCCATGTTTTCGCAAAGCCCCATACAATATTTTCAAGCATATTGCACTTGAAGAATCTTAAAAGGCGTATGAAGGCTTATGTGCGATCTCTGATCATTTGTGTGTGCGTTTGTAGGCGTTGCAGTGTTAGAAGGCCCCATGTATGCAGTGGGAGGTCATGATGGTTGGAGTTATCTCAGCACGGTGGAGCGCTGGGACCCTCAAGCTCGCCAGTGGAGCTTTGTTGCATCCATGGCAACACCTCGAAGCACTGTGGGAGTTGCAGTGTTAAACAGCAAGTAAGCATTGACAGCAAAAATCTGTGCTTCTAACTGAATAGAATACCATTAAAATGCATTCTGTCTGTTCAGTCTATAATATTTTGTTTTTCTGTCTCTTTTTATTTAGGCTGTATGCTGTGGGTGGTCGGGATGGAAGTTCATGTCTGAAATCAGTAGAGTGTTTCGATCCTCACACCAACAAATGGAGCAGCTGCGCTCCCATGTCGAAACGCAGAGGCGGTGTTGGAGTAGCGACTTGGAATGGGTTTCTGTATGCTATCGGTGGCCATGATGCCCCAGCTTCAAGCTTAGCATCTCGACTGTCAGACTGCGTCGAAAGGTAAGAGGACCAGAATCAAAAGGACAGGAATAGGGGTCAACATTTAGAGGCACAAGCTTATAAACTGGCTTTTGTCAACAGAAGAGATGCTTTAAAAGGCTACATGTACTTTTTTTTTTGGCCAAAACAAAAGCTTGATGGTTCGTTTTCTTGATTTTTAAAATAGTATTATTTTTTAATTTGTGGTATTAGTAATATTCTTTTTCTGTATACTATGCACAATTACAGTGCCTTGCAAAAGTATTCATACCCCTTAATTTTTTTTTCACATTTTATGTTGCAGCCTTATGACAAAATACTTTAAATGACTTTTTTCACATCAGTCTACACTTCATACACCATAATGACAAAGCACAAAACAGGTTTGTAACAACTTTGCAAATGTATTAGAAATAAAAAACTGAAATGATTTCATTGCATAAGTATTCTGGGACACTTAAAAAGTTAGTTCAGGAGCATTCATAATGCTTGTAGATGTTACTACACTTTGAGTAAAGTTAAACGGTTGCAAATTCATTTGAATGAGTGTGATTTGGAAAGGCACACACCTCTCAGAAAAAGGTCTAAAAGCTGAAAATGCATATCAGAGCAAAAACCAAGGCCTGAGGTCAAGATGACTGCCTGTAAAGCTCAGACAAAGGCTTGTATCAAGGCACAGATCTGGGGAAGAGTTTAGAAAAAAGTTCTGCTGCATTGAAGGTTCACAGAAGCATGCAGCCCCTATTGTCCATAATGGAAGATGCTTAGAGCAACTAGGACTCTTCCTAGAGCTGACCTCCTGGCCAAACTGAGCAATTAATGGAGAAAGGGCTTGGTTAAAATGGTGACCAAGAAGCTGATGGTGACTCTAGTTGAGCTCCATTATCATATATGCAGATGGAAGTAACTTACAGAAAGACAAACATCACTGCAACACTCCACCGATCTGGTCTTTATGACAGTGCGAAGACACATGAAAACCCACTGCAAAAAAGCACCCAAAGGACCTCAGACTGTGAGAAACAAGATTTCTGGTCCGACCTCAATTCCAAGCATTATGTTTGGAGGAAACCAAGCACTGCTCATCACCTGCAGAGTATCATCAAAAGTAAAGTGTGCTGGTAGCAGCCTCATGCTGTGGGGCTGTTTTTCAGCGGCAGGGACTAAAGAACTTGTCAGAGTAGAAGAAAAGCTCAGTGCACCAAAATATAGAGATAGCCTTAATGAAACCCCAGTCCAAAGCATTCAGAACCTCAGACTGGACAGAAGGTTCACCTTCCAGCAGGACAATGACACTAAACATACAGCAAGTGTGGCTTATAGACAACAGCCACAGCCTTGGCTTGAACGCAATCAAATATTTTTGGAGAAACCTGAAAATGTCTGCCAGCTGCTATCCAAGCTTACAGAGCTTGAGAGGTGAAGAGGTGAGGTGAAGAATGGCAGATTATTGCCAAATGCAGATGTGCAAAGCTTGTCGTATCATACCCAAAAAGACTTGAGGCTGTAAAGATGCTTTAACTAAATACTAATTTAAGGGTATGAATACTTATGCAATGTACTTATATCAGTGTTTAATTTGTAATAAGTTTTTTTGCTTTTTATCTGAGTGTAAATTGATGTGAAAAAAGTTATTTAAAGCAGTCTAACATAAGGCTTTAACATAACAAAACTTAAAAAAATGAATACTTTCGCAAAGCACTGTGTATGGTTAGTCACAGACTTAAGACCTATTTTTGGGTCACAGCCTACCAGCTGAGAAACTCTGCTGTAGACTTACCTTGATATTTATGATTTAGCAGACAGTTTTTGTCCAAAGAAAGACCAAAATGTTCTCATATTGTGTAAGTGGCAAATGCCATTATATGTCACTGAAATAATAGTCATATGCTATGGTTAGGTCTGAAAGCCCAAGGAGAACATCAAGGAGACAATACAGGAATCCCAGAACAAATGTGTTTACATCAAAGTGCTACAGATGAGTCCCTAAAGAAAAACTGACTCTGTGCAAACTTGTAGTGTAGGTTAGTGAAGGGTATGAGGTTCTTCCTCTAATTGTTCCATAGCTGAGAGTGAGTCAGAGGATGTGTGCTCTGATAGTTTTGTGATATTCAGTGCCATGTGTTCTCTGTAGAGTACCTTTTTGTCTGTCATTTATAGAGCATGTGTCATAAAACCAACTATTTTTGCATAGCTACATTCTCACCACTGATCATAAAAAGACAAAGAAAGGTAGTAAGGACATCGTTAAAATAGTCCATGTGACATAGTCCATGTGACATCAGTGGTTAAACCTTAATTTTATGAAGCTATGAGAATACTTTTTGTGCACACAGAAAACAAAAATAACAACTTTATTTAACATTTTCTTTTCTTCTGTGCCAGTCTCCACTGCCATTTACGAGAGTAAAGTATTCTCGTCTCAAAAAGTATTCTCGTGGTTTCATAAAATTGTGGTTGAACCATTGATGTCACATTGATGTCCTTACTTGAATGTGTCAGCTGCCTTGCTGTCTACTCAGGGTCTGAAAGCTCTTGGATTTCATCAAAAATATCTTAAACGAAGGTCTTACGGGTTTGGAACGACATGACGATGAGAGACTAACAACATAATTTTTATTTTTGGGAGAGCTGAAGGAGTAGCATCAGAATAGTATTTGACACATTCTAGTAATTGATTGTGTTGCTTAAGTTGCACTTCTGAAATGTGCCAGTGTGTTACATGTTTGAGTCTATTGATTTGGGCAGCAGCAACTTTGTGATGAGTGAAGCCCGTGTGGGAAGTGCCAATTATTCCTTTATCATACCATCTGAGCACCACATGAAACTGGAGCTTGTTTTCATGAAAGATTTTAAGATTCCATTTGAACAGAAGCACAGGTAAAATCCCACTTGTGATTTATGCATGACATTGTGAAGAGAGACTTTTTATCTTAGCCTTAGAGTTTCTAAATAAATGAACAGATAAAAGCCTTTCTCTGAGAGAGGGAACACTGTGCTCCACAACATTTAGATTTTATGAGCTGCTTTGTGTTGTAAGTACATTTATCTAATGTCATCCAACTGGGATCATTTTTCTGGGTGGTTAGTAGGCCTCTGAGTGTGATTTCCTCTTGGTCATGTCTTGGAATGTATTTGGTCTTTAGTGTGACTGACTCATGCTCATCATCTTCTCTCATCTGTCTATCTCTCTGCTGTTGCATCTTTGTTTAAAAGAGCTGTCTGTCTGTAGAACAGTTCCTGCACTCAGAATGCTCTCGGTCTCTGCCAGTCAACGTTTGCTTGGCAGGTCCTTCACTTCTGACAGAACAGAGACACAGATGCACAATTCCTACCTGCATATCCAACACGTCTCTTCAGCTGCACAGTTTTGCTCATTACAGTTTTTGTGATTTCTTTTTTAAACCTTTGTTATGCTCATCAACACTGCATTGATTTGATCAAAAATAAAGTAAGAACAGCACCATTGTGAAATATTATAATACTGTTATCTATTTTTATATATTTTAAAATGTAAGTTATTCCTGCCACAGCAAGCCATTACTGCAGTCTTAGAGGAATAGTTTTCAAAAAATGAAAATTCTGTCATAAATTACTAACCCTCGTGTCGTTCCAAACCCGCAATACCTTTGTTCATCTTCAGAACACAAATTAAGATATTTTTGGTTAAATCCAAGAGCTTTCTGACCCTCCGTAGACAGAAATGCAACTGAAATTTTCCCAGACCCAGAAACGTAGTAAGGATGTCTTGGTTCTTTTGATAATGGCAGTGACACAGGGGAGAAGAATTGTGGAATAAAATTGTTATTTTTGTTTTCTTTGTGCACAAAAGTTGTCATAGCTTTGTAAAATTACAGTTGAACCATTGATGTCACATGGACAATTTTACCAATGTCCTTTCTACGTTTTGGGGTCTGGGAACATTTCAGTTGCATTGCTGTCAATGGAGGGTCAGAAAGCTCTTGGATTTCATTAAAAATATCTTAATTTGTGTTCTGAAGATAAACAAAGCTCTTACATACATTATTAATACACTTGATTTGGTGCTGAAGAAATGTTCTTCTTTTTAAAAAATGTTTTGTAGTGATATAAAGGTATTTACACTGACACTTTTGATTTTTCTTAATGTATTATTGGCAATTAAAAATACAGATTTACAAGTAATCACCTAAAAGTACACAAACTTTTAAATGGTAGTGTATGACCAATATATATCAACTCACCCTTTTAATAAGGTATTGTGTTTAATAGAACTTTTGACATGGGTAGAAAGTACATTTATAGTATAGTAACATTTATAGAATAAAACAGCCAATTCAATTTTCTTGCTGGGCCTAATTTAAAATAAAATACAAATAAAAAATATTTTTAAATATTATAAATAATGTAAGAATGTTACAGACTGTTCGCAAGTAACACACAGTAAATATATGTTGAATTTGGAATTATATGGCTTAATATAGCATAAATGATGACTCTTACTGAAAGATGTAGTAGAAAAACCATGAAAGATTTACTTTATTTAAAAAAAATCCACATCATTTTATACATATTTTGGACTATGGGGGGCACCATTATTTTGATGATGTGAAATGGTTGCACTCTGTGAGCTACTGGCGCTACCTGTTGTTATTTTTACCGCAATACAACTCAGAATACACAACTCCGAAAATAAAATACTGATACAATGCCATAGCTTTTGGTTGTAATCTTCAGTCGAAAACCAGAAGCGATTTAAGTCATCACTGCTTTTCTATAAGAAGAGGAGAAAAGAATAGGAAGATGTCTTTGGACAAATAAAACTTCCTAAAGACCTGCGTTTTTGTTATCTCCACTTTAGCCCTGATGCTGCTTTTAAGGCTTTTAGTAGACCACAGCTTACAAATGGCAGATACGAGAAACGCTAGATGCAGTCGAGGCAGGACGTAAACATGCCGACGCTTGTCATGATGCTGCAGCCACTAAAGGAGTTTCTCAGCGCGGATTTCAATTGTTATCCGGGGACGTTTAGACTCATTGTGATGAAAAATAGATGGTATGGCATTTGCTTTAAGCCTACGCTTATGTTGTCATCTTGGTGGTGTGTTTGGGGTCATTATCATGTTGGAAAACTTCTGTACGGCCTAGTTTCTGGAGGGAAGGCATCATATTCTGTTTCAGAATGTACAGTACATAATGGAATCCATGCTTCCCTTCGTGAACTGCAGCTTCCCAGTACCAGCAGCACTCACGCAGCCCCAGACCATGATGCTACCACCACTGTGCTTGACTGTAGGCAAGACATAATTTTCTTGGTACTCCTCACCAGGGCATCACCACACATGCTGGACACTATCTGAGCCAAACAAGTTTATCTTAGTCTCGTCAGACCACAGTAATTCATGCTCTCGGACAGGTTGTCTTCAGCAAACTGTTTGCGGGCTTTCTTGTGAGCCAGCTTCAGACGCCTATGCAAACCGACTTGTTGCAGTGTGCGGCGTATGGTCTGAGCACTGACCAGCTGACCTTCTACTTCTGCAACCTTTAAAGCAATGCTGGCACTCATGCGTTTGTTTTTTTAAGCCAGGTTCTGCACCTGACGCACAGAACGAGTGCTCAACTTCGCTGATCGACCCTTGCAAGGCCTGTTCCGAATGAAACCCTTCTTGAAAAACCTCTGTATGACCCTGACCACTGTAGTGTAACTCGGTTTTAGGGTGTTACTCAACCTCTAATATCCTTGGCCATCTTGTGGAGAGCAACAATTCTAATTCTCAAATTCTCAGAGAGTTCTTTGCCATGATTGTACTTAAAGTACCTAATTTTAACTGCTCTAACACAAAAACATAAACATGATGAATAGACATGTGGCTGCTGTTATCACTTAGGGTTACCCACTTTTGTTGCCAGCTATTTTGACAATAATGGCTGTATGTTGAATTATTTTTGAGGACAGTAAATCTATACTGCTATACAAGCTGCAAATTGACTACTCTAAAATATATCCAAGTTTCATTTCTGTAGTATTGTCCCTTGAGAAGATGAAATGGTTTCTAAAATGTAAGGAGTGACTAACTTTTGTGAGATACTGTATGCGTGATTTGTTAGTATTTAAATCTACGATTCATGAATAATATATGTATCCATTATTAATAATGGATTTGTGTGCAATTTTTATATGGGTTTGTTGCCAAATTTTATATAACATTTACGGTACCGGGAGGGCAGGGTGAAGTGAAATATAAATGTAGGTAATATTTGTAATAAATCAACATGGCTGATTTCAATATAATTACTCTGCTTTACCCCTTCTTTCAGGTACGACCCAAAGACAGACATGTGGACAGCAGTAGCTCCCATGAGCCTCAGCAGAGATGCTGTAGGGGTGTGTCTTCTAGGTGACCGTCTTTATGCAGTCGGTGGTTATGATGGTCAGGTGTATCTGAACACCGTGGAAGCCTACGACCCCCAAACCAATGAGTGGACACAGGTAAACACATACAATTTGTGTTTTTCCATCTGCCTGATTTCCTTATATTATCTGCTTCGCCCTTCATTTCACACTTGCAAGTAGCAGCTCCGTTTTCTGTTACGGTGAGATTCTGCCTCGTTCCTCCTGGCGCTGTTTGTTTACAGTGCTGTTTGTTCATTATGTAAATGCAGGGCCTCCATCATTTTGACAGAAGGACAGCTCTTCTCTGCATCACAGCGTCTGTTATTACCTTGCTATAGCAACGGGTTGATTTCTCCTGGGCTTCATTTCTCGTTATGTTTTTAGGCGACGTTTCCTTCGCCCACATGCTGAGAGTTCATATTGTTTCGTTTGTAAAAAACAAGCCTCGGGATGTGTGTGGGTAACGATGTATGTTTGTGTATGTGAGGGGGGGAGAGAGGGCAATAAAGCAGCAGGTGTTGACGGAGAGAAATTGATTCATCATTGCGAACATGCACTGCTGTTTGTGAAGCCGTATCCGTTCTCTCTAATTGGGATTTGTGTTTTTGTTCTAGGTGGCGCCGTTGTGTTTAGGTCGAGCTGGGGCTTGTGTGGTTGCAGTGAAGCTTTGAAATGCCTCCTGCTGTCAATCATCACCATGGTGACCGTCATACAGCACAAGCCTCCAGTGCTCCTGTTGTAGTGTATCCAGACAGATCTGAGCATCTGCTGACCAGAGCAGAGAAAATCACATTACTGACATGCAGCTGAATACTCAACTGTGGTCTTCCTTTATGCCTTCTAGTATGTATTTATCTATTAAGAGCAGTTTATTTTATGGCTGTGCACATCAAGACTGAGACATCCTCTTGTCTGTCTCTAATGAACAGGGTTTATTTGATTTATTGTCCATGTCCATCCATTCATCTGTCTATCGATATACCCCTCCATGTTTCTGCTCCCTCAGAACGCAGGGCCCATCAATATAAATTCTGAACGAGTTATGAAGTCAGAATTTTGAGATAAATTTGCAATCCTATTAGATATCTTACAATTCAGAGAAAAAATGTCAGTTTTTATCCCGCAGTTCGGACTTTATTTCTCGCAATTGTGAATTTATTTCATGCAATACTGAGAAAAAAGGTCAGAATTGCAAGCTTGTATCTCACAATTCTGAGAAAATTGGTCAGAATTGCGTGAGAAAAAAAAACTATATAGTGAGATATAAACTCACAATTTTTCTCCCAAAAGCAAGTATGTACCTTGCCATTCTGACTTTTTTTCTCGCAGTTGTAAGTTTGTATTTCACTATTTTGACTTTTTTATGCAATTATTACATTTTTCTCAGAATAACATGATATAAACTCACAATTACGAGAAATGAAGTCGGAATTGCAAGATAAAAACTGGCAATTCTGACTTTTTCTTGCAATTCTGACTTTATTTCTCGCAAAGTTAGAACTGCGTGAAAAAAGTCAGAATAGCAAGACACAAAAAAAGCCAGAAATGCGAGGTACAAACCCGCTTTTGGGACTCAATTTGTTTTGCAATTTTGAGTAATTATTGTGCAATTCTGATTTTATAACTTGCAATTATAATAATAATATATCTTAAAGTCAGAATTGTGTGAAAAAATTTAGAATAGCGAAATATATACTTGCAATTGTGAGTTTATATCATGCAATTATAAGAAAAAGTCAGAATTCCGAGTTTATAACTCTGAGAAAAAAGTCAGACTTGCGTGAAAAAAGTCCGAATAGTGAGATATAAACACAATTGCGAGAAAAAAGGTATAATTGTAAGGTACACTCGCTTTTGTGAGAAAAAAGTCAAAATTGCAAGAATTGTGTGAAAAAAGTAAAAAAAGCGAAAATATAAACTCGCAATTGTGAGAAAAAAAGTCGGAACTTCGAGATACAAACTCGCTTTTGTGAGGAAAAGAGTCAGAATTGGGAGTTTATATCAAACAATTAAAAAAAAAAAAAGTCAGAATTGCGTGAAAAAAAGTCAGACTTGCGAGATATAAACTCACAATTGCAAGAAAAAAGTCAGACTTGCGAGATACAAACTCGCTTTTTCAGTTTTTATCTCGCAATTCCGACTTTATTTCTTGCAATTGTGAATTTATATCAAGTAATTCTGAGAAAAAAAGAGTCAGATTTGCAAGTTTATATCTCACAATTCTGAGAAAAAGTCAAAATTGCATGAAAAAATGTAGAATATCACAAGCGTGAGAAAAAAGTCAGAATTGCAAGCTTTTACCTCACAATTCTGACTTAATTCAGTCAGAATTGTGAGAAAAAAGTCAGAATTGATCGCTTTTGTGAAAAAAAGTAAAAATTGCAAGATACAAACTCGCCTTTGTGAGAAATTGTGAGTTTTTATCTCGCAATTCTGACTTTATAACTCACAGTTGTGAATTTATATATATATATATATATTTAAAAAGTTAGAATTGCGAAATACAAAAAAAATCGGAGTTTATAACTCGCAATTGTTTGCGATATCATGCAATTCTGAGAAAGTCAAAATTGCATTAAAAAAATTCAGAATAGCGAGACAAACTCACAATTGCGAGAAAAAGGTCAGAATTACATGAAATTCTAAGAAAAAAGTCACAATTGCGAGAATATATCATGCAATTCTGACTTTATAACTCACACTTTTTAATTTACATCTCACAATTCTGAGAAAAAAGTCAGAATTGCGTGATAAAAGTCAGAATAGTAAAATATAAACTCGCAATTGCGAGAAAAAAGTCAGAATTGTGAGATACAAACTCGCTTTTGTGAGGAAAAAAAGTAAAAATTGCATTTTTATCTTGCAATTCTGAGAAAAGTGAGAATTGCGCAACAAAAGTCAGAATAGTGAGATAAAGTTGCGAAATAAAAAAAAGTTCTGACTCACAGTTCTAAGTTTGTATAATGCAATTCTCAGAAAAAGTCTTAATTGTGAGATAAAAAGTCAGAATTGTGAGAAAAAAGTCAGAATTACGAGATACAAACTCGCTTTTGTGAAAAAAAAAACATTTTATGGAAAAAAAAAACTTATCTCGCAGTTGTGAATTTATATCTCACAATTCTGAGAAAAATCAGAATACAAAAAAATCTGACTTTATAACTCGCAATTGTTTGCGATTTTTGTTTGTATAATGCAATTCTGAGAAAAAAGTCTTAATTGCAAAATAGAAAGTCGCAAAATGTTTTTTTTTTTAATTTTTTTTATTTAGTGGTGGGTGTTGAGCCCTAAAGACTTCTCTTAAACACATTTAAAAAATCTTGCCGACCCAAAATTTTGAACGGTTCTGTGTCTTGTATATATGTATGCATTTATTTATTTACAACTAATTATTACACCTAGATAGCCTTACTTTGGTAGCTTATTTGCATCACCCAAATCTACAACTGCAATATTTAATACATCACAGAGAAGAAACAGAGTGAAAATAATTCAAAATAAATTCTCAGAGTCAATTAAAACATAACTGTAATGTGCACAGCCTAATTTTCTCATAGAAATGGCCTGTCGTCTAAGAATAGCCGGAGTGCAGTAAAGTGTCTCTAGGGAAAAACAGTGCTGGAGAGAGAACTAGAAAAGTGTGTACGTGTGTGTGTGTTTCCTTCCATCTATTTTAAAATCAAGCATTATTATTATTTTTATTAGAGAACAGCAAGATCAGAACAAAAGGTCTCTAGTAGAAAAGGAGAGATTTTGAAATTTGATCATACGGTACTGATCAATGAGCAGCTTCTGCTACAGTCAAGCAAATTTGTCTATATTAGACAGGCAAATAAAATAGAGAGCATGAGGAGAAAACATAAGAGAAAGGAACGTGGGTAGAAGCTATGGATGGAAAGCCCAAAATTTGGAAAGAAGACAAGATGCTCAGAGTGGAATTCATTTTGACATGATCAGCCCGTCATAATGGCGCATGTCTTCGATTTATATTTCACGAGTTCACGCTTACATATAATTAGCCGGAGAATGGAGATGCATGTTTGGCGTGCTGTCCGGTGAAGGGCTCCGAGCTCGGGGATGGCCCGAACCCAGAGTACCCCCCAATAGAAGTAGTGAGAACTCGGAGTGAGGAGATGGGGTGGTGGAGGGTTACTGATAAACCATCAAGTGAATGGAGGTGAGTCCGCTGTATTTAAACCTATGGCGCTGATTGACTTGAGTGGGCTCCTCTTGTGCCGTTTACGCTAAGTATCTGACGCGCTTCTCCCGAACCTCGTTAATGAAACATCATTTAATTTACCTGCCCAAACACAGTCAGAGCAAATCAGCAATATTGCATGTGAATATTGTAATTATACCTACAAGGGAGTAACACAATCCTTCATTATACCGTGCCCTTATTCCCCAGCTCGCTTCAAGCTCAGAGAAAGAACATCATAACAAGGCCTAATGCATATTCAGAAGTCTGAATCATTCTTTCTATTTTTTGAATTTAGAAACATATCCCAGTACCACACAAACCGAGATGCTTTTCCCCTGCTGAGTAAAGGAAAGCTTTAGCGAAAGGTTAAAGAAGATCATTGTAAATAATGGTTATTGTGGGGTTTTTCCTCATGGCTTACACAATGTTTTATTTATAGTATTTCTATTTTTTCACGGTGATTCATCTCCACAATAACAGCTGGATTCTGGGTCACTGTCCATTTAACGGAAATAAATTCTGTTGGGGAGCAGAACAAAGGCAAAAAGACCAGATTAACCACGATTTAGATTTGCATCCCAATTAGATTTGCAGATGTACACTACCAGTCAAAAGTTTTTGAACAGTAAGTTTTTTAATGTTTTTTAAAGAAGTCTCTTCTGCTCATAAATCAGTACAATTCTGAAAAAAGTTTTATTATTTAAAATAGCTGTTTTCTATTTGAATATATTTTAAAATTTAATTTATTCCTGTGATCAAATCTACATTTTTAGCATCATTACTCTAGTTTTTAGTGTCACATGATCCTTTAGAAATCGTTCTATGCTGATTTGCTGTTCAAGAAACATTTTTTCAAGATTTTTTGATGAATAGAAAGATCCAAAGATCAGCATTTATCGGAAATAAAAAGGTTTTGTAACATTATACACTATACCATTCAAAAGCTTGGACTCAATTCTAGAAATTAATGCTTTTATTTAGCAAGGATGCTTTATATTGATCAAAAGTGATGATAAAGACATTTATAATGTTACAAAAGATTTCTATTTCAGATAAATGCTGTTTTCATAAGATTTCTATTCGTCAAAGAAACTTGACAAATTCTACTCTGCTGTTTTTAACATAATTATAATAGTTTTTGAGCAGCAAATCAGAATATTAGAATTATTTCTAAAGGATCATGTGACTGGAATAATTGTGCTAAAAATTCAGATTTTAAATCAGAGGAATAAATTAGATTTAAAATATACTCAAATAGATTTTAAAATGTAACTTTTTTGCAGTACTTTGGATCAAATAAATTCAGGCTTGGTGAGCAGAACAAACCTTTAAAAAAAACATTAAAAATCTTACTGTTCAAAAACTTTTGACTGGTATTGTATGGAAAAATATATAATACACAAATATCAAATTCATCAGGATGAGACATGAACATTCAGTTTGGAGAAAACTTTTTAATGTCTTGTTTTGGGATATTATTTTAGAAAATGAATTATTTTTTTATAATCTTCCCTCCCTCCCTCTTGTGCACTGTCAAATCATTTTCTTCAGTTCTCCTTTGTTACTGTTTTTTAGTACAAATATCTAAACATTCTTACAAAATTAATTTATTTGAGAACTATTAATGCAATAGTTCACCCAAAAATGAAAATTCACCTCACCCGCAGGCCATCCAAGATGTAGATGAGTTTGTTTCTTCATCAGAACAGATTTGGTGGAACTTAGCATTACGTTATAAAGTCAGAAACTGTAACTAAAATAAATTATAGTTCTTATGCCATTGGCAGTTTGTTTTAAACATAACTCTAGCCAAATTCAGTGAGGTTTGCCAATGGATTTAGAAAAATAAACTTAAACATGTTCTCTATTTTTCTTCCCAAGTACATTTATCTTAACTAAAAAAAAGTATTGATTTAAGTAACTTATTTTTTTCACTATACCCAGAGCATTTTCTTTGATAGTGAATCTCTTCAGTGCACTTGTTCTTTTTGCATAACTATGTGTGGTTTCCACTCAGGGTATCTGTTTCTGTTCAGGGTTTCTCTCCTTTCTCTCCTTCTTTTTTTCAGTCAGGTGTGTGTGTGCAAAGCATCTTGTTTTGTGTGTGTGCATGTGTGCGCATATGTGTGTTTTAGTGGCACACTCTTAAACCCCATACCGAGTACAAAGTGTAGCTTGAGAAGTCAGAGAAAACAGTTTTAGTATTTTGATCTAGTTTTCTAAATCCCAAGATCCATTTCACTGTTTTAAACGAAAAAAAGAAGTGTACAGATTAGCATATGGAAAGAAACAGAAAGAAATGATGGGACAATTTAGATCAGAGCTATTAAAAGCAGAATATATAGAGCGAGAGAGCACCACATACCGTTTACAATAGGATATTCACACTAGATTCTCTTCACTCAGACAATGCCAGAAACTGTAGAGTCTTATTTTGTTATCATACTGTTATTAATTTTATATTTTATTATTATGGCGTAGTGTTTGTACATCATTTTGGCATACTTGTGCAGCTATGAGATTTATGCCATGCAGGTTTTTAAAGGAAGTATTATATTGGTTTGGTCTGCGAGGGACCATCAAGGTTACAAAGAGTAATAGGTTACATTTCTAAAAATCATGTTGGTTAGTGTTATTTATATATTATTGCACATTTAAAGTGTCTAGTGTCATGGTCTTATATGTGTCCTGTTTTTGACAGGTTTCCATGTATTAAACATTATCTTGCACCATATTCATATTCAACTAAAGCAGAGCCTGTGAGGTTTAGTATTTTTTTAAATGTTGGATATATTTCAAAATAATAAAGTCACCAGAGCAGGTTTTGGATTGGCTAATCATACACTACCAGTCAAAAGTTTTTGAACAGTAAGATGTTTAATGTTTTTTAAAAGTCTTTTCTGCTCACCAAACCTGCATTTATTTGATCTAAAGTACAGCAAAAGTTTTCTACATTGATTACTACTATATATATATATATATATATATATATATATATATATATATATATATATATATATATATGGAAAAAAATTATAGAAATAAATACTTTTATTTAGCAAGGATGCTTTATAAAGACATTTATAATGTTACAAAAGATTTCTATTTCACTTAAATGCTGTTCTTCTGAACTTTCTAATCATCAAAGAAACTTGAAAAAATCAGCTGTTCAACATAATAATAAAAATAATCAATGTTTTTGTGCAGAATAATAGAATGATTTCTGAAAGATCATGTGACTAGAGTAATGATTCTAAAAAATCAGCATTGAAATTAGTGATGCTCCGATTGATTGGCCACCGATCATGATCGGCCGAAAATAGCTTGATCGGCGAACCCCAAAAGCGCCGTTCACTTGACGTAAATTAGTCGCACGACTTTTTCACACGTGCGTGCATGGTGCACAGGTAAACAACAGCAGAGCGGAGCTTACCAGTGGCAACATGAGTTCTCCCGTCTGGAAGTTTTTCAAAGTGTCCGATAAAGACTAGTGTTGGGTGATATGCTCAATTTTCATATCGTAATATCGTCAGCCTGTGAGATCGCCGATACACGATACTATCGTGCTAATTTATTTAATAATCTCTATGTACTAAATTCCTTATTCGTTTTGTAAGGGTAGTCTTGTTATTGGGCATGTGACTAAGTTGTGCGTGTACAGAGCGCTGACTGTAGTTTTGCCGGAGAAGTTCAAGTTTACTTTCAGTTTCATTCTCTGCTATCTTCAGTGAGTGGTAAATGGGCGTGCTTGAATGTAAATGAATGTATCTTTCTATACCCGTCATATTGCGATAATGTTACCGCTGTATGTCTGATTGTTGTCATCAGTTCATGTTGTAGTTCAGTTCATACAGAATGAGGAGAAACGGTGCGCGTGTAATTCACCTGTGTATGTTTAGCGCCATTTTATCGCATCGTAATTCTAATGAACGCATATAGATGTTACTGAGGTGAATGTTTATGTTTCCTATATACAGACGGATTCTGATATATCGTATTTAATTCAGCCTAAACCACATTTTACTACCTTTATCCTAATGACTGTGCAATGCTGGATAATATAATCCTTACATCATCTTAAAAAGCGGCTACAAATAACAAGCAAAGAACATTTACATTATCAAAGAACTTCATCACTAACTAGCGTAGCCTAGTCTAGTGCGAGGTACACTCCCGTTATAATCAGTTTATCTATCTACACTGTATGATGAATAAATCTCTTCCCCATGCGGCGTGTTAAGACGACGTGGCCACTCTATGTGTGTGTTTATACCGCGGCAAGTTTCTGAAGCATCCTAGAACCGACTCTCTGCACTGCATCGCTAAAGTTAGGCGCCTTTTTGACAGATAATAATAATAATCGTCTTGCTATTGTCAAAGGCATCAGCAACTGGCGATATCTCTAACTACCGTCGATATACAATACTATCGTCTATCGGCACAACCCTAACTTGGTGGTTCTTCAAGATCTTGACTGTAGCCTTTTTCTACAGTTTTTTTTTTTCAATATAGTTAATTTAGAGTTAGTTTCATTTCCACAAATGGTGCAAACTCTGCTAGATTATAAATAAAAGATTCCCATTCCCCTGCCATTCTGTGATCGGCAGTGATCGGCAATCGGCAGATCATGATCTTGGTGATCGGTAATCGGCCCCAAAAATGCTGATCGGAGCATCTCTAATTGAAATCACAGGAATAAATTACATTTTAATATATTCAAATAGAAAACAGTTATTTTAACCGGTAAACATCTTTTAAAATTTTACTGTTTCTGCTGTACTTAGATCAAATAAATGCAAGCTTGGTGGGCAGAAGAGACTTCTTTAAAAACATAAAAAATCTTACTGTTCAAAAACTTTTGACTAGTAGTGTACTGTATGTTGGAAATGTATATCATAAGAAGATACTACAGTAAAAAAAAGCTCACATGTGAAAATGTACAGTGTACAATACAGCACTTACTTCCTCTATACTGTATTAAATTGAATCTTACATACCGTTTGTAAAAATGATCCCATTTGATTCCATTGTGAAAGAATTTCTTTGATTTAATTGTAATTAAATCTGACGACACACTCACACACATACAGTATATATGATTTGAATATTTATATATTCATGAGGCTGCATTACATCTAATTGTACAACATTATCACTGAATACACTACTGTTCTGTGTTTGTTTTTTCATCTTGTCATCTTTTTTATAAATACTGGAAGCTGTGTCAGTAAAAAGAGTGATCTCAGGAGGAATCTCTCTTAAATGTTATGCATACTGTTGCATATTGTTATGTATATGTTGTAGTTTGATGATTATGGATGCATCTCTTACTCCTACAGAGCTTGCGACCTGTATGATGATGGGAGGCATGCAATTTTTTATTGTAATATGAATTGCTGTCCATGCAATTGTTTTTCTTATGCAGTACATTTCACAGTGTATGATTTATGAATATTTTGGGTTATTAAACTGTAAAAGAATGTCTCATGGCTTGTGTTTGTGCTTTAGCATTGTGCATGAAAACACAGAGTGAGCCAGCAGCAGGTCTTCTGGGTCAATGGCTCAACAGCCCATTAGTTATCACTGTGATTCAGGTGCAGAAGACCTAAATCAGGCCTGACAGGAAGAGGTGGGCAGCCGCACTATTGGGTCTGACAAACATCCGACCATGCTGTTCCAGAGGTCATCCCCTTGTGTATTACTCTGTGACCAGTAGAGGAAAAGAGTTAAGGATGAGATGAACTCTGGGTCAATGATCCAGCTTCATCAATGATTCATTCATCCCTCATTCCCCTCAGTGCAGTCATTTTATTTTAGGAAGACTTAAAGGGATAGTTCACGCAAAAATAAAATTCTGGCATCATATTCTCACCCTCATATCACTCCAAAATTCAGTGTTGGTATTAACTAAAGCTAAAGATATAATTTTTTTAACAGAAACAGCTGAAATAAAAGATAAACATTAGCATGTTATTAAAATCTAGCCTATGTAAAATATAATTAACAAAAATACTTTTAACCAGCAGAGAGGATCTTAATCTTCCTTCATGTTATTTATTTTTCTTGTTCTTAGGCAGATTAACAAATCGAAACTACCTGGATAAAAGAGGAATGGAGGAGAAAGCTTGTATCCTGGCCTGGGACACTCAGGTTTTTTAATATAGATGTAAAGCAGGTATAGTGAAAGTTGACAGTTGTCTGTCTTATTAAAATTTACACATATTATACACAGTACATGGTCAAATGCATACCGGTAGCCTACGTTTGAAATTTTCCAGGGTGTTTTACTGCCCCCTTGTGGTCTGTGAACAAGACATTAGTTTTCACCGCTAGACTATTTAAAGTTAAAATAGACTGTTTAAACAAGAAAATCCTAAAAGAACGTAATCTTGATGGGATCATAAACATAAGAGGAGTATTGTGCCTCTTTCATGATCTAAGCAGAACGAGAAAATTCTTTATCCACCCATTTATAATGCGCAAGTTGATGCATTCAGTCAATGGTTTGTTATCTATTTCATAATCAACAAAGAAAGTGTTGTCTTATTCAGTAAAGACTAAATATGTATCAATAAAGTAATTTTGTAGATGGTAACCTGATCAAATACTTGTAAGACTAAATAAATTTAATCTTTTTATTGTGCTGTTTATCATTTAAAGGAATAGTACGACCAAAAATATAAGATTTGCTTCAAATTTACTCACCCTCAGGCCATCCAAATTGTAAATGCTAACCAATGGATCCTCTGCAGTGAATGGTGCTGTCAGAATGAGAGTTCAAACGGCTGATAAAAACATCACAGTAATCCTAAAGTAATTCGCACGACTCCAGTCTATCAATTAACATCCTGTGAAGTGAAATGAGATGGTTGTAATACATCAATCAGGCTTTGCTTATGACTAAAATACGAGCTTACAATATTGCATTCTCCGGTGAAAAGTCTTATTTGAACCAGGAGAGAGTGCCATTTACAAACGAAAACTGTTCTAAACAAATGTTGATTGATTTCGATGTCGGAGGACAAAGATTGGATGGTCTTTTTCATTGGACGAAGCATTATTATGGATTATGGACTGGTATTTTGACCAGAAGGGATAGTTTAAATTTAAATGTCTTAATCATGGATTTATTACAACATTAAAACATTAAACATTAAAGGGTTAGTTCACCCCAAAATGAAAATGCTGTCATTAATTACTCACCCTCATGTAGTTCCAAACCTGTAAGACCTTCGTTCATCTTCGAAACACAAATTAAGATATATATGATGAAATCCGAGAGCTTTCTGACCCTGCACAGACAGCAAGGGTCCTTCCATGTTCAAGGCCCAGAAAGGTACCAAGAACTTATAGTCCATAAATAGTCCATGTAACATCAGTGGTTCAATCGTGATTTTTTTTTTGAAGCTAGGAGAATACTTTTTGTGTGCAAAACAAACAAACCAAAATAACAGTTTTATTCAACAATTCCTTTCTTCTGTCACTAGCGCCATTTTGGAGAGTATCACTTTTGGAGCATGCTTGTTTACATGCAATGAAAGCACACGCATACGTCGTGATACTCTCCAAAATGGTGCTAGTGACGCAGAGAAGAATTGTTGAACAAAGTTGTTATTTTTGTTTACTTCGCGCATAAAAAGTATTCTTATAGCTTCATAAATAACGAATGAACCACTGATGTCTCATGGCATGTTTTAACGATGTTCTTACTACCTTTTTGGGGCTTGAACGTGGAAGGACCCTTGCTGTCTATGGAGGGTCAGAAAGCTCTTGGATTTCAGCAAAAATATCTTAATTTGTGTTCTGAAGATGAACAAAGGTCTTGCGGGTTTGGAACGACATAAGGGTGAATAATTAATGACAGAATTTTCATTTTTGGATGAACTATCCCTTTAACTCATAGAGTAAAGATGTGTAAATTACTTATGTTTTTTTAATCCGCTGCTTGAAATGTCATTCTGAATTTCTTCAAATCTGTTCTGATGAAGAAACAAACTCATGTTGGTGCTGATAACCTTGTTAGCAGCGTGCCGACAAACAGCCCTGTTGCACTATGGGCGTCCCAAGTTTATTGATTCCTGACTCAAGGAAGGACCTTTCTATTTCTCCCCCACTTTGCTTCCTGTCAGTTGTGATCTCCTATCATAATAAAAGGCGAAAATAACAAAAATAAATCTTACAAAAAAAAAAGATGAAGCAAACTCATCTACATCTTTGATGGCCTGAGGATGAGTAAATCACAACAGTGCTGCAAATGGATGTTGTCCCAGTCACTGTCATTCAGTCACCTTCACAATACACCATACTCCACAATACATCACAGTAAGTGATCTTACAGTATCTACCAACCTCACATCTTCAGTCCCACAGAGAGAAGAAACTGTCCCTGACTGCAGTGCTAGTGTTCACACACAAAGACAAATATTAATGTTGCACATGGCTGACAGGACAATCTATTGTTCACCTCATGTCACATACTTCCCAGTGAAATACAGTAGCATATCCATGAATACTGTATAGGCTACTGAAGAAGGTTCTCAGTAGAAATACTGGAGGACAAGTCTAAGGACTCTGAATTCACTGCTACTGATCAGTCTGGCTGTCTGACAGGCCATTCAGACCACAAACAACAACCATTACGACAGCCATTATATTTTGTTGGGATGCAAGACAGCAAGCGAATAAAAACTCTTTTAGTACAATGTTCCAGAAGAGGTATCTGCCAAATAGCTTGAAAGCAAATGAGCATTGTGTTTCAATGCTTTATTAATATGTACAGGAAATAAGTAATTAAATGAAAAACTAAATAGGGGAAAAGTATATACACTATCAAAAGTTTTTTTTTTTATGTTTTTTTTTCTCTTCTGCTCACCAAGCCTGCATTTATTTGATCCAAAGTACAGCAAAAACAATAACATTTTTACTGTTTAATATGTTTACTATTTTAAATAGTGTCACATGATCCTGCCCAAAAACATTTATTATTATTATGTTGAAAACAGCTGAGTAGAATTGATCTGAAATAGAATTTCTGTAACATTATAAATGTCTTCATTATCACTTTTGATCAATTTAAAGCATCCTTGCTAAATAAAAGTATTCATTTCTATAATTCTAATTTCTATAATTTCTAAAATTATACTAACTCCAAGCTTTTGAATGGTATAGTGTATAATGTTACAAAAGTATTTTAGCTAAGATAAATGTTGATCTTTTGATCTTTCTAAAAAATATTACTCAAATATTGATAATAATAGTGATAAAAAATTATTGAACAGCAAATCAGCATATTAGAATGATCTCTGAAGGATCATGCGACTCATGCTTTGATCACAGGAATAAATTACATTTCAAAATATATTCAAATAGAAAATGTATTTTAAATAGTAAAACTATTTCAAAATTGTACTGTTTTTTGCTGTATTTTGATCAAATAAATGCAGTCTTGGTGAGGAGAATAGACTTCTTAAAAAAACAAAAATCTTACTGTTCAAAAAGTTTTGACTAGTATACGTGCATTTATAGCACACACACATACACACACACACACACACACACACACACACACACACACACACACACACACACACACACACACACACACACACACACACACAAAACACATATAATGTTAATAAATGTTTCATAAAAAGTTTTTATGTTGTTTATTTGTCTATGTGGTGTTATTAATATGCTTTTAGACAAACCACGTGCTAATCCATTAATCAACACAATTGCTTAGTAATTTCTCCTTAAAACTGTGGTTTCCCAAAGGCTTTCCCAGAAATGCGGTTTGAAACAGCCCTTTTTATGCTGTATCAATGGAAAGATTCATATCATTAGCACACAAAATATACCAATAGGAATACCAGCACAAAACCAAAACTTAAATAGAGCAAAACCACTAACCGCTAACTTGAATAATAACCTGCGGCAACAGTGTAAAGGTTGCCTGGAGTCAGAAGCACCTCTACCGCATTGGCGTCTGCACTTCAGACACATATGCCCAGGGCGTTAGAGCCTTCGAGGCATTTTGAGGACACTACATCGTCAAGTAAGTAACTTTAACGAATGTTACAATATCCACTGTAGTTGTCCGCTAGTAAAAACATAGTTTTATCAGTCAGTATCCGTGTATTATCGCCATTATATCACGTTTACGAATCAGGAGGCTCTGGCTGGTGTGTGTGAGTGGAGGCGGGGCTCATTTGCATATATTTATAGATCTTAGATTAATGAAATAGAATGAAAACTACTTTTAAAAATGACCTTAACAATAGTTAAGCTCAGGATTGTGGTGTAACACTTTCATTCTGCGAGCAGATCATAATCAGCAGAGATGCAGACAAGGAAATTTGAGGGAAGGAGAAAACAGTAGGAGCGGGGCACAACCTAACGCGGGGTTAGTTGTAACACACGTGGTTCAAATATTTCCACACACGCTAGCATAACTAAATTTACTAGTTGCCATGGCAACACTATGCAGAGAAAAAAGAACGCCAAAATTCAAAAGCATTCTGAAGATATCGCTGAATATTTATTTTACCATAGTAAAAGTACATTTCTGGCTGAAGTAAACTTTAATTTCAGTTTTTAGTATTCATTTAAAATTAGACAAAACTGCTATTATTTTAATCCCCAATTTGTTATTTATCAGTTTAGATAGTTTATTAATGCTTCGCAAACCAGCAGAAGACAGTAACCTGTTTTAAACTCCAGTGGCGCAGATGGGGAACGTTGTAACACTGTGTTACAATATGCCCCGCTGTTATTAAACTGTGATATTCTGTGACATTAGCGGTGCAATTTACACTATTTACTTCTAAGGATTTTGATAAGAAACCACAAGAAACAGGTGAATAAAGGCTGACAATCAATGTTTAATGTTCAGAAGTTATTATTTCAAGAAAGGTAAAGCATTTTGGCTCGTTTATGTGTGTCGTGTTCTATGAGAGCTGTGTGTGGAGGGAGGGGAGTGTTTTTCTGAATGTCTAAATGTGTTTCATTTATTCGTCCACATTGTTTTGAACTACTGTACAGCTGTGTGTTGCGATTCAGGGCCGTTCCAAGCATTGTTGCGATGTCTTCATTGTCAAACTCCAAAATTAGATCTTTTTTTTTTTTTTTTTTTTTTAAACGTCATTACTTCATTTGAAAAAGTTAACACATGTATTTTACTGAAAAAATATTTTAGTTTGTTGTGTATATTTTTTTAATTCGATCAGATAACATTTTAAGATGTCATAGTGTCGTGTGCCCCTCCGATGTTACAATGTACCCCACCTACGGGGCATGTTGTCACGTTTCACTTCCTTTCTTTTGAGGTAAATAACGAAAAACTTATACACTGTAAATATGAAACAAAGCGATATATTTGTACTAGACAAGTGTGAAAATAATGTGGATTAAAATTGTACTCTGAACCCCAAGTGGATTTACATAAACCGCGAAATGCAAAAAGTGTTAGGTTGTGCCCCGCTCTCCCCTATGAAACATCTACTTCCATTAGCTTCTCCTTCTGATAAGCTATAAAGAACAGGCCTTTGATTGGCTGCCTCAAGCTCTTTGCTGCTCCAAATCCTTGAGTTCCTTTCCCAAAATTCATCTTTTGTACAGCTGCGGTCAATCCATCAATGAAGGATGATGGGTGCCCAGTTATAATCAGCAGTCTGGCCAAAGAAAATCTGGCTAGTTTATTGGCTGAAGGCAGGCTGAGTGAGTTCAGGTAGTTGAAACCTCAAATAATTCATTGTGTTCTGCAGGGCAAATGGCTACAGCTCTAATTACTGCACTGGCCGATTTTTACTAAAAACGAAGAAAATGAACTTAAAGTTTAACTATTAGTAGAGACGATGCTGCCAGTCATCTTTGGGAGACGCACAGACTTGAGAGAGGTAATTAATGCAATTAATCTCTCTCCCCCTTTCTCTTTCTGTCTGTCTGCCTGTCTGTCGGTCTGTCTAAACTTCATTATTAACTGCATTAGTTTGCTATCAATGGCTCAAATGTTACTAGTTCTAAAATGACGTTTTGGAACTAGCAACGAAGCTGTTGGATGAGCTGCGTAAGAAATTAAACCTACTAACAATAGCATTTAAAGGACAAAAACGGGACGAATGTCTTGAAATATATAATCCGATCAATGTCTTGAGGTGTGGTACCTGTAGTATAAGTGAAATAATTGACTTCGAATAATTTGAATTCTTAGAAAATAATGCACACCCGAGGTGTAACGGCCACAACGCGGTATTATTTTCTAAGAATTCAACGGCCCGTCGTTAATTATTCCTTACTAAATATATACCCAGAACTAATCCTGTGTGACTGCAAACTGGGTTATTTTAGGTCAAGGTATTGGCTTTCAATCCATAATGCCCTCAAGTGTTTAGAAATCGCAGTATGGCCTATCTATCTCGCTGTCTACTTGCTGTCTCGCTGCCACACATCCAAATGCCCATCAAAGCATAAAACCCAATGAATGCAACAGCTGTGACTCCATCATAAGAAAATTATCATAAAGATCTGATCTAATGCTGCACTGCCTTCAAAAAACTGCAGCCTGGGTACACTGTACCTCAACACTGCTTTTCTGTATGATGTGAGTTTGAATGACTTCACAGGAACCGACTCTCATTAACTGATTTCCCCACATCCAGCAGAAGCTCAGAGAGCTGTAAAGAAATATGGCGAATATACATGAAAAATACTTCAAAGGCACGTCTGTGACTCTTCTTAGATGTGTGCAGACTTAATATATTGGCTTTCTCCATAGGTCTCTCTACGGCATATGTATAGCTGATGGAAAAAGGTATGCGAAACCTTTAGAATTACGTTTAATATTCAGGAGCGTCACAGTTAAGTTACTTTCTTGAGGTCATGATAACGAATTCTATGATTAAAAATCCAGGTAAATTCAGTTCTTCTTGCAATTATATATGTGAGTTGTGACCTGCATAATATTATCTGGAGGTTCATGGAAACACATCCAGCGTTCAATGTTTGTTTGTTTGTGTTTGTGTAGGCAGTGGAGATGCTGGAGTTCAGAATGATAAGGCTGTTGATGTCTCCTGTGACTTTCTCCCAGGCTTAAGCATTTTCTATATAGATGATGGAACCAGTCAGCAATTTCCTACTGCAAGAACTGTTTTTTTTTTTTTTTGTGCTGCTGTCAGAATGATATTCCAATTATGGAAATACAAAAAACATTTTAAGTGTAGAGACGACATCTTAGATATGAAACATGACAGTCTGCAATTAGATTCTAGTGCCATTTCTTTTTTGTCACGTATCTGAGATGTCATAAACATTTTCATCACATCTCAAATTGTGCACTATGTTTAATAGCATTCTGTGATAAAAATTATGGAAATAAATTTTTTTAAAAAGCATTACAAAAATCCACAAGTAATCGACACAACGCCAACCATCAATTAAAAGCTGCGTGTTTGTAATAAACAAATCCATCATGGAGATGTTTTCAATTCAAACCTAGAATCCTCTATTCATTTTTGGAATAAAATGTTCAACTCTTTTGACTTGCTAAGGCGAATTTCACACTTTTAAAACTGAAAGGTAGCATTAAAAAACTGAGATAAACAGCATTACAAAAGTCCACAAGTAACGACTCCAGTACATCAATTAATGTCTAGCAAAATGAAAAGCTGTGTGTTTGTAACTGAACCTCTAATACTGTTTTCTTCAAAGAAAAAGTAGTCTTGTTTGAATCAGGAGAGAAATGTATCCAGATCAATTGGTTACAAGCAAAAACAGTCCAAAACATTTACATTTGTCAGTGGATTTTAATGTGAGAGGACAACAGGAGATGAAGAATGAACTGTACTTTTCACTTTACAAGACAACTGATGGACTGGAGTTGTGTGGATTACCTGAGGATTATTTTAATGTTTTTATCACATGTTTGGATCCACTGGTGATACTAAATTTCTCGAAATCTATATACAAATATATATATATATATATATATATATATATCTAATCTGATGATTAGTAATTTTCCTTTTTTTGCGTAAACTAATCATGCTTTAAACACTAGTATGTATGAGTTAAATTGCATTTCATAATTGAAAATACTGAGATTTTAAGTGCAGTATCAGAATAATTTGTTTGTATTTGATTAAAATATGTGACCCTGGACCACAAAACCAGTCATAAGAGTCAATTTGGAAATTGAGATTTATCAGTAAATAAGGTTTCCATTGATGTATGGTTTGTTAGGACAGGGCAATATTTGGCTGAGATACAACTATTTGAAAATCTGGAATCTGAGGGTGCAAACCCACTCCTCCCGGTCAGAACATCACAGTCTATTTATCAAGGTTTGTACCTTAATGTTTATCACATGACCAGCTGTGTCAATCTTCGATGTTGGGGTTGACGAGAGTGGCGAGAGAAGACTACGATGGGGGATCCAAAAGCACAGTGTTGGTTAATAAAGGTAAGTTTAATTTCTTTATTTAATTTAAGGTTGTCTTTATTGTTGCTGTGTTTTCATAAAAAAGTAACAATGAACCACTAACTAAGCATTCATTTTAATTTTTTTTTAGAAAAACGTTTTTATCCTTTTTTTTAGTATTTGGGTTACAGTGCAACTAGACTATTTGTGACCCTGGACCACAAAACCAGTCTTAAGTCGCTGGGGTATATTTGTAGCAATAGCCAATGCCAAAAATCATTAGGAAATTATGTAAAAATCATTAGGAAATTATGTAAAAAAGATTTTTTGTAAAATACCTACTGTAAATATATCAAAATGTAATTTTTGATTAGTTATATGCATTGTTAAGAACTTAATTTGGACAACTTTAAAGGTGATTTTCTCAGTATTTTGATTTTTTTTGCACCCTCAGATTTTCAAATAGATGTATCTCGGCCAAATATTGTCCTATCCAAACAAACCATACATCAATAGAAAGCGTAATTATTGAACTTTCATATGATGTATACATCTCAGTTTTGTAAAATTTAACCTTATGACTGGTTTTGTGGTCCAGGGTCACATTTGTCTATTCATTTTGTTAGCAGAAGTTAGAAATATATGCGAATTTGCCATTGTACCATTTTATGGCTTATGTGTTATAATTACAGTTTTTCTCAATTGCTAAAACACTATAACCAGTCTTTTGAACTAAAATTTCAAAACTATAACGCCATTTTTGAAAAAGCACACCCATTTCCCTAAACTATAAACACTATTCCCTGCTTTGACACATGAGTTATATTTGGTGAACTGTTACTTCAAAACTCTACACACAAATCCCTACATTTCTCAGTGCTTACACCATGAGGTCATTTAGAAAGCACAAGCATTCAATATTGTTCACTCAAGTCTGCAAAGTTTGAGCTCAATTAGCACACAATTATCCAACTGGAAACACTAGGAGTCAAAATTTAGCACACACCAATCAGAACCTTCGATGGAGATAAAAGGATAAAAGTTTTTCTCAGTCACTTTGGTGCATTTCTCAGATCAGAAATGAAATATACATTTGTCTGCAGTTTCCTACATTATCAGTTGCTATTGTCATGTTGCTCAAAATGTATTATATACTGTAGTTCTCTGTGCAATAGTCTTACCCCTCAAAACATCAAGTCATTAGCTCATCGTATAAATCATTACCTAAATGCAAAATTTTTGATCTAGTTGTCCTAAACTGTCTATCATATATTCTACACATTTCTATTAGACTTTTTGTAAATTTGCCATGAATTATTCAAGTGAATCTTGACTTTCACTAATGAAGATAATATAGATCAACCAATGATAAAGCAGTTCTCTGAAATAGATCAAAGGTACATCTCATGAACCTTCCATTGGAAAGCAAATAGACAGAGGACAACACAGGAGTTACAAATTCTGACAGTGGACTTTCTTATTTTTATTTTCACCTTTGTGCCCATATTTCTTTTTTTTTTTCTGTTTCACAATGACGTTGTGTGCTTTTATTTTATTTTTTTTATTTTTTGTCAGACCACTAGTACAAGTGTAACTGTGAATCCTATCCAGTCTTTTTCAATCAATATCCCACATACAGTAATGTGTAATTTTGAAGAGGAAGAGTAGTAGGTGAAAGAGGAAGAGGAGGAGGAGAAGGAGGACGATGACGACAACAACATGGAAGAGACAGAGGAAGAGCAAGGGCAAGAAGACAAGCAGTCTCATATATTTTAGTTGATGAGTGCCAGGGTTGGATCAGGCATGCAGGAGGATTTTACCCCTGCTGCCTGGCCAGGGCTAATTTAGCCTGTGATGCTGAAGAGGTTCTTTGGCCTGTCCCAGACCAAAGACAGGATGCTGGGCAGAATAATTATTTAATTAATTTATTTTTGTTATAAATTTGAATGTATATAAATGAAAATAAATTCAGAAAGATTCAGCTAATTTTTAAAATTTATTAGTGTTTCCAATAAGCAAAATTAACCATATATTCATTAATATGCTTCACAAAACCTAAGCAATGAAGCAAATGACCTCACCTAGTGAACAGTTTGAATTAAACTGACTTCAATGTAATTTAACTTGATAATTTCCTATAATTGGTTACTTATGAGAAACCCAAAAACTGAGTTCTTTGACTAAGATGAAAACATTTTAAAATGTTAATTTTAATTTTTTTTTTTTTACATTTTGTAATAGAATTGTAACTTGGTTTATCATGTTATAAAGGAAATTTGGAGTTGATCATGAAAACTATGTTTGTGTTGCATGATGTGTTTGTGAATTGGAGTGTGGAGCAGTAAGGGGAGAGGGTGTGTTTGTTAGGGTGTTGATTTCAAATATTTCAAATATACAAAGAGAAATCACCTACTGGACCTTTACCAGGCTATAAAGTACTTCAGCACTTCTTGGAGTTTGTCAGAATTAGTGAGTTTTTGTTTGTCCACCCGCCTCTTGAGGATTGACCACAAGTTTTAAGATTTGGGGAGTTTCCAGGCCATGGACCCAAAATATCAACGTTTTGGCCCCCGAGCCACTTAGTTATCACTTTTGCCTTATGGCACGGTGCTCCATCATGCTGGAAAATGCATTGTTCTTCACCAAACTGTTGTTGGATTGTTGGAAGAAGTTGCTGTTGGAGGGTGTTTTGGTACCATTCTTTATTCATGGCTGTGTTTTTGGGCAAAATTGTGAGTGAGTTCACTCCCTTGGATGAGAAGCAACCCCACACATGAATGGTCTCAGGATGCTTTACTGTTGGCATGACACAGGACTGATGGTAGCGCTCACCTTTTCTTCTCCGGACAAGCCTTTTTCCAGATGCCCCAAACAGTCGGAAAGAGGCTTCATCTGAGAATATGACTTTGCCCCAGTCCTCAGCAGTCCATTCGCCATACTTTTTGCAGAAGATCAATCTGTCCATGATGTTTTTTTTTGGAGAGAAGTGGCTTCTTTGCTGTCCTTCTTGACACCAAGCCATCTTCCAAAAGTCTTGGCCTCACTGTGTGTGCAGATGCGCTCACACCTGCCTGCTGCCATTCCTGAGCAAGCTCTGCACTGGTGGCACTCCGATCCCGCAGCTGAATCCTCTTTAGGAGACGATCCTGGCGCTTGCTGGATTTTTTTGGATGCCCTGAAGCCTTCTTAACAATGCAGTGGAAAGTTTTTTTTTCGGGATTAAGTTCATTTTCATGGCAAAGAAGGACTATGCAGTTCATCTGATCACTCTTCATAACATTCTGGAGTATATGCAAATCGCTATTATAAAAACTTAAGCAGCAACTTTTCCAATTTCCAATATTTATGTAATTCTCAAAACCTTTGGCCACGACTGTACACTGGATGTGGCGCAATGCGAAACGAAAGATTCCGGACAGTAAACTGTTTCCTTATTTATTTTATTACGTGGTGACACAACATATAAAATGATTTGCAATGGTTGCTTTGTCGTGTCCAGCGGAGACAGACTTTAGCTGTTGCAGCGCAACACGACACGACGTGACACATGTTGCATCTGGTGTAGAGACCATTATAACTTAAAGGTGTCACAGCACACTTAAAACTTTAGTAATTGAAAATCTTACCTGTTGGCAACTCTTCTGTCATCTGGGGCCTCATTTATAAAGACTTGTGTAGAAACCATCCTTGATTTTATCTAAGAACTTTTCTGATTTGATCGTAAGAGCGATTCAGAGAAACGAACGTACCACGAAATCCATGCGAACGCCAGTCATTCGGTTATAAATCACAAATGATCGTGGAATTGTGTGCAGCTGAATGTTCCGCCGTCGAAACGCCCCTACTTAATTAATTAACATATAAAATGAGCTCATTCCTAAAGCAAAAACTCTGTGACAATGGCAAGTAAAAAGGAGCGCAAGAAATCAAATTATAGTGAGGCTGAACTATCTGCAATACCAGGCATTACCACAAGGAAACGGTCGTACGCCAAGCTGGAATCTGACGTGGAGATAAGTACTTTTCCACGTCAAAGACGGTTTTTATAAATCTGTACTTTGACGTGGATTTGCTCGTACGAACACTCTAAGATCAAATCAGTGCGTAAGAAAGTTTTATAAATGAGGCCCCTGTTGTGGTCTCTTCTCCCTGAAGATAATCACATTTCTGAAGAAGTCTTGACTTGATATTAGAGATGTCGTGTCACACACTGGTGTGTTTGTGTACAAATATATACATATAACTATGCTTGAAACTTCTCTCATAGTGTAAATAAACTAAGGTGCTAGCAGTCCCATCCAGAAGGGGCTGCGGCAGAGCTTTCCTGCTTCCCTGGCCTGTTAGGGTGGCCTTTCCCTAATTGCACAGGGGTTTACAGGTTTACCTGGATGCAGATTATAACAGACTGCAGTATGGGCACATGGCTGATCTGTCCCGCTCAGAGTTCTGCACCGGAGCAAGGAACCAATCCGACAGAAAGATGGGCCAGTTAGTTACAGATTTTTTTTTTTTTTTTTTTGGAAATAGTTTTTGTACAATTTGCTTAGTAAATTTCAGATTCATATTTGTTAGCAAATTGGTTGCGATTTTCTTTTAAAAAGTATCATTTGTCGTTTTTTGGCTACCTAGGATGTGCCCTGTGTCCCACCCACCACAACCTAACTCTAAGTGTTTCCTCTGGGGTGAACTCACAACCTTGCCCAAATTTTTCAGGTGACCAAGGTGTGCAATGCGCAGAGTTGCGCTCTTGGTCCATTGCTCTCCGCCCTGTCCAGAGGGCTGCAGCAGAACTTCCCTGGCCTGTTAGGGTGGCCTCTCCCTAATTGCACAGGCACTTGTCAAGGCGGGTTGCCTTGATGCATACTATAACAGTATGCAGTATGGGCACATAGCTGATCAGCCCCGCCCAGAGATCTCCACTGGAGCTCGGAACCAACAAAACGACAAAAAGAAAGGTAAACTTGTTACAGATTTTTTTTTGTTTGAAATGTTTTTTTTTTGTACAGTTTGCTTAGTTAATTTCAGATATTTGTTTCCAAATTGGTTGTGATTTTCTTTTAAAAAAAAAGTAATTTTTTTGGCAACCTAGGGTGCGCCCTGTGACCCACCCACCACAACCTTACAGGACACACACTAGTCCTAACTCCAAGTGCGTAACTGGGGTGAACTGACAGCATTGGCCATCCCTGTGGAAGCAATTAAAACTTTAAAATCGTACCTGTTTGTGCTTTCATTTAAAATCTTATTTGTGAGTGACTTGTTATTTTTCATGGTCTCTTTCTGAAGACACAGACATGCTTGCAAACACATTGAGTTAATAGAGATGTTGCTTTACACGCTAATGTGTGTGTTATTTTTAAATGTGATTTAAATATTTAAGGATTCACTTTGAAAATAACTTATCTGACAAGGTATACTTATAACTTTGTTTCTTTTCTTATAGGTTAACTATTAACTAAAGTACATTTTTGCTTTCATTTAAAGGTTGTATCAGCGATTTCTAGCCTGAAACATAAAGCGTCAAATTCAGCTGACCTTTCATCACGATCCGCTCGCTGCCTGCCCCATAAATTGTCTGTGAAAAAAACGCGTCTCTCTGGTCAGCCTAGGGTCCGAGATATGCCAAAAAAACAATCGGCACTACCAACCTTTCCACACATAAACAAACAGTGTTCCAACCAATCAGCGTCAGGGGTTTGGTGTTGTGGACTTTCCTACTGGTGCTGGGATGTGAGGGAGGCGGAGCGAAAGTCCACAACACCAAACCCCTGATGCTGATTGGTTGGAACACTGTTTGTTTATGTGTGGAAAGGTTGGTAGTGCCGATTGTTTTTTTGGCATATCTCGGACCCTAGGCTGACCAGAGAGACGCGTTTTTTTCACAGACAATTTATGGGGCAGGCAGCGAGCGGATCGTGAAGAAAGGTCAGCTGAAATTGACACTTTATGTTTTAGGCTAGAAATCGCTGATACAACCTTTAACATACTTGTTGGTGACTTTTATGTCATCAGTTGTGGTCTCTACTTCTGAAGACGATGACTTGCCTGCAGATTTCTTGATTTGATATTGTAGAGATGTTATTTTATCACACTTTCCACTTACTTGAAATCCTTGTACATTTCTTGTGTATGATGGTCACAGACTCCGATTTTTTCGCTTCAGATTTTGATTCCATCCAGTCGGAGGATATCAAACATGTTGGATATTTTCAGCTGATTTTAGAACACATTGTTTTGTTATGCGTCTCCTAGCAACAATAAACTCTGACGCTTTCTTGGCAACAGCCACTAGGTGGCGCCAGAGCCATAGAGAACGAAATTACTGCAGGGAAGTAGTGTCTGACACGAAAAAAGTGCAAAAAGTCATGCTACAAGGTTAGATTTTCAGATTTTACCCACCCAAAATTGGCGAATCTCACAGTCAAAACAGAAGCGCAATAGAAAATTTCTCAAATGAAATCATCAGTAAATGTTACTACTACAGAAAAATGTTGTATTGTAATATTATATATGTTTATGTTGTCAGTTGTGGAATTTAACCATTAATTTTACATTTGAGGCAGTTTGAGCCTGTTTTTTTTTTTTGAGTATTTTAATTTTATACAACTTTGCAACCATGCACTGCACATTTGCTATTACTATTATTAGTTTCTATTATAAGTCTGAAATATATTTTGTATTTATACATTATATTGTATGTTTTAATCCCCTGGAACACACTATATATTTCACGAGTTCGCCCTTACATCTAATCTGCTTGAGCATGTAGAAAGCATATTTTGGCGCGCTGTCCTGGGGGAGGGCTCCGGGCCCGGAATACAGGCCGAACCCAGAGAACTCCCCCTATCCCTAGTATGGGATAAAAACAGATTAGAAGTGGGGAATTGGGGTGGAGGAGGGATGCCAAGAAACTATCACAGGACGGAGGTAAGAAGGCGGTCTGTTTATATATGTGTTGTGCTGGTTAGGATTATTGGGTAAACGAATTACACCTGTGCCAAATTGGTTGATTATCTGATCATGCTCCTCCCGAACCTTGTTAATAAAACATCATATATTTTTTATTTTTTATTTAACCTTTATTTAACCAAAAAGAGCTCACTGAGATTAAAAATCTCTGTCACAGGAGTGTCCTGGCCAAAATGGGCAGCAATACAATCAATTACATCACAGATAAACATCACACAAACAAACTAAAAACACATTAAAAGCAGTTGCATATTGTTAGATCAACTTCCATTTGCCGGATAACTGATTTAAAATGATCTAGAGGCAGCAGATGTTCTAATTTTAATTTAGATTGAAGGGAATTCCAGTCAAATGGCGCTGCATACATAAAAGACTTCTTGCCTAGCTTAGTTCGAGTAAAAGGAACAGAAAGAGTATAACAGTTTTGCGAACGAAGAAAATAATTCTTGGTAATTTTCTGTTGCATAAAACAACAGAGATAAGAAGGCAACAACCCCAAGATGGCTTTGTAAATAAATAAGTACCAGTGCATTTTTCTTCTGGTGGACAGAGATGGCTAACCTACTCTGTGATACAAAGTGCAATGATGAGTTGAAGGTTTACTATCTGATATGAACCTTAGAGCACCATGATAAATGGCGTCTAAGGAAGAAAGAAGATAAGAAGGTGCAAACTGATATACAACATCACCGTAATCAATGACATGATGATCTTACAGAGCATCGTTCCTTGCTATGTCTGTCATAACTGAATAATTAAATCATTTTGGAGATATTTTGTTTGTTGACATTCATGCTTTGGACATTAATTTAAGACAATATTGCAAAAACAGTTTACTGTGAAGCTGTTATATTCCTGTTATATGTTTATTTCTAACATTTCCAATTTTGTCAATTTAAATGTTATATGTTGGTATTAATTCAGCGTTTGTAATGCTAATACTTAAACTTGATATAGGAAATTTAACCGAAACTGACATGGTTTCTAGAGAGCAAAGATTCTGCACATTTAAAAAAGTATTTATCATTGAAGTATACATTAAAGAGATTGCAATAGTGAAACAAGTCTTCATTAATTGAGACACTGACTCCTTCATTTTTTAAAGTTTTGTTCAAATATAGACTTAAGCAATGAACATTCTGTCAGAACCAAGTTTTGGTTTAAAAATTTACAGAAGTATATAGAATACAATACAAAAAGTATTAAGAAATAAACCGAAAGGAATAAAAAAAAATGTTGTCATCATTCAGGTTGTGTATTTTATCTTTAATATAATTTTTTTTAGTTGATTACGTTGTTTTAGTTGAATTAATTCAGTCAATATTTTTTTTCTTCTTTTTTTTTTTTTACCCAGTTTTAACATGGATTTTTGTGGAGACCGGAACACGAGAACAGAAGTTAGAATCCATCATGGTGTCGCTCATCAGTTACTCAGGATAAGGTAGACACATTCCTTTACAGAATAAATCTTCTGCTTCACAAACACCTTTAAAATTACCCAGGCAGCCTTAGGAATGTGCACAGTTAGGTAAAGCAGATGCACCATCATGTTACAAACAGCAGAGGCCGATATTGCATCATTTATTGAAGCCAGATAAAACTTCAAGTAAAGTGGGAAACAGCTATAGGGGAAAAAAAATCCAGATTCCAGTTGATTTACTTGGCAAAATGTATTTTTTTGCAAATATTACATTTTAATCTCATTATTTGTTGTATTGTATACAGCACATATTTATTATTTTGTGACTCTTGGTGATAAATTATGCCAGTCATTCACCAGTAGATGGCAAAGTTTAGTGTGCTACAATAATCAGAAGTAAATTGGAGGTCAAAGGAAGGTCAACAACAGCAGCTCCTGATTACTGATAACAGCACTGGCTCACATGTTTGCACTTGTGAATTTGAAGCTCATATTCAATCTAAAGTGAAGCCAAGATCAGATTATTTTATTGTCTCGTGGTTTTGAGTATAAGGTACATCATTATTTATTAATATGGTTCTGATTTATGACTCTCATGTGTTCCTCCTGAAGCCACAGACACACACACACACACACACACACACACACACACACACACACACACACACACACACACACATGTTGGGTTTACATGTTTTATGGGGACATTCCATAGACGTAATGGTTTTTATACTGTACAAACCGTACTTTCTATCGCCCTACACCTACCCTACACCTAAACCTAGCCCTCACAGGAGATTGTGCATACTTTTACTTCATCAAAAAAACTCATTGTGCATGATTTATAAGCCTGTTTCCTCATGGGGACCTGAGAAATGTCCCCACAAGGTCAAAATCTACTGGTATTCCTATCCTTGTGGGGACATTTGGTCCCCACAATGTGATGAATACCAGGTACACACACACACACACACACACACACACACACACACACACACACACACATGTTGGGTTTACATGTTTTATGGGGACATTCCATAGGCGTAATGGTTTTTATACTGTACAAACCGTACTTTTTTTATCACCCTACACCTACCCTACACCTAAACCTAGCCCTCACAGGAGATTGTGCATACTTTTACTGCATCAAAAAAAAACTCATTGTGCATGATTTATAAGCCTGTTTCCTCATGGGGACCTGAGAAATGTCCCCACAAGGTCAAAATCTACTGGTATTCCTATCCTTGTGGGGACATTTGGTCCCCACAACGTGATGAATACCAGGTACACACACACACACACACACACACACACACACACACACACACACACACACACACACACACACACATGTTGGGTTTACATGTTTTATGGGGACATTCCATAGGCGTAATGGTTTTTATACTGTACAAACCGTACTTTCTATCACCCTACACCTACCCTACACCTAAACCTAGCCCTCACAGGAGATTGTGCACACTTTTACTTCATCAAAAAAACTCATTGTGCATGATTTATAAGCCTGTTTCCTCATGGGGACCTGAGAAATGTCCCCACAAGGTCAAAATCTACTGGTATTCCTATCCTTGTGGGGACATTTGGTCCCCACAACGTGATGAATACCAGGTACACACACACACACACACACACACACACACACACACACACACACACAAACAAACAAACAAAATTAGATTATCAAAATATTGTTCTTTTACAAAAAACACAACTTTACAGAGAAATAATAACAGAAGCTAAGATGTTGAGATAAACATTAGCAATAGTTTCATCAAATTTTTGTTATTTTTGTAAAATTATTGTGTGAATAAATCATATTCACACAATAATTAATATTTTTTTAAGTTTGCTGTATTCATTCAAACAATCTTAAAGTACAATGAGACAACCATAATGCACTTTCCATGTATTTATCTCAACACAGTGACACTGGCCAAAAATATTTCATCTCTCCTTTCCCCTCACCTTTACTTTCCCTCCTCAGGAATGTCTAATACAACAGGAGTGAATAGTTTTGCATGAGTTTAATGCATAGCCTATTCATTGTAAATATAAAAAATCACTCACAGTTAGTTCTCCCTTTAGACCACCTGACAGTTAAAGAGAGATAGAGCGAGAGAGAGACACCGTAATTAACTTCTTTCATGACTGGAGCCATTAGCAGCGCAGCGCTGCATTAAAATTGCATCGTAATGGCTGGAGGCTGATAGGCTGCTTGAACAGTGGATACATCTGAGTTCTGCTGGGGGTAGAGTGCTGATGGGACATCACAAGCTCAAGTTTTCTTGAGCTGATCTTGTTAGAGCTTTAACTGAGGGTGCTATTGAATCATAGAACCGGGCCTGGTTGAAGGTCCGAATGCAGTTTAAGTGCAGCTTCAAAAGACTCTACAGGAAGGAGGAGGTGACGTGAGGCCAAGTATGGTGACCCATACTAGGAATTTGTGCTCTGCATTTAACCCATCCAAGTGCACACACACAGAAGTGAACACACACACACACACACACACACACACACACACACACACACACACTGGTTTACATGTTTTATGGGGACATTCCATAGGCGTAATGGTTTTTATACTGTACAAACCGTATTTTCTATCGCCCTACACCTACCCTACACCTAAACCTAGCCCTCACAGGAGATTGTGCAAACTTTTACTTCCTCAAAAAAACTCATTGTGCATGATTTATAAACCTGTTTCCTCATGGGGACCTGAGAAATGTCCCCACAAGGTCAAAATTTACTGGTATTCCTATCCTTGTGGGGACATTTGGTCCCCACAACGTGATGAATACCAGACCACACACACACACACACACACACACACACACACACACACACACACACACACTCACACTCACTCACCGTGAACACACACCCGGAGCAGTGGGCAGCCATTGCTGCGGCGCCCGGGGAGTAGTTGGGGGTTCGGTGGCTTGCTCAAGGGACTCACCTCAGTTGTGGTATTGAGGGTGGAGAGAGTGCTGTACGTTCACTCCCCCCACCTACAATCCCCACCGGACCTGAGACTCGAACCGGCAACCTTTGGGTTACACGGTCGCAGCCAAGGAATAAGGGTCTTATCTAGTGAAATGATTAGTCATTTCCTAAAAAAGTTAAAAATATATATAATTTTAACCACAAATGCTCATCTTGCACTAGCTCTGCAATGCATGGTTGCAACTTCACGGATTACACAATCACTATATAAAAGGTCATGCGTGGTTATTTCTTTGCCTGTGTACTTTGGTTCAAAAAGGTAGTGTGAAAAACTTTATCTAATTTTCTCCTCCAACTTCAACATCCTCTGTTTTACCTTTTTTTGTAAAGTGTTTTACTTGCACATTCAGTTTGTAAACACTGGGTCAGTACTTCTTCTGCCTATGTTTTTTTTTTTAGAAAATGACAGATCATTTTACTAAATAAGACCCTTATTCCTCAGATGGGATTGTGTAGAGCCCTTTGAAGCTGCAGTGAAACTGCGGTTCCCTCCAAGTGTGCCACAGGAGTCCCGAAAAGTGAAGCCAAAACATTTCGATCGCCCTCCAGTGGCCGGCTGAAGTATGGGTCATAAACCCCACCCTATCTGTGTAATCTAATGGGATGTGAGCCAAACTAAATAATCAAATTACACTTCAAATAATTTTTTTCCAAAGATGGTTACCATCGTGTGACGTAGTAATAATGCTGATTCATGTTCAAGCAGGGGCGCCGCTAAGGGGGGGAAAGTTAGGACAATTCTAAGGGCCCACGTCCTTTAGGGGCCCCCAGAGATCTGCTTTGGTGTGGTAGAGGGGGCCCAACCTCATATTTTGTCATAGGGCCCAAAATTGCGAGCGGCGCCCCTGTGTTCAAGTGTTCGTTTTTCTAATAAGTTTGCTTTTAGGTAGTTATTTGATGTTTGAAAAACGGGGTGGGGTGTCATGATTATGATCTTTGTGATTGGGTCTGCGGGAGTTTGGGTGGGATTTTGATACTGCAGCTCTACCTCATGACAGATTCTGGCTCCAAATGACGTCCATCTTTTTTAAGTCTGTGGTTCTCTCAGCCACATTTAGCCGTGGAGCTTGCTAACTAGCACATTATTAGGCGTTTTGCAAAGATTCATAAAAAAACCTTATACTCACTTCTTCTGTAGGTGAAGCTGGATCATGAATGATTTGCGCAAACAGACGCATTTAGGTAGATTATGGGGCGCATTCAATTCAAAAACAAGGTAATCCTCTGCATCTTTAGCGGCTCAGAGTAAATATCGTGAGTAAATGACAACTGCTATGTACATTATTACATCCAACAGAACACCTCAGTCGCTTAGGAGACATTCTTGTCTACACCTGCTCCGGTGTCAAAACAATGGTGGACAGTTTACAGCTCACTCAGGGCGGGTCTGTGTGACGTCACACAGCTAAGAATCTGAGAATGGCTTGATTTGAGAAAGGGGTTATTATTTATAGGGATTTTAAAAAGCCACTGCTTCATTTGTGGCCAAGTAATGGACTCTGAAACACGTCACTGCAGCATCACCTGGAATGTTGCTCAGCCAATCAAATTAGAGGACTATAACACATTTTTGTATTATTGTCCACCTTTTTCCTCAACGCGAAAGTAAGCCTATGGGTGAGAAAAACAGTTTGCACTAGTGTGCTCATAGTTAAGATAATACATTAAAATAATATGGTGAGACACACCAATTTGGAATGTCAAGCAGCAAAACAAGCTGTTTTGTACAGCTAAAAACAGCTGGATGCGGATGAGACCGGAAGCCACACCCATAAAATGTACAAATGACCACGCCCCCTTTTACAGGAAGAAGGTGGATAATTATTATTATTATATGTAATATTTTATATAATAACAACAATAATAAAAATAATGTAGTTAAAATTAGTCTCTATCACAGTTCAAACATTTTGCTGAATGGAGCGAAGAAAACTGAATAAGCTTCTTTTAGGTCAGATACATAATAATGAATGACGGGATGAAAAGTGGCTCACACAGATGGAATGGGTGAATGAAGGCAACATTACCGATGACGACCACATGGTGGCAACACACACAACACTGCAGTTAATCACATGTTCACAGGAGCTTTGAAGTTGCCAGTGGATGTCATGTACCAACATTGTGATGGGTGCACACATATCCATAAAAGTGCAGACTCCGACACACGAAAGCCCCGACGAGAGAACCGAGGAAAGTTGTCCGGGGCGCGCAACTTATCCAGACCTCACGAAGAGATGACATCCCACCGGAGAGACGCGCGCCACCTAAACTGCACGGTTTATTTTGTTGATTGAGAAAAGTTTGATGAAGATATACAATGTTTATGAATGGGAGTTCTCTGAACAGCTCTGCACTGGACCCTAGCGAGCAAGCACTTCATCGGCCGCCCTGGGTCACTACTACTCTCGGGTGTTTCCTCATATTCACTATAGTGGTGGATATTTTAGGAAACCTGCTGGTGATTTTCTCTGTCTACAGAAACAAGAAACTTCGGAACGCAGGTGAGTTGTGCGCGCACATGTTATTTCACAGTAACTGCTGAAATGTTGCGTTTTATGCGTGAAGACAGAGGAGGATGCAACAAACAACCACTGTCAGTCAGGAATCAGAAAGGAGAGCGCGCACGCATCTCTGATATACACGCACGTTTCATCGCATGTGTTGTGTCGAAATCTGTACACCAATATTTCCCTTAACCCTGACGACAAATTATTGCAAAATTTGTTTCAAATGCAATCAAATTGCACTTTAAACTTCAAACGTGTGCGTGCTTTTACGTAAGAATGTTTGCAAAAGTAGCCTACCATTATAATGAACATCAATACCAGCGATTACAACTAGAAAATAAAAGCTTGTTTAACAGTTGTAACATTATGATTCAGTTGATTCTACAGTGTGCAGTTTAGTGTTTATGTTACAAAGTAGCCTAATAATAAATACGAAGTAACAGTACCAATTAACAACATGTGCTTAACATCTAATTATTGAATAACTTGTAAACACAGCTTGTTAGTAAAAATATGACTTTAAAGTGTAATATGGGCAATTGACATGATGTCAGTGTTTGTAATATGAGCAGTGGATATTTTTTGTGGACATCACTTCTTTAAAATGAACTTGAGAGGTGGCGTTAGTAAAATAGGCTAAGTCATCATATGTGACCCTGGACCACAAAACCAGTTATAAGGGTTTTCATAAGTCATTTTTTCCGTTGATGTATAGTTTGTTAGGATAGGATATATGGCCAAGATACAACTACAACAAGAAAATCTGGAATCTGAGGGTGCAAAAAATATAAATATTGAGAAAATCACCTTTTTAAGTTGTCCAGATAAAGTTCTTAGCAATGCATATTACTAATCAAAAAGTTTTTATATATTTATGGTAGGAAATTTACAAAATATCCTCATGGGACATTATCTTAATCTTTTATTACTTAAAATCCTAATGATTTTTGGCATAAAAGAAAAATTCATAATTTTGACCTACAATGAATTTTTGGCTATTGCTACAAATATACCCGTGATACTTGAGAACGTTTTTGTGGTCCAGGGTCACATAAATGGTAGAGTCTAATGTCCGTTGTAACCAAATATGTGTGTACTAATGCAAAACAATTTGCCTGCATCACATTTGAATGCCTTTCAGATCATATCTGACCAAGGTTATTATGTGGGTGAATTTAGCAACACCTCTTTATGCCTTATCAAAACTTCTACAGTATTAATTTTTGGTAAGCCACCAAAGTTGTAGGTGGTGTGTCACAGTGGTAAAAACAATTGTAATACTTGAGCTAGTCAGTGAAATGTTGCAGGTTTGAACCCCACAAGTCACAAATCAAGGGTCATCATCATTGAACCCTTCAGCGAGACACCACAAACTGATTGCTTCAGTCTACTCCCTGTGCACATGCTTGTCCACATACAAACAGTACAGAGATTTTTATTTTGCTACTTGGGTTTTTGATGATGTTTTACCATTCAGAATCAGTAATTGAATCCCAGATTCTGGTGCATTGATGTTTTTGTAATTTGATTTCCTTAAAAAAAGAAAAAGATTGATGATTGTCCATTAGCTAAATAATGCTCTTTTTTAAATCTTAAAATAATGTACAAAGAAAATCCATATGTAGCTATAATCAATCATCTATGCTGCTATTGTTAAAATTCACTTTCCATTGTGGTAAGCGACACTAGAAATAACTGTTACATTGATCATAAATGTATATATAGATTTTTGTCAGTATAAATATTTCCTTATGTGTCCCCTGGGAAAAAAGAACCAGTTCTGAATGGGTTAAAGGAATTATTTTGGGGACTCCATATCTGTGTACCTGTCAGCAGCTGTGCTTTGGGTCTTCCCTCTCTTTTGCTCTGTCATCATGTGAGATTGTCTAGGCACATTAAACTCTGATCTGAACCGAGAGAGGCTGTTTGCTTCTATTAGGGAAAATGAACATGTTCTTTGGATTTGATTGACGTGCTTGCTGGATATATGGCAGTTTATTTTATTATCTGTCCACATCGGTATGATGTGCCATGGGATTGTATTTCTTATCCTGTCAATCACAGGGTGGGAAAATAACACACGAACAGGAAACCTGTCCAAAATCTGAATAGCAGATAAGTACTGGAAAACGTGACTCATATAGACTCGTTAGAAAAACAGCGGACTCAATTTAATTAAGCTTTAACCCGCATTGTGGATATTGACATTTTTCCAAGGCGCTCATTAAATGTGTGTTGGGAGCGCGGACATTTGGGACGGAGAAAAGTTTATGGAAAGAGCGCGACGAATATCTGCGCGCTCATGTTTGTCGTGCTCGCGTGCAGGTGGAGGCTGTTTCTGTTCCAATGTCAAGTTCACGCGCTCCCCGCTGTCAGTTCCCGTGCGCCTTTGAGCTGACCGCTTATCTCAGAGCTTGTCGCATGTGCGTCTCTAGGTCGCCAAGGGAAACACGTGATTCATGCTTGCATTCATTTGATATTACAAATTTAATCCTCTATTTAATTTTAATCCATAACAATCAAACGAATCAAATATACACGTGCTTACGCATTGCAGTGCATGTACAGATAATACGACACTGATAAACCCATGCAGCCATAGTTTCACAGCAAATGCACACATTTGTTATTGCATTTTTATTTACTTCTTGAGTTATTTGGGATAATGTGGTGCTCATCGGGAAGTTATTGTAAAAGTCATGCTTATTAACTGTAAATAATTTAGGCTACTGTTTGAGAAACCATCCACAAATACTGTTTTACAATAATCCAGTGATGAAACATACAGTTGAAGTCAAAAGTTTACATACACCATGAAGAATCTGCAAAATGTTAATTATTTTACGAAAATAAGAGGGATCATACAAGTCTAGTACTGACCTGAATAAGATCTTGACATAAAAGCCGTATATGCACTTGTTTCTTTATACTGTATTGTTACCTGAATGTTCCACAGCTGTGTTTTTTTTTCTGTTTAGTGACAGTTGTTTATGAGTTTCTTGTTAGTCCTGAAAAGTTAAACTGCCCGCTTGTTCTTAAGAAAATTTCTTCAGGTCCCACAAATTCTTTAGCTTTTTAGCTTTTTTGTGTATTTGAACTCTTTCCTACAATGACTGTATGATTTTGATATCCATCTTTTCACACTGAAGACAACTGAGGGACTCTCATGCTGCAACTGTTAAAGAAGCCAGGGGGTGCATAAGAGCCAGGGGGTGAAAACTTTTTGAATTTGAAAATCAGGGTAAATTTAACTTCTTTCGTCTTCTGGGGTATATGTAAGTATCTTCTGTAGCTTCTAAAGGGCAGTAGTAAAAAAAAAAAGATATTTAAGCAAAATGAGAAAAATGTATACATTCTCATTCCATTCAAAAGTTTACAACCCTGGCTCTTAATTCAGAATTTTTCCTTCTGAAGCATCAGTGAGCATTTTAACCTTCTGTAATAGTTGCATATGAGTCCCTCAGTTGTCTTCAGTGTGAAAAGATGGATCTCAAAATCATACATTGTTGGAAAGGGTTCAAATACACAAAATGTTGAAAAACCAAAGAATCTGTAGGACCTGAAGGACTTTTTTGAAGAATGGCGGGCAGTTTAACTGTTCAGGGCAAACAAGGGACTCATGAACAACTATCACAAAAAAACCAAACAAAAAAAAAAAAAACACACAGCTATGGATCATTCAGGTAACAACACAGTATTAACAATCAAGAATCAACTATTATTTTTTCTTGTGGACTATATGCAAATGTATTTTATGTGAAATATGTGACCCTGGACCACAAAACCAGTCTTAAGTCGCTGGGGTATATTTGTAGCAATAGCCAAAAATACATTGTATGGGTCAAAATTATTGATTTTTCTTTTATGCCAAAAATCATTAGGAAATTAAGTAAAGATCATGTTCCATGAAGATTTTTTGTAAAATTCCTACTATAAATATATCAATATGTAATTTTTGATTAGTAATATGCATTGTTAAGAACTTAATTCGGAGAACTTTAAAGGTGATTTTCTCAATATTTAGATTTTTTTGCACCCTCAGATTCCAGATTTTCAAATAGTTGTATCTCAGTTAAATATTGTCCTATCCTAACAAACCATACATCAATAGAAAGCTTATTTATTAAGCTTTCATATGATGTATACATCTCAGTTTTGTAAAATTTAACCTTATGACTGGTTTTGTGGTCCAGGGTCACATATCTTATTCAGGTCAGTACTAAATGAAAAAAATAACATGCATTTTGTATGATTCCTCTTATTTTGGTAAAATAATTAACATTTTGCAGATTCTGCAAGGTGTTTGTGCTTTTGACTTCAACTAAGTATTTTAAGAGATTGCAAAGAAATGCAAACTGATATGATAATTTCTTGGTATGTAAATACAATATCATGTATAAGGTGGGCTTCTAAGGAAGAGTGTTATTGACTCCTATTGTTGGAAATGATAGAAAGCTCCTGAGACAGAGAGTGGAAGACCAGATAGTTGCTCAGCTGGAGAAAAGAGAGTGTCAAAATGATTGCAGACTTTTAATTAGGGAAAATGTAAGAACAGTTTAACGAGACAATGATAAGATTACAGAAACATCCTGATAGAAACTTTAGTCTTACCATTTATGTTTGTTTATTGTTGAATGGATGCTGGAAAATGTCTGTAGTCCATATTAGTGGTTCTCAGTTACAATTAAAGCAATTTAATTTAGTCAGTTCATGACTAAACATAACATGAGTATTTAAAAGAGACTGATTTGATTTTAATACCCACTTGATTTATTGTCATTTCCCCTACAAGTTTAATGCAAATCTAAAAGGGTGAGTTCACTCAAATTAAAATTCTGTCATTAATAACTCACCCTCATGTCATTCCAAAGCCATAAGACCTTTGTTCATATTTGAAACACAAATTAGGATATTTTTGATGAAATCCGTGAGCTGTGCCTTGAGCGTTTTAGGACCCTTGCTGTCTATGTAACGTCAGAGAGCTGTTGGATTTAATCAAAAATATCTTAATTTGTGCTCCGAAGATGAACAAATGTCTTACAGGTTTGGAATGACATGAGGGTGACAGAATTTTTATTTTTTTAAGCTGATGAGTACTTGAGCATTTTGTATATTGGAGAAATAATGTTTTTTTTTTTTTAAAGGACACTAAAACATCACATCAGCTCCCTAATTCACTTTTTTGCTGATCAATTTGACAGCACATTTAATAATGACTCGTCCCTCTCCAGTCACTGTTTTCATTTATTGTGGATTGGCTCACTTAAAGGTGCCCCTTGTATGATGGAGTCACACCTGGTTTTTGTCCAGAAGCCCAGAGGCAAACGAAGCAGAACAAAACAGGAACAAAATTTTACAGTGGACCTCCCCTGGCCACTCTGCACCTGCTGGGCTGGCTTGACATCTGAAGAAATGCACATACACACAAGATGAAAAATTACCACAGAGACAGCCGAGGCTTCCAATCACAAAGTCCCTCCTTGAAATTTAGAATGATCGAAGCAGCCGCCACAACTGCTGGACATATGGCTGTTCTCTAGTGCCAGATGAATGAGTGACAGTGTGTGCTGGGGGAGGAGTGCTGAGCCGCTGCCTGTGTGATTGCAGTGCTCACCCATAATCTGGGACGTCTCTCTCTCGAGTCATTGTACGTGTAGCGGGCGACCAGAGCCTTGTTTTTAGGTCAGAAAAGGATGTGTGTGGTGTGTGTATTTGCGGAGAGCTCTTACTGTATGCAACCCAGAGCCTTTAGCACACAGCTCAGGTTTACACTAGAGTGGTATTTGTACAATTGGTGCTGCTGTTCACAAACACTTTTACCTATGTTGCTGTTACCTCTTTTGAACCTTTTTTACAACCACACGTCAACGATTTCTTTAATGTTTTGAAAAAGTCTCTTATGCTTATCAATACAATAAAAACAGCAATATTGTGAGCATGGGCGTAAATTTCATTTAACAGTAGGGGGGGACAATAAATATAAAATTTCTCATGAGAAATTTTTGAAGGGGATGCAAAATAATACAGTCAAATTGTACTTATAAAGATAGACAACAATAAAAACAAAAACAAAAAAGGTTTACAATTTTATTTATAGTGAGGTTTGTTCGGACGTAACACAGTGCTCATTTAGTAAATGCACAGCTAAATGAAACGCCACACACTCGCGACGAGCGGGTCTCGAACCCGGGTCTCCGGCACGGGAGGCGGACGCGCTAACAAAAGGGCTAAAGGCTGGACCTACTAACAACGCTCGATAGTTTATCTCTTGACATCAGGGAAGTGAGGTATACCTGCAACAATCTAATTGTGGCCGTTAATGTTAAGTTAACATTATGCCAAGTCGTCACAAATAAAACAATGCATGGGAAACTGCTTTGGCGTCTTGCATTGCATTATGCAACAAGCTATGGTAAACAAGCTAACGTTAACTAGATAAGTAATGTTTTAATTGCTAATATAGCAGATTCATGGAAAATTACATCGGTAATCAGCATTTTTGCCGCAACTAATTTATGAATGAGTCTGCATCAACTACATTAAAGAGAATCGCTTTATTTAAAGTTAATGAAATACCCTATTTACTGGAGTTCAGCATTAATTGAGCCGCAGCCACACACCTGACTCGTGTGTGTAAAGCAGGCAGTGGGCCAAACCACTGTAAGGAAGGGGAGGGGGAACTCAACTGTTTCTAAATGCATTTTTTGCGGGGTTTTTTTCTACTTACACGAGTAGGTATACATACATATATTTTTCACAATAGAGAGTGCGATTTTTTTTTTTATAATTTTTTTAGAAGGGGGGGGACAACCTTCGGATGGGGGGGGGGCATGTCCCCCCCGTCCCCCCCGGGATTTACGCCCATGATTGTGAGATATATTTATAATTTAAAATAACTATTTTCTAGTTGGCAAAGCATTTTTTTTAGCAACTGTTTGGTATTTTTGTTAAACTGTTTGGTATTGGTGACGATGTAGATGGTGTGCGTACTACTATCCCTCCAAGTTTCAAGTCTCTATGACTTACGGTTTGGTCTGACCGATCACTTTTAGGTGGAGAATGATGATCCTTGGCCCATCTAACAATTATAATAGGGTTTCACCTAGGGCTGGGCCGATAAACGATATCATATCGAATCGCGATAAAATTTATGTTAATAACGATGATAGGCTCTAGACATTTTTTGCTCGATATGGATTAATCTAAGAGCCAATCACACAGTAGAAATATGCGAAAACAGCCAATCAGCGTACAGCGTGCGTGTGCATGTCAAAGTACAAAGTTCATTTCCTACCGCACTTTGCGAAGCAAACTTAACACCAGGACGACAAAAAAAAAGAGAGAGGAAGCAGCGACGAAAGTGAAACTAACTTCGAGTTATTATCCAAAGATGTTGAAATTGTCGACAAAAAAGGTAGCACGAATTCCGTTATATAAGTGGTTTGGCTACCTGAAAAGTGACTCTCAGCTCAGCTGAGAGTTTGGCGCGATTGTTAAAACTGAAACCGAAAGCAAAAAACGCACGCGCATTCAAAAGCAATTTTAATCCCCCCAATGCGCGCAAATTAGGCTACATGACATATCTAGGCTGTTATTAGTATGTAGGCTATGATAGGTTGTGTATGTCTATAGCTCTGTATCATGCTTGAAATATCCGTCTCTATTTGCACTTTGAATATTTAGAGAGTAGCCTACTTAGATTATGGCTGAATTGTCTGCACTTAATACGATTAAGAAAGAACCGTGTCGTAATTTTTTGTTATTTATACTGTAGATTGTTTCAAAATGCAGTGGTTGCCTCTAATTTAAATAGCTCAACCTATAATAGAGAAAATAAACAATTGTGTTAATAATAATAAATAAATAAATAAATAAATAAATAAATAAATAAATAAATAAATAAATAATTGTGTTACAAATTATGTTTTTACAATAATTTTATGTTTACATTTTGTACATTTACTCTCATTTACCATACTCTGTCACAACTTTTATTTTTTAAATTTATTTTAGTAAGTTGTTTTAATTTTTAAGGCCAAATCTGTAATCTGTTTTTGTTAATAAACTATACTTGTTTAAATGTAATTTAATGAACCCTTTCATTTTTGTGGCTTTAGTCATTGTTGGGATACAATTTTAAAGCTGGCAACATCAACAGCTTATATCGAAATATATATCGTTATCGTTCAATATGGGGAGAAAATTATCGAGATTACATTTTTGCCATATCGCCCAGCCCTAGTTTCACCACTGTGCAGCTAAACCCCTAAAAATACTAATATGAAGTAAATCTGATGCAGTGAGTGTTTAACATCGTTGATTGTGTAGAGGTTAAATATTAAATTATTAGCTGATAACTGGTATGGCACCACTATATTGTGATTTTCAATGAATTGAGCTTGTTTTCTTGTGTGTAATTGATAACTGAATTGTATTATAAATGTATGATGACTGGTGCGCTGTATTAGCTTTCTTTCTGCTTGAGATGTTGACAGAGTTCCCCCTCTGGTATTCACCTTCAAGCCTGTTATAAATTGTTTGTCACAGATTACTCTCTGTTTATATTGGCTGACTCTTGTTTTCCCGTCCACTTGCTGGTTTGTGGCTTGGGTTCATATACACAACACATTGTTTTTTTTCATATTGCCATTGCTATTCATTACTGTGGTTGTTTATTATTGTAACATTTTGGTGCGTGGGTGGGGGTAGATGAAGGCTATGTACTGAAAGTGAATTGTGGGAAGTATTTGCTGTCTCTAATAAGTTTAGCCAAGGAATTAGTTCAGATGATCCAAAGATGTTCCAAAGTCTGAAAGGAATTCATTACTTGTCCAAACTCTCAGACATGGTGTTTATAGATCTCTGTGGATTGAAATGGATTTGTGGTGGTGGGTTACCACTGGTCGTGTGTTGCTGAGTTTACGGGAAAGAATTAAAGATGCCAGCAGCAGCCTACTTCCATTTTTTTGCGACTTTAAGCCCTGTCCAGTGGAGAGAGGTGTGGAACTGGCTTCAAAAAAGACAGTCTGAGGGATTTGAGATTTGAGAGAGGTTTTTACACTCAACACGGAAGGAAGCACCCTGGGGATTCTTGCTTGGTTGGTATATGTGTTTATACCAAAGTCCCTTTGAGGCAAGTTATGTTACTCAGTGGTCATCTTTGAAACACCTCTCGGGCATGCAAGTGCAGTTCCTATCTCTTTACAATTAATAATACTTTAATAGTCAGCGCTACACAAAGCAAATGTTTTCCAGATTATATCTTAATACTTTGCTTTTGAAAAATGTTAAAATGTGACCCTGGGCCACAAAAGCAGTCATAAGGCTAAAATTTTTTGAAATTGAGATATATACAATTATACATCTGAATACATAAGCTAAATACATAAGCTTTCCATTGATGTATGGTTTGTTAGGATAGGACAATATTTGGTCGAGATTCAACTATTTATCTAATTGAGAAAATCGCCTTTAAAGTTGTTCAAATTAAGTTCTTAGCAATGCATATTACTAATCAAAAATAAAGTTTTAATATATTTATGGTAAGAAATTTACAAAATATCTTAATAAAACATGATCTTTACTTAATATCCTAATACTTTTTGGCATAAAAAAATGTTAATTTTGACCCATACAATGTATTTGTGGCTATTTGCTACAAATATACCCGTGCTACTCAAGACTGGTTTTGTGGTCCAGGGTCACAAATATACAACATATTGTACAAAAAATGTAGCTGCTTTTTATCTTAGGAAGTAAGGCCCTTGCAAATGGATCACCGTACTTGGATGTCCTTAGCATTAAAAAGTTTTTAAAAGCCTGATCTAATGCAGTGCTATTTATACATTGTAAGTGGGCTGAATTGTCTAAAACCATAGTATGTCTAATTATTTTGAAGGTTACTGTATCTACAATCTGCTAGTTGTCATAAAGATCCCCATTTTATATCATGGTTGAGATATCTAGGAATCAGAACTAATGTGTTTCCATTAGGCAATAAGCTGAACAAGGTAACTGTCCTGTCTTGACTCTTTAAGCTTTTACAGGCGTATAGTGTGTTTCAAGGGAGAGTTAAAGTAAGAGTGCACTGTACTGTAAAAAAACATCCTCTACTTTCATGCCCCCATGAGTCTGAACCCTCTGCACATTTTTGGTAAAAACTTTTCAGTTCTTTCCTCATGTGTGCCCCACTAACCATATCGTAACCTTAAGCGTTTAAGAGAAAACTCAAAAGTGATTTCAGTTCAGCTGAATGTTTTATTCACTTCTAAGGATAGACACGCCGACTATTCTGTGTGAAGATTTTATTGATTTCCTAGATGGAGCTTGGAAGAAATAATTTACCCAAAAATGAGGATTTGCTGAAAAAGTACTCACCCTGAAGCCATCTAATATGTAGATGAATTTGTTTTCATTCATTGGGACAGAATTGGAGAAATTTAGCATAATATTACTTGCTGCAGTGAATGGGAGCCATCAGAATTAGGGTCCAAACAGCTGTCAAAAACATCATAATAATCCACAATTTATGTAAGTAATCCAAAACAAGTTTAAACAAGTCCATTAAGATGTTTCTAACTTCAAACCATTGTGCCCAGTATACAAATCTTCTATCAATTATATTGCATTCTCCAGTCAAACTGTATTGTCTGAATCAGGAGAGGAATATGCACATATCAGGTACTGTTAATGTCAGAAACTGTGTTTTTGAACAACAGGAGATGGACTTTTTCACTTTTTTGGACTGGTATTTTGGCCACAAGTGACAGTTTATAGGTAAAATGTAATAATTATGGATTTGTTTCTTACAAACACACAGCTTTTCACTTCACAAAACAGAAACCGATTGACTGAAGTCATGTAGATTTCTTGTGGAATATTGTGATGTTTTTATCAGATGTTTGGACTCATTCTGACGGCACCCATTCACTGCAAATAATCCATTGGTGAGCAAGTGATGCAATGCTAAATTTCTCTAAATCTGTTCTGATGAGGAAACAAACTGATCAATATCTTGTATAGCCTGAGCACATACACATTTACTAATTAACAGCATGAGGAACATCATAGTGGGATTATAATAACATCCATGGGTTGAAGCCCCACAATATAAATTATTTGTCTTTTTTTTCTGTGCTTACAGGCCCTTTCCAGTTTGGAGAGGGATATAAAGGGCATTCGATCTGTCAATTTCCCATCATTCTGTTCTGACCATTGTTAGTGATAATAAACTGAGATGCTGGTAAATTTCAGCAAGCTGGTAATGTGTGCTTCTGTTCTGTCTTGTCCTGCTGTGCTCAAGTGTCTGATTTTGTATACACAGCTGCATCTGCAACCCCCTGTAGAGCTCAGGTGTTCTGTCTCGCACACACACAGATGAGTGTGTAAACACAAACACACATACACACACAATGTGGGGAGCAGCACTTCCAATAAAGATCACAAATTATGCTAAATAACATCTCCGAATAAATAGTAGAACACACACTCAGGGGCTGAATACCAAAGCATGTGTTAGAGAACATTAGTTTTAAAAGTCATGTTACATTATTTTGTCACTCCAAAATGTGTAAATATTTATGTTACATTGTTGCTTTTTATGGAAAGTAATGCATTACTTTTACATTACTGTTCATCTAGATAGTTACCTGAGGTGCTCTCTCTCATCTAGAAATGTAGCATTAACTGGTTGTTGTTGTTGTAAATTGATAGACTGATTGACAGAATATTTTTGTTTACACTCAAAAGTTTACATTCCCCTTTCAGAATCTGCAAAATGTTAATTATTTTACCAAAATAAGAGCACTGTAAAAAATTTACTGTAAAATTTACAGCAAGTTACTGGCAACTTTGGTTGCCAGCAATACTGTAAATTTTTACAAGTGCACTGTAAATGATTAACTACAGTTTTACTGTAAAATTTACAGCAAGTTACTGGCAACTTTGGTTGCCAGCAATACTGTAAATTTTTACAAGTGCACTGTAAATGATTAACTACAGTTTTACTGTAAAATTTACAGCAAGTTACTGGCAACTTTGGTTGCCAGCAATACTGTAAATTTTTACAAGTGCACTGTAAATGATTAACTACAGTTTTACTGTTAAAATACAGCAATTTTCTGTATATATATACTAGCAACGATATATACATTATTTAAAGCTGCTACTGTGAAATTGCAGCAATAGTTTGCAATTTTACAAGTGTACTGGAAATCATTAAATAACGTTTCACTGTAAAAATATTGTACTACTTTAATTTGTATATTCTTTATTTGCAGTATTTATTTTCCAGATTGCTGAATAATAATGACTAGCAATTTAAACAATTTATTAACTGCATAAGCTTTAAACAATATTTAACTGCATAAAGTGTTGTATAGTATGAAACTCAGTGCACCTATTATTTAATAAAAACAAAAATAATAATAATTTGACACATCTTAATCTTGATAAACAGGTCCAATTTTATTTAAAAAATCTCTTATTTATTAACTCTCAAATTTGCATGAAAGAAATGTCATAGAACAGTGTATTCAGTATTATTCTGAATTCCAAAATAAATTGGGCATGAAAATATTTACTTGAAACATATTACGCTGCTAAATATTAAGGTTAACCAATATTTAGCCAAAGTTGAAACCAACATCAAGTTAACCAACATGGTTATAATTAAATGGTTCGAAATACCATAAAGACAGTGATGAATTTTCACAACTTCATGGACAGTCCAACATGGCCAAACAACAAGCCCTCAAGTGAGTCCAAAAAAACTTCTGATCGAAAAAGGAGAACAGTTCAGATCCAGATGCTGTTCCAGCCCAGGATGCAGAGTGGCTAAAAAAATATATAAAAGAACAAAAAGGGCAATACATTAGATATTTTACAAAACAATGATACAGTCAGACAAAGACAGAGGGATGACAGATACAGTCAAAGGCAGAGAGAGTGATGATTGTTACAGTTAGATCAGTATGATATTAAACAGTAAAACACTAAAATTGTGAAAAATATTACAATTTTTACAAGTTATTACAAGTTTTATATTTTACTATACTTTCAAATATAATTTATTTCTGAGATGCAAAGCTGAATGTTCAGCATCATTACACCAGTGTTGCATGATCTTTCAGAGATCATTCTCATTTATTATCAATATCCTGATTTATTGTCAATGTTATTGTCAATGTTGTCAGTGTATGTTTTGGAGCCTGTGATACTTTTTCAGGATTCTTTGATGAATAAGTTTCAAAGAACAGCAGTTATTTAAAATATACATTTTATCTAAAAATATAAATCTTTACAATCAATTTCAATGTAACATACTATATATAAGTATAATATATAAGATTCCTGAAAAAAGTATCACAGGTTAATAAAAATATTAAACAGCACAATTGCTTCTAACATTGATAATAAATCAGCATATACAATAATTTCTAAAGGATCACTAAAGGACATTGGAGTAATTAGAAGACTAGTGTATTGATGCTGAAAATTCAGAAATAAATTACATTTTTAAGTATATTAAAATGGATAAAACATTTTAATAATATTTCACAACATTATAGTTTTTTCTGTATTTTTTATCAATTAAATGCAGCCTTTATGAGCAGAAGATACTTATTTCAAAACATAAAACCTACTGATCACAAACTTTTGAACGCTAGTGTAGATAAAGGATAAAATAACATAATAAAAGGAAAAAGATCTTGGTGTATGTGTACTTACATGTCAGTAATTCTGCTGAAAATCCTTCGCATTGCAAAGAAAACTGGTAACTTGGGTTCACTTCTGCTGGTTTCTTCTGTGTTCTGTCGTTTTAGATGGGTCTTTTCCTTTCAACTTCTTTGTTTTTCTCTCAGGATAAATATCTACAAAACAGTCAGGAAGCAGACAATATGTAATTCACATTAGTTTTAGCTTTTGTACATCTGAATTATTCTCCCTAAAAAAACTCTCTCTACTTGAGTTGAGAAACATATTCTATCATATCTACATGTAAAATGCAGGTACTCAGATTGTTAGAATGCAACTATTACCTTTGTATGAACTCCAAAACTCCGTCTGTCTCCTCTTGATAACGTTAGTCCAGAATATGTAATATGCTGCGAACAGGCCAGACAGGACAATGGGCTGGATTAAGGCATTCTTCAAATCAAAGTTAGCAAAAAGCATTAACGTTACATTCAAACAATAAGCGAATAAGCAAGTTATCAAAGGTGCTAGTACATCTCACTGCTTACGTTAACCACTTTAACAGCACCGTTCAGAGTTTACGTGACACACATCCTCCGTGAGCGGCTGACCGCGAATCGCGAGCCCTAAATACGCGTTTTATTTCGGTGCCCGTGTTAACAGATGGCTGCCTGTGCAAATTTGTTGTACATCATAAAATAATCACGAGAAAGTGTGCTGATCAGCACGACGTCGCCGTGAATCACATCTTTTGCCAATGAAGCTTGTAATTCTTAACGTAGGAACCCAGAGATGTTACGCCTATAGCCGATATAAGGCAGGGGAATGTGTGTGTAATCCTTCCGCGACTGCAGTGCCGAATCCCCGCACAAGTCTCTCTCGTGCTCCGCGGACGGAGGATTCGTTAATCTGCGGTTACCGCGAATGTTTATGACACCTTATATTCTTTAATATTCTAATACAGTTACAAATTATGAAAAATAAAACAGAAATAAGACACTTACTTACCACAGTTATGAATCGTTCTTCTTGCTGCTCCCAAATGTCGACCGTTAAAGATAATCCCGCCTCTTTAGATTTGAAATTTACCAGAATGCATTGCGGTTTACAGCAATATGCTGTATTGGCTGTATTATAAGAAATACAACCCGCTGCTGTAAAATATTGCTGTAATTTTTACAGCAATTTGTTACAGTGAGGGATTTTACAAAATGCATGTTATTATTTATTTAGTACTGACCTGAATAAGATATTTCAAATAAAAGATGTTTACATATAGTTCACAAGAGAAAATAAGAGCTGAATTTATAAAAGTGACACAGTTCAAAAGTTTACACCTCCTTGATTCTTAATACTGTGTTGTTACCTCAATGATCCACAACTGTGTGTTTGTTTGTTTGTTTGTTTTTTAGTGATAGTTGTTTATGAGTCCCTTGTTTGTCCTGAACAGTTAAACTATCTGCTGTTCTTCAGAGAAATCCTTCATGTCCCACAAATTCTTTGGTTTTCCAGCATTTTTGTGTATTTGAACCCTTTCCAACAATGGCTGTATGATTTTGAGATCCATCTTTTTACACTGAGGACAACTGAAGGACTCATATGCAACTATTAAAGAAGGTTCAAACACTTACCGAATGCTCCAGAAGGAAAAACCATGCATTAAGAGCCAGGAGGTAAAAACATTTTGAATTTGAAGATCAGTGTAAATTAAAATTATTTTGTTTTCTGGGAAACATGTAACTATTTTCTGTAGCCTGTTAAGGGCAGTACTAAATTAAAAAATATGATATTTTAAGCAAAATAAGAAAAATTTACACATTTAAAAGTTTTCACCCCCTCCCCCCCTCCCCAAACTATTAATGCATCGTTTTTCCTTCTGGAGTATCAGTGAGCATTTAAACCTTCTGTAGTTGCATATGAGTCCCTCAGTTGTCCTCAGTGTGAAAGGATGGATCTAAAAACATGCAGTCATTGATGGAAAGGGTTACAATACACAAAAAATGCTGAAAAACCAAATAATTTGTGCGACATAAATGACAGTTTAACTGTTCAGGGCAAACAAATAATTGTACTATTTTCCTGTGTTTTTGATTAAATAAATGCTGCCTTGGTGAGCAGAGAGACTTTACAAATTAATAAAAATTCCAAACTTTTGACTGGTAATGTAAATGAAAATAAGAGTTTTTGGGGGGGAAAATGGTGTAAATTCAGTATGTTATGCATTTCTACAACGGAAAAATGAAAAGACAAAACCGAAAACCAAATAGTAGCAGTGAAAGATGTTTTCTGATATCCCATGTGTAAGCCAAATGTGTTTAACTTTTCTGTTTTCAAGCAATTTGCAGCCTGCTGTGATTAAGCTTTGAACTTCTTTACTGTTAGATGTGATATGAATGAATGAAGCATACTGTATGTCCTTGGTTTGGTGAGAGTGGAGCTAATGGAGCAGTGTGTGTGAGTCTATGTGTTTCTACTAATGGATAGGGAGTAGTGCGTTGAGAATTATGTACATGCGCATACTGTATGTACAAATGTGTATAGAGCTGAAGCAGAGTAGAGCGTAATGACTGAGCGGAGTCCTGTTTGCATGCATGTGCAGCCACTAGAGGTGAGAGACAGTGACCCGAAAAGCAGTCAACATGAAAGGCACTGAAATCACTCATGCCTGCAGTGGGCATCGCAAAACATGCTCTTTAAAAGGCACAACACACGTAACACACAGCCCGATGTGTTCGTGCAGAGACGCTTCTCTGATGCACACTTGTTTACTTGTCCTCAGGACCCCTCTCTCAGTCTTCTGGGTTGCATTCCCTCCCCACCTCTTCCATCTGTGCCTATCTGCCTCTTTCTCTGTTTTTACCTCTTTGTGACCCCCTTCTCCCTCCCATTCGTTCTCTCACTCAGACATATTTTGGTTGGGGTGTGCTCATTCTTTGTGACATTTTTGTCTGTGTGCATCACTCTCAGTCTGTGCCCCCCTGCTGCTGGAGGAAGTTAATGTGTACACGCATACACACGCACGCACACACATTTGTACCTGTAGAGGAGCTAATAGTGTTTTCTATCAACACGATCTTACAAGCATGTATGGTGAATTTGAATTAAATTCAGATAATATTCAGGACTTACTGTGCATGATTTGTGACCCGTGCTAGCAAAATTAGTTGTAATGAGCAAATTTTCATAGTCTTTATATTTTTATTTCTCCATTAAAATACCTTCAAGCTACAGCCGTTTGAAGGTGATAGAGTCAGAGATTCCAAAGCAAAAGGCACGTCTTATTCATGCGCTTTGCAAATGTCAGTCAGTGCGATCGTTTTGTTTTCATCAGCATTGGTTTCAAAATCATATTTAACTGGTTTGGACTCTTGTCATCGAGAAATCGATATGAATATTCATATATTTTAATATTTTTGATGAAATCTGACAGCTTTCTGATCCTGCACAGACAGCAACACAACTACCACATTCAAGGTCTAGAAAGGTGGTAAGGACGTCATTAAAATAGTCCATGACCACATACACACAAGTCCCGTAAGTTATTGTTCCATGTGTGTACGGAACAGCTGTCACTCCTGCATTTGTAACCATTTGGCCACTTTTGGCGTCTTGCAGAAGTAAATAAGAATTTAGCTGTCTGATATCTGCCATTTTTTTGACTGAAGACTACTTTTGTCCATCGATTTTAACTAAACTACTGCTGAAAGACGTGCTGTGTTTTGTTTATGCTTGAGAGGATGCTTTAGAGAGGGCTGTCTTGCAGTGTTGCCATGTCCTCATATTTACAAGCGCTTTTAGGCATGTTGTTTGTTCTTAGCTCATAAAGCTAGGCACTTTATGGAGTTAATAAGGTGGTCTTTTGTGGATATGAGATTTATGATTTTTTTTTGGTGTTATAAAACATAAAGCATTTGGGTGTTTTAGTGTTTTTTGTGCTTGTCCTTGTTTGTTGTTTTTTTTTTCTATGAAGATCTGGCAACAGTGACACTTTACCGCAAATCTTGTGCATGCAACTAGCCCCATGTCAGAATGTGCTAAGGTTAAGACTTTTCTCTGTGCACACAAAAAGTATTTTTGTAGCTTCATGAAGCATTACTACCTTTCTGGGCTTGAACCTGTTTGTACACTTGCTGTCTATGCAGGGTCAGAACGCTTTTGGATTTTATCAAAAATATCTTAAGGTGTGTTCAGACTTTGGTTCGGTAGTTTGGTTTGTTTTGTTTCAAATTATAAATTTGGTCCTGGTCCGCTTAGCATTCACACTGGCATTTTTGACAGCGAACCTAAAGCACGCTTTAAGGAAATGAAAACACCCCTAATGCTGCCTGCTGGAGCATGCCCATTGTTGCATGTATATGATTCACCACCTGCGAACCCTCTAAAACAGGGGTCCCCAAACTTTTTTCTGAGCGGGCCACATAATTTTCTTTTGTTTAGTGGGGGGCTGGGTCGGTTTATAAAAGAAAATTCCATGGGCCGGACTGATTACTTCTATTATTATTATTATTATTATTATTATTATTATTATTATTATTATTATTATTATTATTATTATTATTTTACCTGTATTTATTATACCTTTTAATGCTAGAATAGTTTATTATTTTTTCTGCACGATAATTTCATAATTTCTTTACAAAAGATATACAGGTGCTTCTCAGTAAATTAGAATGGCATGAGTAATTCAACTCAAATTGTGAAACGTGTGTATTAAATAAATTTAATGCACACAGAGTGAAGTAGTTTAAGTCTTTGGTTCTTTTAATTGTGATGATTTGGCTCACATTTAACAAAAACCCACCAATTCGCTATCTCAACAAATTAGAATATGGTGACATGCCAATCAGCTAATCAACTCAAAACACCTGCAAAGGTTTCCTGAGCCGTCAAAATGGTCTCTCAGTTTGGTTCACTAGGCTACACAATCATGGGGAAGACTGCTGATCTGACAGTTGTCCAGAAGACAATCATGACACCCTTCATTCACAAGGAGGGTAAGCCACAAACATTGATTGCCAAAGAAGCTGGCTGTTCACAGAGTGCTGCATCCAAGCATGTTAACAGAAACTTGAGTGGAAGAAAAAAGTGTGGAAAAAAAAAGATGCACAACCAACCGAGAGAACCGCAGCCTTGAGAGGCTTGTCAAGCAAAACTGATTCAAGAATTTGGGTGAACTTCACAAGGAATGGATTGAGGCTGGGGTCAAGGCATCAAGAGCCACCACACACAGACATGTCAAAGAATTTGGCTACAGTTGTCGTATTCCTCTTGTTAAGCCACTCCTGAACCACAGACAACATCATAGGCATCTGGGCTAAGGAGAAGAAGAAATGGACTGTTGCCCAGTGGTCCAAAGTCTTATTTTCAGATGAGAGCAAGTTTTGTATTTTATTTGGAAATCAAGGTCCTAGAGTCTGGAGGAAGGGTGGAGAAGCTCATAGCTCAAGTTGCTTGAAGTCTAGTGTTAAGTTTCCACAGTCTTTGATGATTTGGGGTGCAATGTCATCTGCTGCTGTTGGTCCACTGTGTTTTATGAATCACATGCCAAATTCCACCTTCAGCATCTTCAGCGCTTCCACAGGCTTTTCAACTGGTTCTCAGCTGAAAAACTTTGGGTAACTGAGAGATGAGTCAAGTCTTGCTTTTACATTTTCAAAAGATGTCTCTGGCATTGTTCAGAGGGCCGGTCCAAATGTGGGGGCGGGCCGCATTCGGCCCCCGGGCCTTAGTTTGGGGACCCCTGCTCTAAAAGCTCATAAAAGGCACATTTCCTCCTTGCTGATCCACATTTGTTCTCTGCTCATTTTATTTTGGATACACCACTTGTTCTCTTCGTGAAATCATGTCGCATAGCATCACATCATGTCATTACTTCCTGTTTTTGGTTCGTTTAGAAGTATTTGGTCATTGTTGCATTCATATTTTAATTCAAACCGCACCAGAGAGTTTGTTTAAGAGCGGATCAAAACCTATCTCAGTCCACACCAGGGTTTGGATGGCAGCGTTTACACTTGTAGTTCGTTTTAATTGAACCAAACATGACAAGTGTGAACACATCCTTAATTTGTGTTTTGTAGATTAACAAAGGTCTTACGGGTTTGGAACAACATGAGGGTGAGAAATTAATGACAAAATTTTCATTTTGGGGTGATATTTATTTATTTCTGGGATTTCAGAAGTCAAAAATGTAATGATTCAAATCTTTCTACAGAATCCTCAGTACTGAGTTCCATCTCAGTACAGTACCCACACACTGCCTGAATGCTCACATGCACATTTTGTACACATGATCTGTTTAGAGCGCTCATACTTTGCGTCATTTTTCTTGGTCAAAAGCCCAGGTATTAAGGTATATTTACAGTTGCTATTACAGTCATTACAGTTGTTTATTTCTATATCCAGCATATTAGATAAGTGCATCCGAACACAGTAAACACCCACATGTCTGCACGTGAAAATCACTTTGGCTCTCTTATCCATCCCACCCACTCTGCGAACAGACTGTGCTGAGGAACGCTCGTTATCCCTTTATCCAATCATTTATCCATCTCTTCCTGTCTCAGGACCTCTTACGGAGCATACATGCTGTACAGCGCTGATGTTCATGCACACAGTCAGGTTTGCTGCTAACTCTGATCTGACAGTGTGAGAGAGAATGAAAGGAAGAGAAAGGGATGATAAATAAAGCTTCAAAGAACTAAAGGACAATAGCTCTATTTTACCATAATGTTGGAAGTCAGATTTTGAAGTCAAGTGCTCTTGTTGTTTAGTTTCTCTTTCATTTCGGAAGCAATTGTATATGTAAAAAAAGAGGAGGGGGCAGAGTGAAAGAGGAACCTTATTTTTCACAGGGTGTATAATGAAAGTGGCCCTAAATAAAGGTCAGAAATAAGTCATATAATCCTGTAGCTGATGCATTACCTGGGAATCACATATGCCGTGCAAGGTTGTTGTCTGCATTTTTCTTCTCCTGCTCTGTTCTCTTCCACCAGCAGCTATACTAGAGATGAGATATGATGGCTTTTTAATGGTTTCTGTCATAGGTCAAAGATACATTACTAAAGCTATTAACAAAGACAACGCAATACCAAGACACCCCAAAGAAAACATATAATTCCTGTTCTCTTGACCTACATACACCTCATAAACAGCCTATCCATGGATGTCACCCATTTGTGACCCTGAACCACAAAATCAGTCTTAAGTAGCATGTGTATTTGTAGCAATAGCCAAAAATAAATTGGGTTAAAAAAATTAATTTTTCTTTATGCCAAAAATCACCATAAGTAAAGATCATGTTCCATGAAGATATTTTGGTACTGTAAAAATATCAAAACTTAATTTTGATTAGTAATATACAACTTTAAAGGTGATTTTCTCAGTATTTAGATTTTTTTTGCACCTCCAGATTTTCAAATAGTTAATTTAAAAAAGAAATACCATAATGACTGGTTTTGTGGTCCAGGGTCACATTTCTCTTAATGGTCATTGTAAACATTCAGTATTGCTCAATATGTATATTTTGTACAAGCCAGAAACATAATTAGCTTTTTCTTGCATTGATCTGACTGAATTTGGTTATTAATTAGAATCTAACTTAAAATAAGAAGAGAAAAAAGTTATATTATATGAAAACTAATCTTAAAAAGTATCTCGACACCTGCTTAGAAATATGTACTGTGGATATAAATAGAGACAGAGATAAATAAAGAGAGAGAGGGAGACAGAAGATGAATTAAGTAGAGGGAGAGTGACAGAAAGAGACGCAATAGTAATGAAAAGCAGAGAAATGTGTTGTCATAACAATAACACAAGCTTATCTTATCTCAGGCACTGTCCTCTTGTATTCTACAGAAGCATTGTTCTATTGTGTTTTATCTCCTTCCCAAAACACAAAAAATGCATAAATGCCTGTGTTTGGGTATTTATGTGTGTCTGTCAGTGTTCGTCCATCTACGTGCATGAAAGATAGACAGAGATAAGGAGACACCAGGGAAATAAATGTATGAGAGTGAGAGTGGAAGAAAGGATGTTTCTTAAATGCAATCATGTGTTTTGAGCCTTGTAATGTGCTTTAGAGACAAAGCTGCAGAAATAGTGCTATAATAAAACCATCTATCTATCTATCTATCTATCTATCTATCTATCTATCTATCTATCTATCTATCTATCTATCTATATCTATATCTATATCTATCTATCTATCTATCTATCTATCTATCTATCTATCTATCTATCTATCTATCTATCTATCTGTCTATCTGTCTACAGGTGCATCTCAATAAATTAGAATGTCGTGGAAAAGTTCATTTATTTCAGTAATTCAACTTAAATTGTGAAACTTGTGTATTAAATAAATTCAATGCACACAGACTGAAGTAGTTTAAGTATTTGGTTCTTTTAATTGTGATGATTTGGCTCACATTTAACATAAACCCACCAATTCACTCTCTCAACAAATTAGAATATGGTGACATGCCAATCAGCTAATCAAAACACCTGTAAATGTTTCCTGAGCCTTCAAATGGTCTCTCAGTTTGGTTCACTAGGCTACACAATCGTGGGGAAGACTGCTGATCTGTCAGTTGTCCAGAAGACAATCATTGACACCCTTCACAAAAAAGGTAAGCCACAAACATTCATTGCTAAAGAAGCTGGCTGTTCACAGAGTGCTGTATCCAAGCATGTTAACAGAAAGTTGAGTGGAAGGAAATAGTGTGGAAGAAAAAGATGCACAACCAACCGAGAGAACCGCAGCCTTGAGAGGCTTGTCAAGTAAAATCGATTCAAGAATTTTGGTGAACTTCACAAGGAATGGACTGAGGCTGGGGTCAAGGCATCAAGAGCCACCACACACAGACTCTCCTGAACCACAGACAATGTCAGAGGCATCTTACCTGGGATAAAGAGAAAAAGAAATGGACTGTTGCCCAGTGGTCCAAAGTCCTCTTTTCAGATGAGAGCAAGTTTTGAATTTCATTTGGAAACCAAGGTCCTAGAGTCTGGAGGAAGGGTGGAGAAGCTCATAGCCCGAGTTACTTGAAGTCCAGTGTTAAGTTTCCACAGTCTGTGATGATCCATTGTCTAGTGTTGGTCCATTGTGTTTTTTGAAAAAAAGTCACTGCACCCGTTTACCAAGAAATTTTAGAACACTTCATGCTTCCTTTTGCTTACCAGCTTTTTAAAGATGCTGATTTCATTTTCCAGCAGAATTTGGCACCTACCCACACTGCCAAAAGCACCAAAAGTTGGTTAAATGATCATGGTGTTGGTGTGCTTGACTGGCCAGCAGACTCACCAGACCTGAACCCCATAGAGAATCTATGGGGTATAATTGTCAAGAAGAAAATGAAAAATCAAGAGACCAAAAAATACAGACGAGCTGAAGGCCACTGTCAAAGAAACCTGGTCTTTCATACCACCAGCAGTTCCACAGACTGATCACCTCCATGCCACGTGAAGGTAGATAGTATGAGATAGTGAATTAGTGTGTTTTTGTTAAATGTGAGCCAAATCATCACAATTAAAAGAACAAAAGACTTAAACTATTGTCTAATGTATTAGATGTATGTATGTAATGCTTCATCAGTATGCTTGTGCTATTTTGATGTGCTAAAATAACAACAGGAAATGTATGTGTGTGTGTGCACAGACAAGTGTGAGACAAGAAATGGTATTTTAGAATCCTTACAGTCTAGAAGCACATCTAGGGGACATATATACCTTAAATGGATACATATGTTGAATATGCATTGTTATTGGATGAGATGGAAGCATCCTGATTTGATTAGGGTATAAATGTTGAGTCAATGTATTTCATCTTTGTTGCTCCCTGCAGCTGACTTAAATGGCTGTGTGACTGTAGACCTTGCTGTAGACCTAGATGTCAATTGTTTTAAATCTGTCTGTCTGTCTATGTGTCCGTCAATCTGCTTTTTTGTCCATCTACAGTAGCTGTCTTTCTGTCCGCCCATTTGACAGATAAACAGACAGAACCATGAACAGACTGATGCACAGACATATATAGACTGTCTGTCCATATATCTATCTTTCTGCCTGACAGTTCCTCAATGTATGTATCTATCTATGTGTCCATCTGTCTGCCTTTCTGTGAATACCTCTAGTTATCTTTCTGTGTTTGTCTATCTATTCAGTTTAAAAACCCTTTAAAATCAGACTAATGGATTCAGTTCAGTAATTTTAGCATTACTGACATATAAACACTTCAAACCTTGATTACATGCTCGCTGTTCTATAGGATGAGTCACACAGATGTTGTACTTCATCATATTCATGGTTTGGGCCATTCAGACATAGAAAATAACAAGAGATCAGGGTGTTTTTCTGTTAATTGAAATGTCTGTGATGAAATGCCTATTCTATATTTATTTTATACTTATAAGCTACACATTCACATAGTGTATTGAGAACTTATAAAGTGTGTAATTCACACAATACAAGCTATTAGTTATTTTATGTTTAGCTAATTAATACACTGTTAGGACAGAAACAAGTATAAAGGGTCTATAAGACAAAAATAAGACAACAACCAATAAAGGCCTTATAAATAGCTTGTAAAGGCATACAAGTCCGTAACTAGTCATTTACAAATGCAGTTATTAGTCATACTGTCTAATTCCTGATCCTTAAAATAAGGTGTTACCGAGTGACTCAGCAAGGACACACACACCTGCAGTAAAAAATCTAAATTTATTCAGTCTAGTGTTTGACAGTGTGGACTTATATGGGTAAACATGTTGTTAAAATGCATGGGAACATCACATATCATTTTAGAATCAGCTCAAAAATGATTCAACAGGGACAGACTGACACCTACCACAGAGAATCACAATCAGCAGTTCTGTCCTGCCCCATTTTGTGTATTAGTTTGTGTGTAAAATATTACGTGGTGAACAATGAAAACTAGTATCCAAAAATACCTTTTAAAAAGTTTGGGGTCAGTACTTTTTTAAATATATATAAATTAATACTTTTATTCAGCAGACAAAAAATGTTCAAACGTAATAATAAAGACATTTACTGTATTATTTTAAAAAAGATATAAAGATATAAAGAAAAAGGTATAAAGATTTCTATTTTAAAACAGATGAGCATTTTTAGATTCAGTTCATCAGAGAATTTTCAGTAAGACACTTGTGGAAAGCAAACTTATATTGATCAGATGTTTTAATTGTGAATGTTGATTGTACAATTTAATTTGCACATATTTTGTGGACTGGTAGTGCATAAGCTCTTTACATCTATGTGTCTGTCCATCTATGTGTCCGTCAATCTGTCTGTCCATATATCTGTGTCCATCCATTTGTCTGTCTGTCCATCTATCTAGAAGTCTATTTGTATGTCTGTCCATCTATCTGTGTCTGTCCATCTATGTGTCCGTCAATCTGTCTGTTTGTCCATCTATCTGTGTCCATCCATTTGCCTGTCTGTCCATCTATCTAGAAGTCTATCCGTATATCTGTCCATCTATGTGTCTGTCAATCTGTCTGTCTGTCCATCTATATGTCTGTCTATGTATGTGTCCATCTGTCCATCTATCTAGATGTGTGTCCATCCATCTGTCTGTCTGTCCATCTATCTATATGTCTGTCCATCTGTGTCCATCAATCTGTGTGTCTGTCTATGTGTCCGTCCATCTGTCTGTCCATTTTTGTGTCTGTCCGTCTATCTTTGTGTCCATTAATCTAGATGTCTGTCTGTCTATCTATGTGTCAATCCACATCCGTGTCCATTCTTTTGTCCATCTGTCTATCTATCTATGTGTCCATCCATCTGTCTGTCTGTCCATCTATGTGTCTATTTGTCATGCATTTATGTGTCTGTCTATCTATGTGTCCGTCCATTTGTCTGTCTGTCCATCAGTTTTGATGTCCGACTATCTATGTGTCTGTCCTTCTGTCTGTGCAGCTATGTGTCTGTCAATTTATCTATCTATGTGTCCATCCATCTGTCTGTCTGTCCATCTATGTGTCTATTTGTCATGTATTTATGTGTCTGTCTATCTATGTGTCCGTCCATTTGTCTGTCTGTCCATCAGTCTTGATGTCCGACTATCTATGTGTCCGTCCATCAGTCTGTCTGTATATCTATGTGTCTGTCAATTTATCAGGCCATTTATCTGTGTCCATCCATCTGTCTGTCTGTCCATCTGTCTATGTGTCCATCCAATCATCTGTCTGTCCATCTATCTAGATGTCCATCTGTCTCTCCATCTATCCATGTCTGTCCGTCTATGTCTGTCCTGGGGCCTCATTTATAAAACTTTCTTACGCACTGATTTGATCTTAGAGTGTTCGTACGATCAAATCCACGTCAAAGTACAGATTTATAAAAACCGTCTTTGACGTGGAAAAGTACTTATCTCCACGTCAGATTCCAGCTTGGCGTACGGCCGTTTCCTTGTGGTAATGCCTGGTATTGCAGATAGTTCAGCCTCACTATAATTTGATTTCTTGCGCTCCTTTTTACTTGCCATTGTCACAGAGTTTTTGCTTTAGGAATGAGCTCATTTTATATGTTAATTAATTAAGCAGGGGCGTTTCGACGGCGGAACATTCAGCTGCACACAATTCCACGATCATTTGTGATTTATAACCGAATGACTGGCGTACGCATGGATTTCGTGTGTACGTTCGTTTCTCTGAATCGCTCTTACGATCAAATCAGAAAAGTTCTTAGATAAAATCAAGGATGGTTTCTACGCAAGTCTTTATAAATGAGGCCCCTGCTGTGTCTGTCAATCTGTGTGTCTGTCCTTCTGTCTGTCCATCTATGTGTCTGTCCTTCTGTGTGTGCTTCCAGTTGTCTATTTGTTCATCTGTCCTTGTGTCTGTCTATCTATGTGTCTGTCCATCTGTCTGCCTGTCCATCTATTTGTGTTCTTTTATGTTTGTGTCCGTACATTTTTCTGACTGTCCATCTATATAGATGTCTGTCCGTCTACCTATGTATCTGTCAATCTGTCTGTCCTTCTATTTATGTGTCTGTTCATCTATCTATGTGTCGTCCATCTATCTGTCTGTCCATCTATGTCTCTGTCCTTTGTAACCCGAAGGTTGTGGTTTCCTTTCCTTTCCTTTCCTTTCCTTTCCTTTCCTTTCCTTTCCTTTCCTTTCCTTTCCTTTCCTTTCCTTTCCTTTCCTTTCCTTTCCTTTCATCTATGTATCTATCCGTCCATCTGTCTGTGCCGGTTTCCTGCAGAGTTTAGCTAACACTTCCCTCACACACCTTTTTTCTAAGTTTGGGGTCAGCAATAGAAAGCTTGTCTTTTTAAACTTTATTTTCAGCAGAATGCTCTTTTGCTTTTGAATGTACATATACATTCTCCAAAAAATCTGCAAATGTAATATTAAGGAGAACTATTCTGAAAGCACTGTCTCTCTACTGTCTCTGTGCTGTAGCTTCCAGCTACATGAAGACAGCTGATCCATGCTTTATCTTACCTTTATGCAGCTGTGTACTCAGTTGATATAAAAATCCAGTGTTCTTGGCAGTAAGAAATCTTTCGAAAATGAAATTGTAAGAGATAAAAAACACACACAGCATTACATTTTTTTTCAATGTAAGCAGATTATCTATGATCTCTTCAGGTCAACTGAGGCTGAATACATCTGCTTAATAAAGCAAATATTGAGAGAAATAAGAGAATTGGCATGTTCGCCAATCAGACAAGATGTAGATCCCAGATGTGTGTCATGATCATAGAATATTTGACAGTCTCACAAAGAAGAATGTACTGTATGTGTGTGTGCAATTTCACATGTGTTTGTTTGTTCCTTCTGTGTTCTCCATTCTGTTTGTTTTCAATCTTCTATTGGATACATTAATTTATTCCATATTTCTGCCTGTCATGAGAAATCCCATCTGCAGGAGCACTGAATCATTGAAATAATTTTGCCCTGCAGAATTAGATTTGTACAGTGGCTAAACGGTTTCTGCCCTCCTGTAATGATTCAGGGAAACTTAAAGAAAGTTACTATCATTTTTCCAAGCAGACTGGTGGTCCAGTCTCAATGTTCAATCCATTTTATCGTATAGGGAATAGAGTTGCTATCTGGTCATTTCTCTTCCTGGTAGATAATGAGGTGTTTTTGCATCCTCCCAAAAAAAAAAAAAAACATTACCAGTGGTTTTATATTTATTATGCAAGTCATTTTGATAAAGTATACACAATATTATACTGATTCTACTGTCAAGAATACTGGATTTTGTGTTTATTATAATTTATATTATAGTAAATGTGAAAGTGGGTATTGCAATTTTTGCCTCCTTTAGTTTCTTAGAAGCACCCCACTGGAAATTTTCCTGGAATCTGGATCTGTGTCCTAAGGGCTTTTTGAGAGACATTGTCCACTTTATTATACAGTATATAAGTGGTTCCTTATAAAGTGCTTCCTATGTGAAGTGCACTTGAAAAGCTAGCAGGCAGAAATGGGGTTAATCCAATCTTTGTCAAGAATCTATTCAGTCCAGTAATTACAAATTGGAGCTCAAGCCTTGGTAATTGGTTTTATAAAGAGGAGGAGTGAAAGAGGAAAAGCGAGAAATCATCCTTTCTCTGCATTATATTGATGCGATGAAGCTTTTATTTTCCATAAAACAGATCAGGAACACCTGAGTTCATTCATCTGTATATGACTAGTTAATCTTATTTCAGAGGACTAGCCAGATGTACACACAGCTTCAGTGAGGTAAAGGTTTATCTGGTTACACTGTAACTACAGACCTTAGTTAACTAAAAAGCATCTTTCTTCATAGTTGAACATTTAAAAAGCTGTATGTTCTGCCTAAATATTTTTTGCATGGGACATGCAATTTATATCACCAATAATAAATGTGAATATAGCAGATTAAAAAAAACAAAATGACAGTTTTTCATAGGGTTGCCAAGTCTGCGGTTTTACCACAGTTATACATTTACTCTTTTTCCGTGGGTTGTTTATTAGTTTGTGGATTACAGTAAAAGTTAAATGTGATTTGGGCTAGTTTTGAATAGCAATTAGGTTGGTTTTGTTTCACAGACCTGGCAACCCTGTTTTTTTTCACTGCCTGTTTCTTTTGGCTGAGCTGGTGAAGGGTTTGGGCAGTGCTATCAGTCATTCAGTGTTGTTGTAATGTAATTTTTAGGGCCCGAGCACCGATGGTGTGAGGACCCTATTGAATCTGCTCCGTTTATTATTATTATTAGGGCCCGAGCCCAAAAGGGCGAAGGCCCTATTGTTCTTCTAAGGATTCTTATTTGTTTTTTTTTTTTTTTTTTTTTTATTTTTTTTTTTTTTTTCAACCGTTGGGGCACTTTTGGGGGCCTTAACATACTCAAAAACTCTTGAAAATTTGCACACACGTCGGAATCTGCCGTCGTCCGGACGCCACAGAGGCTGGGACCCGGGCGTGGTTCAGGGCCTCTACAGCGCCCCCTGGAACACAGTTTGAAAACTTGATGTACTGCGCACACATACTTGCGCGTATTGATATGAAACTCGGTACACATATAGAACTCATCGAGCTGAACAACTTTTGTACTCTATGTCATGGGCTCCACGCAACAGGAAGTGAGATATTTAGGGCTGTTTAAAAAGCGCATGCTCTGGAATTTAACGTACTCCTCCCAGGAATTCCATGGGATTGTCACCAAACTCGGTCAGCATGATCTCAAGACATTGGGGACGCTAAATTGCGAGGAGATTTTTGATATCTCGAACGGTTTGGCCGTGGCAAGGCGACAAAGTTATGGCGAGAAATGAGAAACAGGAAGTGTCTAATAACTGTTGCACACATTGCCTGATTCTGATGAAACTTCACCAGTTTGTTCGTTGTATGATGCCGATTCCATAAATGTGACTATTATGAGTCAAAGTTATAGCGCCACCAACTGGCAGCAGGAAACGTGTCATTTTCAAAATGCTTTGAAATCAGCCTCTTAATTTTACTCGATTTTCTTTAAACTTCATCAAAATCATGTCAAAACACGGCCGATAAGAATATGTAAAGGGGTCGATGATAAATCAAATGCTGTTGCCATGGCAACGTGTCAAACTTTAAAATTACATTCCTGTCTTTTCGAGGCAGATAACATGCTTAGAATTTCATGAAACTCAACACACACATCAATATTAATGATAGTTAGACACTGGCAAAAGGTCATAAATGGGCGTGGAGCAGGCACTCTATAGCGCCATCTTTTGACAAAAGTTGGGGGGTTAGTTTTTCCTACAGTCACCAAACTCTGTACTTATATTGTTCTCATCAATCTGGACAACTTTCTAAATCAAACTCATTAGCTAAGACCAACAGAAAGCCGGCTATTTTGATTTAAAGGTGGATTTTTTGAAAAATCAGGTAGTAAACAAATTCACACTACTCCTAAGAACAACCAGCTGTTCACACCAAACTTTTTTAACATGAAGAGAAGATTCTGAAGATGTTAAATTGCGAGCGGATTTTGGATATCTCGAACGGTGTTGACATGGTGATTTTTTAAAGATGTAGTAAAAAACATAACCCTAATTTTTTATATCTTTAAAGTGCAGCATCCAAACTCTTTAAAACTTTTTTCACACAGAGATCTAATCATTCTGAGCAAGTGCTGGAAATATAAATTTTATACAAGCTTCAATGAATTAAAGAAAATTAAAAAGATAACTCAGAAACCTGCTGTCACTCTGGTGAATGTCTCTACAGTATGTGTGTGCGTTCAGTCAGGCACAGAGAAGCTCATTATTGCAGGGGGGAGGGGTGAGAGGCAGAGAGGGTGACAGAGTAGAGAGCCATTCTACAGACCATCTTTGAACATAATGCACATACTGTATGTAGTGTAATTACATAAATATGTCTGATCTTTGAGAGTCTGATATTTTGAGAAAATATAAAGGGTCACTAAGTCTTTCATTGTTCGTATTTTGCAGTTGTTGTTTTTTATTTATTTTGTACTTAACTGTACCATGAACTTGTCCTATTCAGTCACATAGCAAAAGATTTAAAAAAATACAACTTTTTAGCATGATCAATTTATCTTCATTGATAGACAATATTTACATAGTGTTATTTATTGAATATAAAATAATAATAATAAAAAATTAAGACAAACTTTGACAACAAAACAAACGTTACTGTTATCTCTTCAAAACATCTGAAAACCATAATTTTAAGAACAGTTATAAATATATATATCACCCCGTTAAAATACTCAACTTGATTTTTAAAGATATTTTGAAAGAATGGAGCGTTTATAGAGCACTTTATTGTGTATTGCTGTACACCCACATGAACTGTGTTCATGTTCATGTTAATTCACAGTACATAAACTTTATATGAATACTTTTTCTTAGCTTAATATTAATTAACATTAATAAATGCTATTTATTTATTGGTCATGTTAACTGATATAGTTAATTTTAACAAATGAAACTGGATGGCAACATTTTATATTTTGTGTGTATGTGTCTGTGTGTTGATTTTAAAGTGTAACCCTTTTAATTCTGTAAACTTAAAATCCAAACTAGCAGATGGTTACTGTGAATGCATGTGCCAACTGGGCACCGTCTTCCTTATTGATTCTTAGTTATGACAACAATTGATTTTATACAAAAATATATTATACAAAAATTGTAAAGATAGGTAACAATGACATTTAAGCAGAAGTGGTGGATATAGAGGAAGCAATAATAACATTTTGCTATCATCATGAATTACATGTTCTTATTTGTAGCATACTGGTTCACAGTTGGCATCTATCTGAAGTCCTTGCATTGATTGCATTTAATTAAATCAACATTATATTTGGTCAGTCTGATCTTGAGGCCTTAGAGATGTTAAATTGTGAAGATCTTGAGTTTTCATTAAAGGGCATGTGCGGGGTGGCCTGACAAAGTTTGATGTTTCTGCATAGACATAGAAGTGGTTATAACTTAGCCTGAAAATGTCTGATCTGCCACAAAATTCACAGGTTTGGTAAGAGTCCTGGCCTGAAGACACCTAAAGACCAATATTCAGATATTATCATAGCACCACCTGTTGGCAGCAGGATATCTCATATATTTCACTAACTCAAACATACCAAGGTCAGTCTGCACCAAACTTCATATGTTTGATAATAGTGCTGGCCTGAACACATCTACATGCCAATAATCAGTTATAGGCATAGCGCCACCATCTGGCAGTGGCAAGTTTGGCACATTTAAATGACTTATGACATATTTTTTCTACATTTACTGTATTAAAAGCATACTGCCCACCGTTTGCTGATTTCCTGAAGCCACCGGTCGGCGGTGAGCCCAGGTGCGAGGGCCCGTTCATCGCTGCTCGCAGCTTTAATTAGGGCCCGAGCACCGATGGTGTGAGGACCCTATTGAATCTGCTCCGTTTATTATTATTAGGGCCCGAGCACTACAGTGCGAGGACCCTATTGGAATTGCTCCGTTTATTAGGGCCCGAGCACCGATGGTGTGAGGACCCTATTGAATCTGCTCCGTTTATTATTATTATTATTATTATTATTATTCTTCTCCAAAGTGAATCGCATTTTAGAGGACCTAAACATTCCCGAAAACTCACAAAACTTTGCACACACATCAAACCTGGCGAAAATTTACGTCTGATTTGGGTTTCAGAAGTGGGTGTGGCAAAATGGCTCGACAGCGCCACCTTTAGACGTTCAGCGGTGTGCGCTTTCAGCTGTGATTCACGTACATGCACCGAAATCGGTACACACATGTAACTCACCAATACCTACAAAAAAGCCTCTTGGAACAAAATCCGGAACCCAACAGGAAGTCGGTTAATATTAATATTCTCAGCAAAATTTGTGTCATTTTTGCCTTTTTCAGGTGTCGTACTTGAACGAACTCCTCCTACAGATTTATTCGGATCAACGCCAAATTTGCTGAGTCTAATCTAAAGCCCTTTGCGACGTTAAATTGCGAAGATCTAGAGTTTTCATCGGAGGGCGTGTCCGTGGCGGCCTCGCAAATTTCGATGTTTCGCCATGAAAAAGGAAGTTGCTATAACTCAGGCATACAATGTCCTATCTGTCCCAAACTTCACATGTGTGATAACACTCCTGACCTGAAGACATCTAGATGCCCATATTCAGTTATAGTCATAGCGCCACCTGCAGGCAACAGGAAGTGTCATGCTGTACTCTACAACCAACTCCTCCTAGAGATTTATTCAGATCAACACCAAAATCGGTCAGTCTAATATAAAGGCCGTAGCGATGTTAAATTGTGAAGATCTTGAGTTTTCGGTAAAGGGCGTGTCCGTGGCGGCCTGACAAATTTCGAGGTCTCGCCATGGATATAAAACTTGTTATAACTCAGCCATAAAATGTCCGATTTGCCTCAAACTTCACATATTCGATAAGAGTCCTGGCCTGAACACATCTGAAGGCCAATATTCTAATATAATCACAGCGCCACCTGTTGGCAACAGGAAATGACTTGTATCAAACTCCTCCTAGAGATTTAATGATGTCAACATTATATTTGGCCATTCTGATCTAGAGGCCTTAGAGATGTTAAATTGTGAAGATCTTGAGTTTTCGTTAAAGGGCGTGTCTGTGGCGGCATGACAAAGTTTGATGTTTCGCCATAGACATATAAGTTGTTATAACTCAGCCATAAAATGTCCGATCTGCCTCAAACTTCACTGGTTTGGTAAGAGTCCTGGCCTGAAGACACCTAAAGGCCAATATTCAGATATTATCATAGTGCCACCTGTTGGCAGCAGGATATATCATATCTTTCACTAACTCAAACATACCAAGGTCAATCTGCACCAAACTTCATATGATTGATGAAAGTGGTGGCCTGAACACATCTACATGCCAATAATCAGTTATATGCATAGCGCCACCAGCTGGCAGCAGGTAATTTGGCACATTTAAGTGACTTTGATCTATTTTTCCTACATTTACTGTATTAAAAGCATACTGCCCACCGTTTGCTGTGTTCCTAAAGCCACCGGTCGGCGGTGAGCCCGTGTGCGAGGGCCCGTTCATCGCTGCTTGCAGCTTTAATTATTATTCTTCTTCTTCTTCTTCTTCTCCAAAGTGAAAAGTCTTTTTGAGGGCCTAAACATGCCCGAAAACTCACGAAACTTTGCACACGCATCAGACCTGGCGAAAATTTACATCTGATATGGTTTTCAAAAGTGGGTTTGGCAAAATGGCTCGATAGCGCCACCTATAAAATTTCAACGGAGTGCCCCTCGAGCTACGTTTCATGTACATGTACGAAACTCGGTACACATATGTAACACACCAATACCTACAAAAAAGTCTCCTGGTGCAACATCCGAAACCCAACAGGAAGTCCGTTATATTGAATTTCCTGTATGATTTTTGTGCAGTTTTTGCCATTTTCAGGCCTCATACTTTAACGAACTCCTCCTACAGTTTTTATCCGATCATCTTCAAATTTGCTGAGTGTCATCATAAGGCCTTTGCGATGTTAAATTGCGAAGCTTTAGAGTTTTCGTCGAAGGGCGTGTCCGTGGCGGCCGGACAAACTTTGATGTTTCGCCATGAAAAAGGAAGTTGCTATAACTCAGGCATACGATGTCCGATCTGCCTCAAACTTCACATGTTTGATGACAGTCCGGTCCTGAACACACATCAGTGCCCATATTCAGTTATAGTCATAGCGCCACCTGCTGACAACAGGAAATGACATGTTTAAAACTGTTACGGACTCCTAGAAACATATTGAAAAGCGTTAACAAGTCTTAAATAGGCTAGCAACATGCTACAAACATGCTAAAACATGCTAGCAACACTTAGCTAAGAGCTAAAGCATGCTATTAATACAAATACAAAAGGAAATTGCTGTAACTCATGTATATAATGTTGAATCTGACCCAAACTTAATATTCAACATGCTACAAAAATAATAAAGCATGCTAGCAACACTTAGCTAATATGTTAAAGCATGCTAATAATACAATGAAACAGGAAGTTACTCTAACTCAGGCATACAATGTCCAATCTGCCCCAAACTTAACATGTTTGATTAGAATCCTGGCCTAAACACACGCCAATGCCCGTATTCAGTTATAGTCATAGCGCCACCAGCTGGTAACAGGAAGCCACATGTTTAATACTGTTGTGGATGCCTAGCAACATTTTAAAAAATTCAACAACTGTTAAACAGGGTAGCAACATGCTAGAAACATGCTATAACATGTTAGCAACATTTAGCTAAGTGCTAAAGCATACTCTTAATGCAATGAAACAGTAAGCTACTCTAACTCAGGCATGCAATGTCCAATCAGCCCCAAACTTCACATGTTTGATAACAGTCCTGACCTGAAGATATCTACATGCCAATATTCAGTTATAGTCATAGCGCCACCTACTGTCAACAGGAAGTGACATGTTTAACACTGTGACACACTATTGGCAACACACTAAAAAAGCCATTGAGTGCTAAACTAGTTTAAAACGTACCCAAACATGCTAGCAGCACTTACTTAGTGCTAAAGCATGTTGTTAAAGACATAAAACAGGAAGTTACTGTAACTCAGTCATGCAATGTCCAATCAGCCCCAAACTTCACATGTTTGATAAGACTCCTGGCCTGAAGATATATACATGCCCATATTCAGTTATAATCACAGCGCCACCTGCTGACAACAGGAAGTGACATTTAATGGTATTACGGACTCCTAGCAACATATTAAAAAGCGTTAGCAAGTTTTAAATAGGCTAGCATCATGCTAGAATCATGTTAAAACATGCTAGCAACACTTAGCTAAGAGCTAAAGCATGATATTAATACAAAGAAAAATAAGTGTAACTCATGCATACAATGTCCAATCTGACCCAAGCTTAATAAGTTTGATAAGAGTCCTGGTCTGAACACAAGCCCATGCCTATATTCAGTTATAGTCATAGTGCCACCTGCTGGCAACAGAAAGTCACATGTTTAATACCGATGTGGATGCCCAGCAACATTTTAAAAATATCAACAAGTGTTAAATAGGGTAGCAACATGCTAGAAACATGTTAGCAACATTTAGCTAAGTGCTAAAGCATACTCTTAATGCAAATGAAACAGGAAGTTACTGTAACTCAGGCATGCAATGTCCAATCAGCAGGGCCGGCCCTAGGATTTTGGTGGCCCTAAGCAAGATTTTGTGTGTGGCCCCAAAACACTCACAGGGCAACCACCAAATAACACCACTGCTCGTAACTGAATGAACACACATGCACTTGAATTAACAACAACTATATTACTTTATTTTAAAACAATGTCTCATTATATTAAAATATATATCAAATTTTGAAAGCACTGCAAATAATAAGAAATAGTCAAAATCAACAAAATCACAAAATCAACATATTTAAACTATAAAAGCAAATAACTTGCATGTAGCAAAGCTTTTAAGTAAAAACAATGACAAATGAACACCAATAAAAACTAAAATATTTTGACAAATAGCAATGATTAATAAGTGGAAAATATTCAAAATGATAAATAATAAAGTCAACAAATTTACACTATAAAAGCAATGAACTTGCATATAACAAGGTCTATAAATAAAGGCAATGACAAATGAACACCCATTAAACCTAAAATACTCTGACAAACAGAAATGAAAACTTAAATAAACATGAACCATAAGCAAAATATTCAAAATATAGTTAAATAGTGAAAAGTGTTAACTATTGTACAAAATAACAGCTAGAGGCTACTGTAAACACTATACAGTAGTTATTTATCTATTCACCACCATCCCACATCAGTGAGTCCTCAAAATTTTTGCCTCCTTGCTTTTCTTGAAGCAAAATCATCAATGACATCATCAAAAGACACCTGTCTGCCAACCTCATGGTTTATGCTAATGATGGTCCATTCTTGATTAAAAACCGTGTTTTCGCTGTCTACTTTTCACATTTCTCTGACGTGACATGCAGCCAGAGAGCCCGACTAGTTTACCAGCTAGCTTATTATTAAATTAAATAACCCCCTGCTGTGTTGCAATGTGTCGGATACGACATGAAAGTGCTCTCATTATGCTATTTTTTTAGAATAACTCACTGCAACGCTGTGTGCCGTTTTTCTTGTTAGCACGCAGCATGCTAGCAAGAAAAACGGCGGATTATTTAATCTGAGTGAAATGAAATGGACCAGTCACATTATAACATACCTTTATCTTGTGATCTTCTTTCCGTTTCAATTTTTCTTTTTTTTCGTCCTTCGGCACCACTTGGGAATTTTCTTTTAGGAGCCATCTCTTGTGTTGTTAATTTGCGAAATAACGAAATGCCGCGGTTACTGACCGCTGCGCTGGCTGCGTTGTTGCCATGGTTACGCACGGAGGAGGGAGCGCCGGAGCGGTCACAAACTTACTTATTTACTTTACTAGTTTTTTTTTTCACCCCTGTACTGATACGTCTGTTTAAACTGATATATTTCCGCTATTGTAGTATATATTAAAATAAAGAGAAGGTCAAAAATCCAGTCACACACTGATCGTGTGGCCCCCCCTCTAGTGGTTGTGGCCCTAAACAACCGCATAGACCGTTTATGCCAGCGGCCGGCCCTGCCAATCAGCCCCAAACTTAATATGTTTGATAAGAGTCCTGGCCTGAATACATTTACATGCCAATATTTAGTTATAGTCATAGCGCCACCAGCTGGCAACAGCAAATTACTTGTTTTACACTAACTTAAGAATGCAATGTACAATTTGCACCAAACTTGACATGATTGCCAACAGTCCTGGCCTGAAGACATCTAAAAGCCAATATTTCGTAATAGCGCTACCTGTTGGTAGCAGGATATGTCATGACTTACACTCAAGCATGCCATGTTCAATCTTCACCAAACTTCATATGTTTGATAAAAGCGCCGGCCTGAACACATCTGCATGCCAATATTCAGTTATAGGCATAGCGCCACCAGCTGGCAGAAGGAAGATTGGCACATATCAATGACTTTGACATCTTCCTCCTACATTTACTGTGTTAATAGCATAGTGCCCACCATTCGCCACCGATCGGCGGTGAGCCCGAGTGCGAGGGCCCTACCATCGCTGCTTGCAGCTTTAATTATTATTATTATTATTATTCTTATCCGGAATGAATCGCATTTTTGAGGGCCTAGACATACCCGAAAACTAACGAAACTTCGCACACACATCAGACCTGGCGAAAATGGACGTCTGATATGGGTTGCAGAAGTGGGTGTGGCAAAATGGCTCAATAGCGCCACCTTTACACGTTCCGCGGTGTGCGCTTTCAGCTGTGATTATCGTACGTGCACAAAAATCGGTACACACATGTAACACACCAATACCTACAAAAAAGCCTCTTGAGATAAAATCCGAAACCCAACAGGAAGTCGGTTATTATTAATTTTCTTAGCAAAATTTGTGTCATTTTTGCCATTTTCAGGCGCCATACTTGAACGAACTCCTCCTAGAGATTTATTCCGATCAACAGCAAATTTGGTGAGTCTAATCTAAAGCCCTTTGCGACGTTAAATTGTGAAGATCTAGAGTTTTCATCGGAGGGCGTGTCCGTGGCGGCCTCGCAAATTTCGATGTTTCGCCATGAAAAAGGAAGTTGCTATAACTCAGGCATACAATGTTCGATCTGTCCCAAACTTCACATGTGTGATAACACTCCTGACCTGAAGACATCTACATGCCAAAATTCAGTTATAGTCATAGCGCCACCTGCAGGCAACAGGAAGTGTCATGCTGTACTCTACAACCAACTCCTCCTAGAGATTAATACAGATCAACACCAAAATCGGTCAGTCTAATATAAAGGCCTTAGCGATGTTAAATTGTGAAGATCTTGAGTTTTCGGTAAAGGGCGTGTCCGTGGCGGCCTGACAAATTTCGAGGCCTCGCCATGGATATAAAACTTGTTATAACTTAGCCATAAAATGTCCGATTTGCCTTAAACTTCACATATTCGATAAGAGTCCTGGCCTGAACACATCTGAAGGCCAATATTCTATTATAATCACAGCGCCACCTGTTGGCAACAGGAAATGACTTGTATCAAACTCCTCCTAGAGATTTAATGATATCAACATTATATTTGGTCAGTCTGATCTAGAGGCCTTAGAGATGTTAAATTGCGAAGATCTTGAGTTTTCGTTAAAGGGCGTGTCTGTGGCGGCGTGACAAAGTTTGATGTTTCGCAATGGACATAGAAGTTGCTATATCTCAGCCATAAAATGTCCGATCTGCCTCAAACTTCACAGGTTTGGTAAGAGTCCTGGCCTGAAGACCCCTAAAGGCCAATATTCAGATATTATCATAGCGCCACCTGTTGGCAGCAGGATATATCATATCTTTCACTAACTCAAACATACCAAGGTCAATCTGCACCAAACTTCATATGTTTGATGAAAGTGGTGGCCTGAACACATCTACATGCCAATAATCATTCATAGGCATAGCGCCACCAGCTGGCAGCAGGGAATTTGGCAAATTTAAGTGACTTTGACATATTTCTCCTATTTTTACTGTATTAAAAGCATACTACCCACCATTTGCTGTGTTCCTAAAGCCACCGGTCGGCGGTGAGCCCGTGTGCGAGGGCCCGTTCATCGCTGCTTGCAGCTTTAATTATTATTATTATTCTTCTTATCCGGAATGAATCGCATTTTTGAGGGCCTAAACATACCCGAAAACTAACAAAACTTTGCACACACATCAGACCTGGCGAAAATGGACATCTGATATGGGTTGCAGAAGTGGGTGTGGCAAAATGGCTCAATAGCGCCACCTTTACACGTTCCGCGGTGTGCGCATTCAGCTGTGATTATCGTACATGCACAAAAATCGGTACACATATGTAACACACCAATACCTACAAAAAAGCCTCTTGAGATAAAATCCGAAACCCAACAGGAAGTCGGTTATTATTAATTTTCTCAGCAAAATTTGAGTCATTTTTGCCATTTTCAGGTGTCATACTTGAACGAACTCCTCCTAGAGATTTATTCCGATCAACACCAAATTTGGTGAGTCTAATCTAAAGCACTTTGTGACGTTAAATTGTGAAGATCTAGAGTTTTCATCGGAGGGCGTGTCCGTGGCGGCCTCGCAAATTTCGATGTTTCGCCATGAAAAAGGAAGTTGCTATAACTTAGGCATAAAATGTCCGATCTGTCCCAAACTTCACATGTGTGATAACACTCCTGACCTGAAGACATCTACATGCCCATATTCAGTTATAGTCATAGCGCCACCTGCTGGCAACAGGAAGTGTCATGTTGTACTCTGCAACAAACTCCTCCTAGAAATTTATACAGATCAACACCAAAATCGGTCAGTCTAATATAAAGGCTTTAGTGATGTTAAATTGTGAAGATCTTGAGTTTTCGTTGAAGGGCGTGTCCGTGGCGGCCTGACAAATTTCGAGTTCTCACCATGGATATAAAACTTGTTATAACTCAGCCATAAAATGTCCAATTAGCCTCAAACTTCACATATTCGATAAGAGTCCTGGCCTGAACACATCTGAAGGCCAATATTCTATTATAATCACAGCGCCACCTGTTGGCAACAGGAAATGACTTGTATCAAACTCCTCCTAGAGATTTAATGATATCAACATTAAATTTGGTCAGTGTGATCTCGAGGCCTTAGAGATGTTAAATTGCGAAGATCTTGAGTTTTCGTTAAAGGGCGTGTCTGTGGCGGCGTGACAAAGTTTGATGTTTCGCCATGGACATAGAAGATGTTATAACTCAGCCATAAAATGTCCGATCTGCCTCAAACTACACAGGTTTGGTAAGAGTCCTGGCCTGAAGATACCTAAAGGACAATATTCAGATATTATCATAGCGCCACCTGTTGGCAGCAGGATATATCATATCTTTCACTAACTCAAATATACCAAGGCCAATCTGCACCAAACTTCATATGTTTGATAAAAGTGCTGGCCTGAACACATCTAAATGCCAATAATCAGTTATAGGCATAGCGCCACCAACTGGCAGCAGGAAATTTGGCACTTTTAAGTGACTTTGACATATTTCTCCTATTTTTACTCTATTAAAAGCATACTGCCCACCATTAGCTGTGTTCCTGAAGCCACCGGTCGGCGGTGAGCCCGTGTGCGAGGGCCCGTTCATCGCTGCTTGCAGCTTTAATTCCTTTTGTTTTAGAGTGATTGAGAGCATTTGTGAACATGTCCAAAAAGTGCCTGTGAGCAAAGATGGCAGTTTTCAAATGAATACAAATACCATTAAAGGGATAGTTCACCCAAAAATGAAAATTTGATGTTTATCTGCTTACCCCCAATGCATCCAAGATGTAGGTTACTTTGTTTCCTCAGAAAAACACAAACGAAGATTTTTAACGAAAACCGGTGCAGTCTGCCAGCCTTATCATGGTAGTGGATGGGCACCAGACCTTTAAAAGTAAACAAAAACATGCACAGACAAATCCAAATTACACCCTATGGCTCGTGATGATACATTGATGTCCTAAGACATGAAACGATCGGTTTTTGTGAGAAACTGAACAGTATTTATATCATTTTTTACTTTTGATACACAGCCATTCAATTTCGTTGTACCTGTGACAATGACAATAAAGATCTATCTATCTATCTATTGCAGTAATAATTTTTTTTTTTTTTTTTTTTTTTTGGGCTGGGAGGATCTTTTACAAGCTCAAGCTCTTTATCTCTAAACATTAGGGGAAATTTCCTTGCACATAAAATGACCCCATTAAAGCAACACTAAAGAGGTTTTTTTTTACCTTAAAATAATGTTTCCGAACTCGTGCCAGTGGTTCATCAACTCATAACAGGGTGAAACGGCACTTTCGTATTCGCTTTGCGACCCTCTATCGGTTTGGGTCGTCGGGTAGTGGTTTTGTAGTTCAAATGAGACTACAAATGCGACTTGCTTTACGGGAAAAAAAAATAGCAAACAATGTCATTATTATGTTTTATTTCATTTTCATACTTTCATAAAGTCATGCAACATACTCTACCTTGTCACTGGACATCGTTATTTCCAAAGCCGGTCCTGGATAGCCTCCAAACAAATAATGTGCATGTGACGCGACGGTAGGCTAAATTATTTACGACAGCGGTAATGGACAATTCCGCTTCCAACCTGTAGAGGGAGCGAAGTTCTTTAGTGTTGCTTTAAGACAAGCGTGGGATTTTATACTTTTCTGTGAAATCTGCTATTGAGAAATGGAAAATGCAGGTGTGGAGTTTATGTGAAATTATTTTAAAAATGTTCTTCAGCACAAGTGTTAAGTGTTTCTCACCTAGTCAGGATATAATGGGTTTTAAATGCTTACGCTTCAGAAACAGTTTTTTTTTTTTTTATGTGGAAGCCCACATGCAGATGCGAATGCAGATTTATTTTATTCACAATGTGAATTCATATCTCGCAGTGTTACTAAAAACATAGTTACTTCAACACTGAAAAAACCTTAACTCATATTACAGGAGTAGAGAAGTAGATATCAGAGCACATATATTTTTGTATTATTTGTGCTATTTTTTAGAGAGACAGTTTGAGGGAAGCACAACTTTAGCACAAAGAACCTTCCAACTTTAATACAAAGCTCTTGTGTAGGTTGGTGTTCAATGTTTTTAGTTTCACTTCTAAACAACTGCCAGAATAGATGTGGACTTGTGGTGTAAAACAGATTTAGTGCTGGTGATTGTTACAAGAGTCTATATTGTACAGTCTGACATACAGTACTACTTGAGTAGGCCTTGCCTTTTCACCTATTGTTCAACACACTGCATCTTGTATTAAATAGAGATGATGTGTGGAGGTTCAGGAAGGCTTTTGAGCCACTGCATACATTGTACATCATCAGAAAAGGTGAAGGTTACTCTGAATAAAAAAGTGCACATAATGGAGCTGTTCTTACGCTATAGGATGTTTTGCCACACGACTGCTGTTCTGAACCAGAATGGTTTTCACAATGAGCCTGAAGGGTTTTCTCGAGTCATTCTATAACCTCCACAACATTTCTTGAAGTGTTGTGGAGGTTATAGAACCATAGTGGAATGTGTTTATTATAGCAGATCTGTGCTTTAAACCTGCTTTGATCAAAGTCCACTTCTAATTCTAAAGAGATTTTACAATCGTGTTTACAGTGACTAGAAAAAGTTACAAAAATTTCTATTTTTTTGTTTTTTATTTTGGTATTGTCAATTATTCACTTTTAAATGTAAAGGTTTCAAAAGTGGGTTTGCATAGTGATGGCATAGAAGAACCAATCAATGGTTTTGGGTTTCCCAAAAAAACCTTGCAACAATCAAAACACTCTACTTGATCTACTCGAGTTATGAAAACTGCAGTAACTTGCGTTTCTTTGCCTGGAGGCAACATTTCTAAAACTGTCATCTGCAGGTCCCATACCACTCACACATTCACTAAGGCTACGTTCACATGAAATATAATCTGTTTAATTTCAATTTGTGCCACTTCCATATGTGGTACTAAATCAGATACAGGTCAGATGTTTTGTGATGGATCCGCAGAGTGAACAGTACGTCACTCTAGAAGGTGAAAGGTAGTCAATGGAAGTACAGTGATGTGTCAGAACTCTTAAGTTTTAAAGTAACTCTATATACAAGCAAAATGAGGGCTTGTATATCACATCCTTGTCTTTATTTTTCATATTGCCTGCTCTTAATTTAGCTGGCTTCTGTGGCAAATCATACGGTAAATAAACGCATAATCGTTCACTTTATGTTTTCCATGTTTACTTCTGTATGACTACGCACTGCACAAGTGTTGCCAAGTCCACAATTTTCACTGTTGCTGTGGGTTGTGTTTGAACTCCCTGGGATAAAGCAATCTCACTAATGCAATATTTACGAGTCAGTTCAGAACCATGATCGGTTCACACTAGAAGTCTGATATTGACCACATTTAAAACAACAATGTGAACAGAACAGCTAAAAAATTAAGTGCTAAGACTTGCAGTGGGAACATAGCTGTGATCTGCAGGTCCCGTACTCACACAGTTACTAAGGCTACGTTCACACTGCAAGCAAATGTGGCCCAAATCCATTTTTTTTTTTTTTTGCTTACATGTGACTCAAATCTGTTTTTCTCCTGGCAGTGTGAACAGCGCAAACTGCATGGAATCTGATCTTTTCAATTCAGATTTGTGCCACTTCCATGTATGGTACTAAATCCAATACAGGTCAGATTTTTTGCAATGCAATCGCAGTGTGAACAGTCATATCGGAATAAATGCGACTTTACGTCACTCTAGATCAACATTCGTTACAATTCTATGATCACGGGGGTCACTTCAAAGATTTGTCAAGGCAGTTGCGACAGTGACAATTCTATATATATGCAAAATGAGAGCTGGTATATCTTCCTTCACATCCTTGTCTTTTTTTATAATGCCTTCAGATAATTTTGCTACCTTCTGCAGCAGATCACACGATAAACCCATAATTGCTTACTTTATGTCCTCTGTATTTACTTCCGTATGATGACGCACTGCACAAGTGTTGAAAGTCCTCATCTTTCCCGCAGAATTAAGCATTTTTTCACTGTTGCCGCAGGTTGTTTTTCAACTCTGGGATGAAGCGACCCACTAACGTGATCTTTACCTCCTGGAATCGCGATTGGACTAGTTATGAGAAGCAATTGGGCAGATTTTGTTGTGAAAACCTGGCAACCCTCGTATTGTTCTTTTGCACATGCAGTTCAGTTCAGAAGCATGATCTGTTAACACTGAAAATCTGATATTGGCCATACAAAAAAATCTGATCTAAGCAAAAAGTGTGCAGTGTGAATGTAGACTTATATAAACTCTTATCAGGCCCTGTATCAGGCATCATGCCAGAGCTCTAGTGCCTCTACTGATATCTAATATGTGCCACTTAATGGTGATTTAACAGAAGTTAATGGCCAATGGAAGGCGTTAAGGCTATACTGTAACTGTGAATAAAGGGACTGCTAGCTCTTTTCGGTTTCTGAGCATATGCATCCTTTCAAGTTATACCATGCTTATAAAAACATACCGCATCTGTGAGAGAAAATAATAAAGGAAGAAAAGTATTTCTGTCTTTTGCAGGTCTTGTGATCCCCTAAATCTTACTATATGCGTGCACACACTTCAAACACATCAAAATCCATTTAATTGTGATGTAAAGGCTAGAAATTGAGAGTACCTGGGAGTAATGGACATTTTTCATCTCTAGCCGCTTCCACCACTGGGTTTTACTGCTGCTGTTATGATGTGCTGTACCATTGCCTGAAGTGAGTTGCCTTATAAAATCTCACAACGGGAGTGAGAATTGCTGACACTGAGCACCTCTTAAAGGTTGATTGTCCTGAAATCATGGACTTATAACATGGAATATTCTGGAAACAAGCTTCTTATTGTTCATGTTCAATAAATGTGTTTAATGCTTTTCTAGGACCTTCTCCAACTCAAATCAAAACTATTACTCACAGGAGCACAAAAGGGCAAGAGACGCTATATTGTTCCTGCTGACCCTTGTCACATTCCACTTGTGGCCTTTGGTGGATTCACTTAAAAATTATTCCTGTCATAAATGTCTGTGTGTGTATGTGTGTGTAATATACTGCAGTATATTAGGCATATGGGCCTTAAATGTGGTAGTTGCGTTGCTGTCTATGCAGGGTCAGAAAGCTCTCGGATTTCATCAAAAATCTCTTAATTTGTTTTCTGAAGATAAACAAAGGTCTTACAGGTTTGGAATGACATAAAGGTGAGTAAATAATAACAGAATTTTCATTTTTAGGTGAACTTTCCCTTTAAGATTATTATTAATACAAGTAGTATGCCCTTATTTAAAACACCAGAAGTGGCAGTTTAAGTTACTAATTTATAAGCAAGTGTATGTGGAAATATCTGTGAGCTAATGTGCATTAGATTCATTAGTATCAGATGTATGTGTAGTGTGCTGAATAGACCCATGTGTGGTTCTCTCTGTAGAGCTGATGAGGTGAAATGAAGAAGCTCTGTATTCCTGACCCTCATAATATGCTCAGCTCTTCAGCCCGTGGCCTACAGGCGTAGTACACACACACACACACAGTACACACACACACACACACACACACACACACACACACACACACACACACACACACACACACACACAATGAATATAAAAATACGTAAAAGGCATGCTTGACTTCTCCACACTCTATTGTCAGCAGTTACCTCGTATGTGCTTGTCTGTTATTCAGCCTGGCACACATTTGCCTGCTGCTATCATAATTGTAACTCACAAAAGCTGGGACTGCTTCTATTGAAGAAAGAAAGTGCGTTTTACATTCAACATTACTTGAGTTTTCTGTTTATAGTGGAGGCTGTGTGTTATTTGCTCCTTTCTGTTATAGTGTGTTGCTTATTGTGAAAAGGAAATTTGCCATCTTAAGGGTATTGTAGGAATGATGTTTTAATTTGAAATTTTAGTTTTGCTTTAGTGTGTACTATATCAAAGTACCTTTAAGGCAAGTCATGTCACTCGGCGGCCATCTTTGAAACGCTACTCAGGCAGGCAAGTGCAGCTCCTACTGTATCTCTTTGAATGGGGAAACATCAAATTCTCCAAAACTGTTCACCAAGCTTACGATTAAATTTCATATTTTAAATCTCCAAAGAAATCCAACAAGAGCTGCCTCATGAATATGGTTCCATGTGCTCCAATAGCGTTAAAAAATGCTTATTTTTCCGGCTAAATGAGCCAGTGCGCATGCGCAGTACTGAGCGCACGTCTTAGGGGCCGTTCACATGTCGCGCCTAAAAATGCGTGGAAAACGCTAGGCGCGCCGCTTTCTTCCTTGTCAACAAAGCGCTCAGGCGCTTGCGCTCCGGAAGCGTCTGCCGTTTCTAAGCAACCATCAGCTGCGCTCTAGCTCCAAGCTGCGGTGCGCTTGCGACATTCTGAAAAGTTGAGATGTTTTTATCTCGATGCGGCGCGGACGCGCCCGGAAAAAACGAGCGCGTCGCACCGCGTGCGTGTCGCGACCGCGTCGCTTCCAAAATGCGCGCGCAAGCCGCGCGTCTCCATTTGAAATAACGAACTTGCGCGCGCAAAAGACGCTTCATGTGAACGGCCCCTTAGAGCGCCTCCTGTTGCTATAGCAACCGGGACTTCTAACGGCAGCTGCAGTGATGCGCTGACTTTACTAATCAACAATAGACCTTTTTCACAGAAACCGGAAATACGCAATCGCAGGGTATGCAGACTTCCTGTGTAATGTCAACACAGCAGAAAGCCGGGTAATTTAAAATTAAAATGGAGAGAGTCTACACAACTTCCCTCACTGGTTTGCCAAAAATAACTTTTGCCGACCTGATAAGAGTCGTGGAGGAAAACTCCATCACAAAGAGGAACAAATTGGATAAAGGATATACATTTTTCCACTAAGAGTTTATCCGGGACGTTCTAAAACGCTTAACGTGGCTTAACGTACGTAAAAAACGACCAGGAAACCCCACATTTCTGTCAAACCTTACTTGGAACAAACACTAACTACTATCAAAAGAACGAGCCCTTATTCCACAGATAAAGTGAATAATATCACGTTAAGCGTTTTCTCCCCCATAGAAGCCCATTATAAGAAAACAGTTTAACGTGGTTTAACTTACCTTAACAGCGACCAGGGAAGACCAAACTTCTGTTAAATTTCACTTATAATAAACACTTTCTGCTCTCAAAAGAACGAGCTCTCATTCAGCATATAAAGTGATCGCCCCCCATATAAGTCCATTATACAAAAAAAAGCTTAACGTGGCTTAAAATTTTACTTATAATAAACACTTTCTGCTGTCAAAAGAATGAGCTCTTATTCAGCATATAAAGTGAATAATATAAAGTGAATAATATCACGCTTTTCTCCCTATAGAACTCCATTAAGGAAAAAGCTTAACATGGTTTGTTATAATGGACTTCTATGGGGGGCGATCACTTTATATGCTGAATAAGAGCTCGTTCTTTTGACAGCAGCAAGTATTTATTATAAGTAAAATTTAACAGAAGTTTGGTTTTCCCTGGTCGCTGTTGAGGTACGTAAACCACGTTAAGCTTTTCCTTATAATGGGCTTATTTGGGGGAGAAAACGCTTAACGTGATATTATTCACTTTATCTGTGGAATAAGGGCTCGTTCTTTTGATAGTAGTTAGCGTTTGTTCCAGGTAAGGTTTGACAGAAACTTTAAGCGTTTTAGAACGTCCCGTTTATCCATAACTTTCAAGGTAAGTAACGTAGCTAACGTTAAAGAGCAATCAGGCTAACAAATTACTAGTGTGTCCACTTAGACCGAGGACTAGGGTTATAAGGTTATGTATGGATAGTATAGAGGACATGTACAACTTTATTAAAGCAATATAACAGTCGTGGTCTTGATGTTACAAACAATCTTGCTTGATGTTTTCGCCATCTTTGTTGTTAAACTGGTTACCGGCATACTGGGGCGGAAATAGGTTTACACAGCAATTGCGTATTTCCGGTGCAAAATACGGAAGTTGTGAGAAAGGTCTATTGGCTCCTCACTAAGAAGGCGGGGCTTCGCGGCCATAATGAACGTTGCATTATTCCCCATTTAAAGCGTCCTTGCTAAATAAAAGTATTATTTCTAACATTTATTTTCCAAAAAAAAGCTTTTGAATTGTTGACTTGTATAGTGTATAATGATACAAAAGCATTTTATTTCAGATAAATGCTGATCTTTGGATCTTTCTATCCATCAAAGAATCCTGAACTGAAACAAAAATGTACTCAAGTGTTATAATATTGATAATAATGATAAAATGTTTCTTGATCAGCAAATCAGCATATTAGAATGATTTCTGAAGGATCATGTGACACTGAAGACTGGAGTAATTATGCTGAAAATGTAGCTTTAATCACAGGAATAAATTACATTTAAAAATATATTCAAATATTAAACAGTTATTTAAAATAGTAAAACTATTTCAGAATTTTACTGTTTTTTTGTTGTACTTTGGATCAAATAAATGAAAAGAGATTTTTTTTAAAACATAAAAATTCTTACTGTTCAAAAGCTTTTGACTGGCAGTGTACATTTAGGGTAAAAATTCGAAAAGCCCCCATTTATAAAATATGCCAGGTTTTTGGCATTTTTGCAAGTGCAGAGAGGACAATTACAGAAGACCACCACACACCACTGCTTTTGGAGGACATGCTTGTTTGAATAGGACAGTCTAATGCTTGACACTCGAGTGGATGAGAAGTAGAACTGACAGTCCTGTCAGCATGAGGATTGAAGGAGTGTGTGTGTGTGTGTCTGTGTGTGTGTTTGGTGACTTGGGCTCAAACCTGACATCTGACAGGGTGAAGGCCTTAGCAGCACTGTGCGTATTTCTCTGTCTCCACCTCTCTTTCAGGCTTCATGTGAATGTGCGTGTGTTTCAGAGACTGTGCCACGAATCTGTCAGCTCGTGTCTTGCCAACTTTGCTCCAAACTTGCCTGACGCGGAGTGTGACACCACCTGTGGTGTTTTGTCATCTCTGCTCGCTCATGGGAGACGCTGAGCTTGTCAGACAGGTACCGTCACACCGTCCGCAAGCCACGGCATAACACCAGTGACACGAGGTCGTATCGTGCTGGTCGCAAATGATTCAGGAGAGCGTGTGGGTTGTGATTGTGATAATAAAAGCACATGAAAGTGGAGCATTGGTTAAAGCTCCCTTTTATTGGATAGTTCAAATGGTGGACTCTTTCACGTTTTGTTTCACCGTCAACAAGCCAGGTGCAAAAGCTAATTGACTACTTGAGCATTGCTTGAATGAGACATTTGAGTTTTATCATATGCAGAGAGACAGGAAAAGTAAAAGGAAAACAGTGCAATGAAAGAAGAGAAATGTTTGTGTCATGTCTGCGTCATGAAGAAATCTGTTCACCCCAGCAATCTCAGCTGTCCTTAATTCAAGCAGGCAAGCAATGCCAAGAGACAAAGAGAAAAGAAAAAGACATGATTGAGTGGATATGATATAAATTGTTCTGGTCTTTTTTGGATAAATTTGAAATGCTTGATAGCATCTTTTTATATAGCATATATATGAAGTGGTTCTCAAATGTTTTAACTAAAATACATCACCAGTCAAACGTTTTTGAATAGTAAGATTTGACGAAAATCCTGGAATGTT
>NC_133366.1:37604074-37631283 GCF_049309525.1 Garra rufa | reverse complement strand
TATATATATAATATACCCAGACAGCACACATACGTCGGGCCGACGTCGTTCCGACTTACAAAACTCCATCTGCGCGATGTCGCTCAGAGATCGTTTGCTAATCGGCAAGACGTCGCGGCGATGTCGGCATTTGATTGCAAATGCTCTCCGGCCGATGCAGCTTTAAATCCCGGCTGCTCTGCGTGGGCGCGGTTCACCGGCGTTTTGCTCATCCTTATTCTAACGTACCACCCGCGGCAGGAGCCGCTGGTTTATAATAAAACAATACACACCACACCACTCTCAATAACGGTTGCTTATTTATTGACATTTTCGAAGAAGACATTAAATATACAAATACATTTACATTTATCAGATACTTGTATCAAAAGTGACATACAAATGAGAAGCATTCACTCTTTCAAAGATTAACTATGTTTTTTACCACACATTTGCAGTAAAACCATAGTAAAAACTAAATCAATATTTTTACAATAACCATTGTTTAACAAAGACTGTTTCAGTAAAACCACAGTAAGTACAAAACTAGTTTTAGCACACTTTAGGTATACCAGTTTATTATACCAAAAGTACAATTGTAGGGTATTTTTAAAAAGAAATGTCCATATGACATCAGCTCAAAGATAAAGGTAATTATCTATTTTTATTGCCGCATCAGAATCTAATCTATCTTCATGGCATAAACCGATGTACAATATTACAAGAGCTACATGAACACAAAACAATAACCGAGCAAACACTACAGCAGTTAAAATGTTTTAAGTTATATGATACAAATTTTTATTTTTATTTTTCTGATAAAACCTTACTAAAGTCTCTAGTGAAGTGTTCAGTTAAACACAATCCTTTAACATTATTAAAGGGTATGTTCAACAATTGTCAATCCACTTTGTATGCTACAAAGTTGTTAATATATGTAAAAGATTTCTCAGAGAACCCCAGTTTATTTGTCAGCAAAACTCTGCTGCATGACGCAAAACACAGTATTTTGTCATTTTGTTGATGCAAAAAGTGTTTTTGTCAAAACTCATCATTTCATTATGAGTCATCCTGCAGAGTGTTGCTTATAAGTAAAAATGGATTTATAGGTACGCATAAATCATTTACAGATTTACAGATATTAGAAATACTGCAATAAAGCAAAGCGGGTTAAAAATTGATACCCTTAAAGGCAATATAAGAATAATATTTCACAGTTTTGTACGTCCATGTACAGTTGGCATCATCTGAAGTCTTGTTGAGTGTTGCCGTCTTCTGAAGTCTTCACAAGTAAGGCTGGATCCAATCTAGAACTGGCGTAACCTCTGGTAACCTTGGGATGGGCATCCAGAGAAAGAAACAGGAAAGCAAAAGAAGAAAGATTAGCATAGCAGCTGTTCATATTATTTCAGACAAAGGATGATTTATTTGACATATAATGTCTAGTGCTATGTTATGAGATGTGTTATGTGAATGCTTGGCTAAAAATGTGTATTTTAAATTCATTTAAACAATAAGATGTACCTGACCCCCGGACATTATCGGGAAGACTCTTTCAAAGTTATGGAATAACATACAAAAAATTCTACTTTAGTGGACTTTGATATATCCTCACTATTATCAATAGTTCAGAGTTTTGTAACCTCATTACAGGCCAAGTACTATAGCTGCTGTTGCCCGTATTTGTGCTTATTTTGATCTGGTTTAATCACAATAAGGATTTTTTTAGAACCCTTGGTAAATATATTATTTGTCCTCAGTATTCAGGGAACAGACACAGTCTCTACAGAATGGACTACAGTACATATGCCACAGTATCATTTAAAGGGTAAGTTCACCCAAAAATGAAAATTCTGTTATTAATTCCTCACTCTCATGTCATTCCAAAACTGTAAGACCTTTGTTCATCTTCAAAATCTGACCCTGCATAGACAGCAAGGGCCCTACCATGGTCAAGACACAGAAGGGTAGTAAAAGCATTATTAAAATAGTCCATGTGACATCAGCGATTCAACCTTAATTTTATGATGCTATGAGAATACAAATTTAGTTTCTTTTGTGCACAGAATTACTCTCATAGTTTCATAAAATTACAGTTGAACCACAGATGTCACATGGACAATTTCAACAATGTCATTACTACTCTTCTCTGTTTTGACTGTGGTGGTACCCTTGCTGTCTATGCAGGGTCAGAAAGCTCTTGGATTTTATCAAAATATCTTAATTTCTGTTCAGAAGATGAACGAAGGTCTTACGGGTTTGGAACAACATGAGCGTGAATAATTAATGACAGAATTTTCATTTTTAGGTGAACTAGCCCTATAAGTGGGAGGTACATCATAACTGTAATGTGCACTACCTTTCAAAAGTTTACATCTTTTAAATAAGTCGCTTCTCCTCACCAAGGATACATCATATCGATTATGTAGCCAAAAATCAAAAATGTAAAAGTAAAAACAATAATATTGTAAAATATTATAACAATTTAACAAAAGATTTTGTTCCCACTTTACATTAGTTGGCCTTAACTACTATGTACTTACATTTAAATTAATCATTTGGTACATAGTACTTATTGTGTACATACATGCTTTTACATTGTATTTATATATTTTTAAAAACCTATATGTAATTAATTTCTGTAATTACCACTGTTGACCCATCCCTTACACCCTAACCCACCCTTAAACCTACCCATACCATCAAACCTGTCCCTAACCTTACCCATATCCCACCTTAATAGAAGCAAGTGTTTTGCAATGCAATATGACCACATTAAGTACATTGTACTTATTTTTTGATGTAAGTACATAATAGTTAAGGCCACCTAATATAAAGTGTGACCAAGATTTTTATATGAATATATTGTGAAATTACATTTCTTTTTATCAAAGCTGCATTTTCAGCATCGTTACTCCAGTCTTCAGTGTGACATGATCCTTCAGAAATCATTCTAATATGCTGATTTGCTGCTTAAAAATCATTCTTAATTTCTAATTATCAATGTCTTATTATGATCAATTATCAAAAGTTAAAGGAAACATTTCTGTTTCAAATAAATGCTGTAAATGCTGTTAAAAAAACTTTTTTATTCATCAAAAAAATCATCCTGCGTTAAGTCAAACACATGATTAATGATTTCTGAAGGATCATGTGACCCTGAAGACTGTAGTAAAGACTGAGTAAAGATACTGAAAATGTAGCTTTGCATCACAGAAATAAATTACTTCTCTAACTATATTAAAATAAAAAACAATCATTTTAATTTTGCAAAAGAAATTAACAGACACATGGTTATAAAGGGTAAATATATTGTGGGGAAAATGCATATGAAGTTATTTTTATGAGATTCTTCGGTTCACCTGTATTTCCTGCTTCTGTCAGCAGAGAGATTAAGACATTTTGAAACCTTGGAGCTTCCCTTCCGTTGTGGAGGCTTTATTTCTGTCCCCCTGAAAGAACAGAACATATTTTGTCAGTATGTGTTTACCTTACAAGATCAAAAAGCATTTTCACTTGTTTTCAGCCATTTAGGTTCAATAAATGAGCCTACTTCCAATAACCCACAGACAAACTGTCAGCAAAAAATCTACATCAGATTTTTTGTGAAAAAATCAGGGATTTTATTTTTAGGCCATATCGCCCAGCCCTAATTTTGAGCTACTTCAAGATGAAAGCAGCCAGCAAAGAAGTTCAGCCAAAGAGTAAATTGACCAATTCAAGTCAATTTGAGATGATGCAATTTTATTTATTCTTGTGGCCAGTGAGAAATTTGCTTGAAGGTTCATTCACAGGGGCCTCTGGATTTTCCGAAAGTGCTTTCTTATCATTTATATGAGGAGGTGTATGTTTTTATTGATTTGTATTAGAGGGTTGAAGGTGGTTTGCTTCAATTTTGGCGAATGCTTCAAAATGAACAAAAGCCTGTTAATGTGAATCTCGTGAAGTTGGTCTTTGGTTTACTTCTAAGCATTTTAGGTTGATTTTTTTGTCTGTTATGTGTTAATGTAGGTAATAAAGAGAAACAGATTATGGGGTTAGGAACACCAAGGTCATGTCTGATGTGACGTGTCAACAGAGGAATCTTGAGACATCGGATCCATTTGCAACAGATTTAATATATCAGACAGGTTATACAGGCGTTGGTCAATACTGGCAAACTGGTGTGGTGTAGGCAAATCCAATCGGGTAGTCAGAGTCCATGCAAAGGGGTCGAGGCCGGCGGCAGAACAAAGCAATAGTCCGTATGGATAGCGTGGGTCAAACGAGGGCAGGCAGCAGAGGATCAAAAACCACATAAACAGTCCAGTTGGCAACGTGTAATCAGTCCGATAGAAAACGCTCAGGATTGGGAGGAAAACCATCAAAACTTCGCGATGAGAGAACCAGCGTGGCACGCTGATAAAGGGAACAGAAAGGAAGTGAACCGGGTAACCCGGAACCGGAAGTGCACAGTCCCAGGTACGGAATTGTGGGAAATGAAGTCAATATTCAGGTGAGGGTTCCCGCTGGCTGGGAACGGAGGGAGCCACAGAGACCACGCTCGTAACAGAGCCCCTCCCCTGCGAGTGTCTCCTGGCACGAGGAGGCAACCGACGCCGAGGTCTACCTCTTCCACGGGGGCCTGGTCGATCTGGGTGGGTAGAGTGGAATTCCGTGATGAGGGACGGATCCAGGATGTCCACAACTGGCACCCAGGACCGTTCCTCCGGTCCGTAGTCCTCCCAGTCGACCAGGTACTGCAGGCGACCGTTCCGGCGTCGGGAGTCCAGGATAGTGCTAACTCTGTATGCCTCCTCGCCATCGATGATCAGGGGAGCAGGATTCTGTGGTGCGGTCTCGTCTAGGACCTCCGTCCCCTCGGGCTGACCAGCGGGCTTTAACAGAGAGACATGGAAAGTGGGTGAGATACGATATTCTGAAGGCAGATCGAGTCTGAATGATACAGGAGTGATTTGACGGGTAATTTGAAAAGGACCCACGTACCTGGGACTTAGTTTCTTGCAGGGTAACCGGAGGCATAGGTTCCGGGTTGAGAGCCAGACCCACTGTCCTGGTTCATAGGGAGGATTAGGACGTCGTTGGCGGTCTGCCTGGACCTGGGTACGACGGACCGTTCGTTGTAGATGGACATGGGCCCGATTCCAGGTCTCCTCACTCCGCTGGAACCATGAGTTGACTGCAGGTAGATCTGAGGGTTCTCCAGACCAGGGGAACAGGGGTGGTTGGAATCCTAATATGCACTGGAATGGAGTCATGTTGGTAGAAGGTTTGTGAAGGGAGTTTTGAGCGTACTCTGCCCAGAGAAGGAAACGACTCCAGTCCTCCTGATGTTGTTGACAGTAGGAACGTAGAAATCGAGTCAGTTCTTGATTGAGGCGTTCCACTTGCCCGTTGTCCTCCGGGTGATATCCTGATGTGAGACTGATGTTTACATTCAGAAGACGGAAGAAGCTGGACCATAGGCGTGAGGTGAATTGTGGTCCCCTTTCTGAGACGATATCCTCGGGTAACCCATAGAACCTGAAGACAGAATTACACAGAGCCTCGGCCGTCTCCAGGGCGGTGGGTAGTTTGGGTAATGGAATGAAGCGGCAACCCTTGGAGAACCGATCCACTACAGAGAGGATGGTGGTATATCCCTGGGACAGAGGAAGATCTGTTACGAAGTCCACAGCAATGTGAGACCACGGTCGTTCGGGAACAGGTAGAGGTTGGAGTAGGCCGGCGGGGAGCTGGTGAGAGGCCTTAGAGGTATTGCAGGTAACACAGTTTTTGACGAATGTAATGGTATCGGCTCTTAAAGTGGGCCACCAGAATCTGTTATGAAGGAGTTGAATGGTAGCCTCAATTCCTGGATGACCAGAGCTGGGGGAAGTATGAACCTCAGAGAGAATGCGGGAACGAAGTACGGCAGGGACATAGGTGAGGTTATCTGGACAATCATTGGGAGGTGGATCTTGGGCCTGAGCCTCAGTGATTTCTGTCATACAGTCCCATATGACAGGCGCCATAATCACTGAAGTGGGCAGGATAGCCTCAGGAGGGTGAGGAACGGAGTCAGGTTCATGGATGCGGGAGAGAGCATCGGCTTTAGTGTTCTGGGAGCCGGGACGATATTTAATGTCAAATTGGAACCTCGTGAAGAAGAGTGCCCATCGTGCCTGTCGATGGTTGAGTACTTTAGCCACCCGCAGATATTCCAAGTTCTTATGGTCAGTAAGAATAGTAAACGGATGGCTAGCTCCCTCTAACCAATGCCTCCACTCCTCCAAGGCAAGCTTTATGGCCAGTAGCTCTCGATTCCCCACGTCATAGTTTCTCTCTGCCGGACTCAGTTTGTGGGAGAAAAAGGCACATGGGAAGGTTTTGGGAGGTTGACCCTGCCGTTGAGAGAGGACTGCACCGACCCCAGTGCTGGAGGCGTCCACCTCAACGAGGAATGGTAATTGAGGGTCCGGATGGCGGAGGACAGGAGCTGTAGTGAAGCGCTGACGGAGGTCTTGAAAGGCATGTACTGCGTTGGAAGGCCAGGTAAGACGTTTCTCTCCTTTCTTGATCATGGAGGTTAATGGAGCAGCTACACTGCTGAAATTGCGAATGAAACGTCTATAAAAGTTCGAAAATCCCAAGAATCTCTGAAGTTCCTTGAGGGTCTTGGGACGGGGCCATTCCTGTACAGCAGTAACTTTGTCCTGATCCATTGCCACTCCCTCAGAGCTGATAACATATCCTAGAAAGCCGATCTTCTCCTGGTGAAACTGACATTTCTCCTGCTTGGCGTACAACTTGTGCTGGATGAGACGCTGGAGAACAGACCTGACGTGTTGAATGTGTTCAGAAAGGGTGTTGGAGTAGATCAAGATGTCATCAATGTATACGATCACCCATCGGTTGAGCATGTCCCTGAACACCTCATTGATGAAGGCCTGAAAGTACGATGGACAGTTGGATAGGCCGAAGGGCATGACCCGGTATTCATAGTGACCTGATGTAGTAGAGAAAGCCGTTTTCCACTCATCTCCCTCTCGAATGCGGATTAAGTTGTACGCTGAGCGGAGATCCAACTTGGTGTAGAATCTGGCGGATCGAAGCTGTTCAAGGGCTGGAGGAACAAGTGGTAAGGGGTATCGGTATTTCACAGTCACCTCATTGAGTGCACGGTAATCAATGCATGGTCGCAAACCTCCCTCCTTCTTTTTGACGAAGAAGAATCCTGCTGAGGCTGGTCATGTGGAAGGCTGGATAAATCCCTTAGCGAGCTCCTCCTGAATGTATTGCACCATAGCTTCGGACTCAGGCTGTGAGAGAGGGAAGATACGGCCTCGTGGAATAACAGCTCCTGGGACAAGATCGATGGCACAGTCTCCTGGTCGATGGGGAGGTAAAACAGTGGCTTTGATGGCGCTGAAGGCCTCGAGCAGGTCCTGGTACTCCACAGGAATAGTGTTGCTTGATGATACCGTGATGGAACTGGATGGAGATTGAATAGTGGGTGCAAGGCAGTGCTGGTGACAATATGAAGACCACTGTGTGATGACCCCCTTAGTCCAGGAGATGGTTGGTTCGTGGCGCTCCAGCCATGGGAAACCCAAGATGAGTGGTGTCTGAGGTGATGTGATAATGAAGAAGCGGATCTTTTCCTGATGGTTCTAGTTGGAGAGTTAGATCATCAGTAGTGTGATTGACGAGTCCGGAGCCTAGTGGTCTCCCGTCGAGGGCGGCCACTGCCACAGGAGAAGCACAAGACAAGAGAGACAGCTGATTAGTTCTCACAAAGTCCTCATCCATGAAGTTACCCGCTGCCCCAGAGTCAATGAATGCGGTAGTCCTTATGAATCTCTCTCCAGATTTTAGCATAACAGGTATCACACAGCGGTTTACACAAAGTCTGTTAGAACTCACCGAGGTAGGTGGACGTGGTGGTCTGGTAGGACAGGTGGCTCGAATGTGTCCCGTCATACCACAGTACAGACAAAGATGATTACGCATCCTACGTTCTCTCTCCTCGGTGGTGATTCTGGTACCTCCAAGCTGCATGGGTTCGGGAGCTGCGGAAGCTGAGGATTGGGTAGGCTGGGGAAGAGCCATGGGAGGGAAATTCCGAACTGGCTTGCGAGTCCGCATAATATTGTCCACCCGAATGGAAAGATCAATGTACTGAGAAAATGTCAAACCTTCATCACGGCAAGCCAATTCCACTTGGAGATCAGAATTTAGTCCCTTACGATAATGAAGCTTGAGGGGACCATCATTCCATCTGCTCTGAGCTGCCAGGGTACGAAAATCCAGAGCATAATCCGCTGCGGAGCGTCGGCCTTGACGCAATGCCAGAATCCTTTCCCCCGCATCACCGCTCTCTGGAGTGGGTTGAAATACCTCCTTAAAGCTTTGAAGGAACATGGCAAACGTAGGGTAGGTAGCCTGGCCCAGATCCCAGACAGCCGTGGCCCACTCCAGCGCTCTTCCCGTGAGAAGAGAGCAAACAAATGCAATTTTGCTCTCATCAGCAGCATACAAGTTCGGCTGTTGGTTCACAAACAGTGTGCATTGAAGTAAAAAGCCCTTACACTTTGAAGCAGTTCCATCAAACTTCTCAGGGAATGCAAGTCGGGGGCTGGCAATGGCGGCCTGATTTCCCGCGGAGGGTGCAGGTGGTGTGATCGGCGCTGGCGCTGGAGGTGGAGCGGGTGTTGCAGCAGCCCGTAGAGACTGAATCGCCTGGACCAGTTGTGCGGTCAGAGTACTCAGGTGATCCAGCTGCTGCTGGTGGTGAAACAACATCGAAGCTTGTGTAGACATCTCCGATGCGATCTGGGAAACTGTCGCTGGATCCGTGGGTGGCGAAGTTTTCTGTGACGTGTCAACAGAGGAATCTTGAGACATCGGATCCATTTGCAACAGATTTAATATATCAGACAGGTTATACAGGCGTTGGTCAATACTGGCAAACTGGTGTGGTGTAGGCAAATCCAATCGGGTAGTCAGAGTCCATGCAAAGGGGTCGAGGCCGGCGGCAGAACAAAGCAATAGTCCGTATGGATAGCGTGGGTCAAACGAGGGCAGGCAGCAGAGGATCAAAAACCACATAAACAGTCCAGTTGGCAACGTGTAATCAGTCCGATAGAAAACGCTCAGGATTGGGAGGAAAACCATCAAAACTTCGCGATGAGAGAACCAGCGTGGCACGCTGATAAAGGGAACAGAAAGGAAGTGAACCGGGTAACCCGGAACCGGAAGTGCACAGTCCCAGGTACGGAATTGTGGGAAATGAAGTCAATATTCAGGTGAGGGTTCCCGCTGGCTGGGAACGGAGGGAGCCATAGAGACCGCGCTCGTAACATCTGAGCTGATCAAGTTTATATCTTTAATAATGTAAGCTGCTTTAAAAGTTTCTGCTGAATACATAAATGTAAATATTATTTGTTTGGAAACGACAGACTGTCTGAATGATCTGTGAGCTGGAATACAAAAATGCAGAAGTATGAGATGTACTTTTCACCAAAGCCCTGGAGCTGTCAAAGGCCCCTATGTATTTGTCAGCCGGTCAATGTAAAATACGTCATCTGGCAGACTTTTGCTGACAAATAAACAGGAATATCTTGGAGCAGGTAACACAAAGAAAGAGCAGGCATTGTTCATTTACATATAGACATCATAATACAAAAAAAAAAAAAAAAAAAATTGAACCATTTCACGTTGCACAAACAATACAATAATGTAAAAATCTTATTTTTTGTACATTTGATTATTAGAAATTAAAATGCATTATAAATATACTTCTATCAATAAACAAAGGGATTGCGATTAACTTTGAGCTGTGTTGCATAGTGCTTTCAAGATGAATACTTGTCTGTGTTTGGCTTCTAGCAGGTAAGGAGACTTATGGGCAGACAGATAGTGGAAGGGGCCTCTGGCAGCAGGGAGGGAAGTAAAGCACAGGGAGCTGCTACGAAAAAATTAGCCACAAGTTACCCAATTCAGTTTCAATGAGAGCCGCAATCAAGCAAAACTGCTTCGGATGTGCACTGTAAAAAGTTTTCACTAGTTTCAACTTAAAAACCTAAGTTCAGCAGCTGTCTTAAGTTTTTAAGTTATATCAGCTTAAAACTACAAGTCATTTTAACTTATTACAATAAAAATGAGTTGATATAATTTGTGAGTTTAAATTACTTAAGTTGATTTAACTTAAAATCTTAAGGCAGCTGCTAAACTTAAGTTTTTAAGTTGAAACTGGTGAAAACTTTTTACAGTGTGTGATAGGTTAGAAAAGTATGCATCTGAGAGCCCCCTTTGCTGCCCTAGGCGGTTAGCTATGTCACCTATGTCCGAATTCACCACTGCATCTTAAATGAACCAGTCCAAGGATGTCTTTTACTGACATTTTTGTGTTTAGTGATGCTAGTGCTAGAATTTGAAGGTTGTAATGTTTTGCAGCATGTTTGCTGTGGTGGTCATCCACGATGGCTATATTCTCTTATGCAGACAGCTGTCTGCTGTTTTTAGAGCTATTTTTGTAACATCTTAAAGGATTCATTTACTTCCAGGATTAAAAAAATCCTGATTAATTTACTCATCCCTATCTCATCCAAAATGTTCATGTCTTTCTTCCTTCACTCGAAAAGAAATAAAGGTTTTAAGAAAAACATTCCAGGATTTTATATACTACTACTATTTTGTATACTTCATTGGTGACCAGTGGTTTGAAGGTCCAGGTTGAAGGTTGAAGGTCCAGTAGCTCTACACGATCCCAGCCGAGGAACAAGGCTCTTATCTAGCAAAACGATCTGTCATTTTCTAACAAAAATAAAAATGTATATACTTTTTAACCACAAATGCTCGCCTTGCACTAGCTCAACCTCACGTATTACGTAAACACGCACATGTGACATAGGCAGAACTGACCCAGTGTTTACAAAGCGAACGTGCAAAGAAAGTCAAAAGCCCTTTACAAAAAACAGACGATTTTGAAGTTGGAGGAGAACATGAGATGGAGTTTTTCACCCTAATCATACCTTTTCGAACTGAAGTTCACAGATGAATTGCATAGCTAGTGCAAGATGAACATTTGTGGTTAAAAAGTATATAATTTTTTTTTTTTTTTTTTTTAGAAAAAGACCAATAATTTAACTAGATAAGACCCTTATTCCTCGGCTGGGAACATGTCAAGCTCTTTGAAGCTTTGGACCTTCAAGCAATTTGAAGCAATTTGGACCTTCCACCCATTGGCCACCATTGAAGTCCACTCTATGAAGAAAAACCCTGGAAAATTTTCCTCAAATACCTTAATTTCTTTTCGACTGAAGAAAGAAAGACATGAACATCTTGGATGACATGGGTGAGTAAATTAAAGCTTTTTGTCCAGATGCTAATGATCCTCCGTTCACATTTTACTGAAATGGTATTATTTAATAAATGTATTAATTCATTTTTAGAGGCTAACTGTGAATAAATTATTTCTTTCTGTAATAGTTTATATAGGTCAGCTATTCTTATCTACTTGTACAATAGAACAAAAGAGCCTTTTCTATGATATGAAATGTCATAATAATAAATATATGAGCAATATATGAGCAAATAAACTCAACTAAGGGGTAAAGACATTTATTAAAACATCTTTTGACATTTATAAGACAGACTGTGACACCTGTACTATAGATTCACTTCACCTTCACCTCACTACTTACGAGATTCATTATTATGTGCTGTAAGCTGCATGTGTCATACACATGATGTTGTATTTAAAGTCATCCTTCACACACAATGTCATATAGTCTTTAAACATGTTGAGGCAATTCTGATTCTAAATATGGCCGCAAAGCTTCTGGCATCTGCAGTTTTATGCCGCATGTGTCTACACACTAATGTGTTAATGTGTCTCCGTATGCCCTTGTCCCTCAGTTTAACTCCACACTAGCAGCGTGGCATCATGGTTGGAGGGGTTGGTTTTGAATTTCAACGCTGTTTACTGAAGGGAGTTAATCAGCCGGATTACTGTGCTCACAGTCCTCCATGTAACACCTTGTTGCCTCTGAGTGCTGCAATATACCCAATGACTGAAAACTATTTGACCTGTGTGCCCTTGGGGGAATCCATGACAGTAAAAGAGAGCCATTTCCATGCAAATGCATAAAAAATTCATACTTCCACTTTTGCTTTTTTCAGCCTGTGTATATGAACTTCTAAGGAGGAGTACTGTTATTAATATTCATACAGAGCCATCAAAGTGCTTCTTTTGTTTTCAAACAGACTCAGAATTGCTGTATACAAAGCATGAATGAGCGAGGCGGAGAGATAGAGAGGAAGGCTTGTCATTACATCGTTCATAAACACGATATCAGTATCAGCCCAAATCGAATAACTTTGCGCAGGCTTTCTGCTGTGGTAGACTGCATAGGTGAAAGGGCTTCTGCTAACACAGTAATCAGCTTGGAGAAAAAGTAGAAGGCTATTTCTGTCACAGGTTCCCTGTCCTATTTTGTCTCAGAAAGACACATAAAGGGACCACAGCCAACTACGTGGGCGTAGAAAGGCAAGGGTAATTGGTTGATAATTATCTGAAACCTAGAGGTTTTCATTTTATTGACCATAATTAGAGTCATTATGAATGTTACATTCAAAGCCACCCACTTGCTATTTTCCACTCACACAGTTTTTGCCATTCATTTTGTTGGTTTCTTACTGCATTGTTAATCTTTGTCAATGAAGTGTTAAGAAATCTTTCTCATCCATTGAGCTGTCAACACACACAGCGGCAATTAAAAGGGCGATTCTGTGTCATGTCATGCAGAGAATTACAACGTTATTTCAAGCTTGTAGCATAAGGACCATCCACAAGACAGATGGTGATTTGTGAAAAATAAACATCTAACTGAATAGCGAATGATTCAGAATTTCATAACCATTCTGATTCTGATTCACTTAACAATTCCAATTCATTATTAATTCCATTAAAGTTGTTTTTTTATTATTCTTTTTGAGGTTAAAAGAATGGAAATGGGAAAACAATTATTTTTTCATTAGCTACCCTGTTAAACGAATCAGACATGCACTACTGTTCCACAGTTTGGGGTCAAGTTTCTTCATTCAGTAAGCACACATTACAAAAGATTTTTCAAATAAGTGCTGAGCTTTTGAACTGTTAGTTCTTTCTTAAACTTTTTGATCAAATAAATGCAGCCTTGGTGAGAGAATAAGAGACTTCTTTCTAAAGCATTAAAAAATCTTACTAACTCCAAACTTATGAATGGTAATGAACTTTTCATGATACGTTTTCCTGCTGATAGTAATTGTAGGTAGCTTTTTTTTAACATTATCAACAATAGAAGAAAACCATAACCACTTGGCTGATTAACTGAAGTATCTATTCTCCTGATAGCTTTGTGTATGAAATGTATGAATGGAAAACATTTTGAATATTGAGATTATGATTCAGTTAGTTTGTGTTCACACTGAAATCCAAATAGTTTTATACATATTAGGGCTTTGCTATTAATCGCAATTGAGTTTCAATGTAGATTTTGGCTTCAAACGATTATTAAAATACAATAATCAAGATAAATGTTTTATTGCTTCCGATTCCGCCCCTTTTGTGCACTTTCGCTCCTCTATAAAAGCCCAATTTCACATGCAAATCAGTGAAATCATGTAACGTGACTTGCATAAAATGGGATGTGCTTGATTTATTAATGTTTATTTGATGTGGTGTTTTTAAAAGCACAAAATATAATTTGTGCAGTTCTGTGTATACAGTATATGCTCATAGACAGAACAGAACACGGACAAGTAAAGTGAACATTTAGCTAAAGATGTGTACCTAAGCGGTCAAATACATGCAAATGTATGTCATCAGTTATGTCTGAAATAAATCACGCCCACGGAATGTTGGCTAAACGTCTGATGCATATGGTACACTTACTGTAACTGGAAACACTTCAGGAAATTTGACGTCGTCATCTTGATTAGTTGAATTTGATCGGATTTTCGAGAGACACGTGTGTTGAGTTTATTTTCGGTCCGCTGGGAAGCAAAGCGCAGACTGATTTACTCTGTGTTTTGCAAAGTGTTGCAAATTACTGACTTACTGCTTGTTCTCCCTCTTCTTCTCTAACTTTCAATACTGGTTATCTCAATGACTGACTTGTTGCATGCCAGTCTGTTGTTGTGGGGACATTTCCACGCCCTGAAACGTGACGCTGAATGAAACGAACTGTGATTGGTTGTTTGACATGTCTGTTAAACGGCCTTATGGGTGGGCCTTGGCCAATGAAAGCTACCATGGATTCCAGACCATCAGCCGTCAGTCTGAAGGTCTGGCTATACGAGACTAGTTGCTACATGACTAAAATGCTGATATGATGACACATTGTGTGGCTTTTGGTTGTAATTTTCAGTGAAAGAGCAAAAGAGAAGCACTGTAACTCTTCACTGCTTTCTTAGCGATAAAGGGAAGAGGCCTGTGGATGAATAAAACTTCCTAAAGACCTGTGTCTTTGTTCTTTCCACTCTAGCCCTCATGTCTTTGAGGCTTTTAGTAGACCACAGCTACTGAAAGAGCTTAGTAATGGCAGAGACAAGGAACGCTAGATGCCATCCTGGTAGGATGTAAACATGCCGACGCTTGTCATGACACTGCAGCCATCCGGGGGGCATTTAGACTCCATGCGGAGAAAAAATCAATGGTACGGAGAAGAAACATCATTTACCCAGGGTTCTCTTTAAGGTGTCCAGTCCTGCTCCCTGACAGCTACTGTCCTAGAGAATTTAGCTGCAACCCCAAGTAAATATGCATGAATTCTCTATTCAATGTCTCCAGCATTACAAGAAACTTTTAGACAGGTGTGTTGAGGCAAGTTTTATCTAAACTCTTCAGGGTATTGGACACCCATGCTCTTATACTGTATGCATATCACATATATTTATTTTGGTGTTTCATCTGCATCAGTGGAAGATTGCAGATATTCCATGGGATTCTGCAGAACCATAATATCATGAAAATAATTTGACTGTTAAATCAAATTTAGTCATGCTGGTATCCCTAAAATGTACATATATCACTAAATCCATTTAAAAATCATATCAGTCAATCTATTTGGAAAGCTTTTCCATTTCAAGAGCTCAGGGAGAGTTGTTCAAATGTAAAGTAGAGTGACATTCATGATAATGTGTTTCTACACTAACACAGTATTTATAATGTTAATTGTAAAGTAGTCGAGTGTAAGTGTAATTTATGCGTGCAATTAAAGTGCTGTTTTCCTCTGTTGACGCATCTGTAAAATGGCATGCCTTGACATATTGAAATGGAGTCCTATTCGTGAGGTGTTTAACATACATTAACATACATTATCCTCAAGGTTATGCATAATGACCTGCCGCAAGGAAGAAAGGGAAGCTGCCCCACGTTCTGACCTTGTCGATATGGTGACCTGCTGACCTATCTCTGAGCTCTGACCCTAGGCATTCTGGTCTAATTGAGACAACATGGCGTTGCAAGGATATTGGCCGCACCTGACGAATCTGACCATGCCTGAAGCAGCCCTGACATTTAACATGTGAATGGCCATTCCCTATATTAGATGGAATACCCTGAAAAAAGATGATGTCCACATGCTAATGCGATTCACCCAAGCTGAGAGATTACATAGAGGGAATGTCAGAGGCCATTTGTTTAGAGGCAGTTTCACACTCATTAAAAGTACTGAGACTCATATCTTTCCGATAATATGCTCCTGTCACTTGTCAGTCTGGGTACCGCTCACGTCATAAAATCCCTCAAGGGACCACATTTAAGAGTTTTTGACCCAAAGTAATGGGGAAAATGGGGAATGTCTTCCGTGAGCCAGAGTACTATCTCCCTGTAAGCTAAATAAAATGGTTTGAGCGACACCTTAATCGCTCTGATAACCCACACTCAGAGCCAAGCAAAACCAAGCCAATGGCATTACAGTCCCTTAGGACTTGACAGTTTGACTTTGTCAAGGACAATTCTTTGATTTCTTCCACTTCTTCTGTTTGCAAGAATGAAGGCCTAGCCTTCATCTTCTACCCCTGTTAGTCACAAATAAGCTGAGTGCACCAGTGAAGTCATCATGGAGACAACCCAAGTAACCTCTGCTGTCAGTGTGCATCAAGACTTAACCTGTAATGGCTCCATCCGAGGTCTTGGGTTTAGGACAAACCGTGAATGCTGAGAGATTTGAAACAAACTTGTTTTGTGAACTTTTGAATCTCTCCATGGGTAAGTGTATGTTTAGATTCAGTTTAGGTTTCCCCTAAAACAAAATTCTGTCATTATTTACACATCCTAATATCATTGCAAACTTGTATGATGGTCTTTCTTGCATATACCACAGAATGAAATTGAAATATTTATAACTGTTTTTGTGAACACAGGCACATTGGAAAACACTGCTCTATTAATGTTAGCCACTCAGCATTTTCACTGGCCACAATTTTGTTGTGGGGTAATTACGTTACAGTATATGTGACTAAAGTTACTGCATACTAACATGTATTTAAATTATTTATTGAAAATCTTTTTTGCTTATTTAAAGGGCATTTTTTTTCCCGAACCCTATTAAATGTATGCGTCATTTTTCATTACAAATTCTTGTATTTTATTAATAATTTCACTTCATTTATTAAGATACTATAAGGCTGTTACCAATCAAATAAAGATCGGTATTAACAAAAACGATCTTTCCACTACAAAACAAACAGTAGCAGCTGAAGTGGCATTTAGATGCATTTACACGTTTTTGGTAAGAGTTACCTCATTTAAAAGTTAGAAATATCGGTCTTTCTGTAGATATATCTCTCAGGTCTGTGTGTCACATATTCGCCGAGTTTATTTTAGTGATGTGTTTTAAAAAGATATGGTGGAGACTGAGACGGCTGAAAGCGCACCTTGTTTATTTTCTTTATTTTACAAAAGCACAACGTTTTGTTGATTTTGTGAGTGTACACATACAAGTAGACCCTTTACAGATTTAAATGATGTATTACTCTCATATGTACAATCAAAAATGAGGTTAATAAAGCTAAAATGTAGCATGAAAGCATTTACATTGCAAAATTGCAACAGTATGCAGTAGATAATGTTATGAGCTTGGTGTTTAAAATGCAAAGATAAGCTACTTTTAAATATGAAAGTAAACCACCAATAGGTGGCAGCAAGTGACTGTCTTAACTAGGGTTGTGACGATGAGGAAATTTCCCCACCGGTTAATCGGCATGTGACAACACCGGTAATACCGGTATCACCGTGGGGGTGGGGGTTTCCTCTTTTAAATAGCTTATAAATGCGTGCGTATTATACTTTCACTTTCAGTTTTGCGGGAATTGGCAATTCGGCGTCAATTGTTTGAATGGACGACAACGAAACTACAAAATAAAACTTTGAACCCAAAATATTGCCAAACAGGTGCTTTTGCATTGCTTTTTGACACTAAATCGGCCGCCATTCTCTTTCTGTAAATTCGACTCCTCTCGTTGTGATGTTTTATTAACAAATTTCGAGAGGAGCTCGCACAGATAATTAACACAGCCAATTCACCATCAGCAATCACACTCCCTATCCAAGCACTACAAGAGAATCCCTTTAAATAGCCAAGCAGTCTTACCTTTATCATCTCTTGCTTATTGGGTTCGGGCCGAATGCCGAGCTCGGACCCCTCTCCCTGGGCAGGGGGAGTGCCCCGGGCTCGGGAATGATTACCAAGCTCGGAGGCCTCTCCCGGACAGCAAGCCAAACACGCTTAACTTTTACGTTGTTTATTATATGTAAGCGCGAACTCGTGAACTCCTCACGTGAGAAATGAAATATGACGCATTGTAGCTATGTTCAGTTTTTAATTATAGTGCATGCTCTCGTCTTAAGTAAATTATTTAGAATGATATTTTCCATTCAATTCAAATAAATTTTTAATAAAAAAAACGAATACTTAAAAAAAAAATGTGGGGACGGTGTCACGGTGGAAAAGTGATGTCACCGGTGTTGCGTCTTAAAACCGGTAACACCGTCAACACCGTCTATCGTGGCAAGCCTAGTCTTAACCCTTTCACACGTGAGTTTAAAATATTCCAGCTGAGCCCCCCAGGTTGAGTTTTTTTCCGTCAGATTATATTTGTAAGATCATTATTGCCGCTTCCATCAGCCTGTGTGTTTTAACAAACTGTAAATTGTTAAACTGTTAAATTGTCTCGTTTTGCTAGTACTTATGTGTATTTAATTCTTTATGAATGGACCACTGAATCATTGACTTAAATGATTCATTTAGAAACATTAAACTGTTGTTTTGTTTTGCTCTCTCCACTGTGCTCCAGTGTTCATCACTTCTGCATCTTATGTCATCCACTGGAACGCCACTCTCTCATAAATGTGCCTATGACATTTAGTGAGAGCTAGAGATTACGGTTTAGAAAGTTGTAAATATGGATATTTTTCTTACACAAATGCATTGATTCACTTTAGAAGGCCTTTATTAAATCCCCAGAGCCTTGTGGAGTACTTTTTATGAGGGATGGATGCACTTTATTGGACTTTAAATCTCAACAGCCATTCACTGTGATTAAAAAGCTTGGAAGAAACTGGTCATTTTTTATATAACTCCGAAAGAGTAAAGTCATATACACCTAGGATGGCTCCAGGGTGAGTAAATCATGAAGTAATTTCCATTTTTGGGTGAACTATCACTTTAAGGTTTACATTAGAATATAAGCAGTAGAAATGGGGGTGGAGATAGATGCTCATAGAAATGACCTCTGATATTTAAAATCAGCCAAGGTTATTTGCCTGAAAAGCACGGCTAATATTTGTGCAAATGGTGAGAATGTTGTGTGCATGTACCCCCATGTGGATGGCATGTCAACGGTGTGCTTGAGGGGATATGTGAGTGACAGCTTTGCTTCAGGCCAGTGCAAGCTAATCGTCAAGACGGATCGCCATTGCCCACGAATTAGTGCTTCTGTTCTACGCTTTGACAAGACTACTGACACGTGCTGACATTGCAAGGGGGCTGCGAGACAGCTGACATGCAAGGACGGGTTCATATGCCCATTTCTCACTGACTTATCAACATCCTGATATTCAAGGGTTTGTTTCAAAGGCAAATAAGACCTTTTCACTGAAAGCCCACCCTAAAGATGATATACATGCTAGTGACGTTACCCTGATGACAGTTTGAGTAGTCAAAGTATCCAATGGAAAAGTGTATTGTTCATAGCTGGGTTTTATATTGATTCTCAGTTGTTTCATTTAAGTAACAACTATGATCTCTTTGTTAGAAAACCACCATCCTAAAATATAAAGGAAGCTGTTTTTTTTCATGTATAAAGACCTTTTGTGAGAAAATTGGCATTATGATGTTGTTTTCCCATTGTAGCAATGCCAAAGCCATTTTTAGGTGGAAAACATTTTGTAAACTGACATGTTTTTTTTCTGCACTCTGTCAGATTAATAAGATGAAACAAGAAGACAAATATTATTTAAGTCAAATTTATCTTCAAGATAACAGTGAGAGTTAACATGTTAACTTAGACAGCCCTAAAAATACATGTTGTCAAAATAAGTTTTTCCATGAACTCTTTTACACCCTCTTGTGGTGACCCCAGTTTCATAACCTCTGACTCAAAATATAAACAATCACAAAGGAGAAAATTGTTGTCACACAAGAAAAAAAGCATATCAGTTAGTCCAGATGGTTGATTGCAGACTATGGTATCTTGGTAAACTTTTTTTAATGCATGTTTCTGAGAAGCATTTCCAAAATGGTCTCATTGCTGTCAAGAAATGCAGATGTCTTTTTCTTTTTTTTTCTCTTTTGTGAAATAATTTGAAGTGCTTTTGTAATGTAATAAATCCAATTATTGTATTTATGTATAAAACATAAAGCATCTGTGTTGCCATTCACATGCATTTTCTTACACAGTCCTAGGAGAAAATGGAGTGCAACTCAGCTGCAACTGCCTTTAGTGTTTCCCTCTTGATTACAACATTAGTTAATTATTTCAGCTTTACACACAGTGTCAAGTCCTTGTGCCTGGCGGCAATTAGAGATGTGCATTCATTAAAACCGCCCGTGTTCTTTCCCTAATGTGGCCATCAGCTATAGGCCATGCCTAACCATCCACACAATGAGGGAACCTAATTAATAACCCCACACTCTCACATTTATAAACACACATGTGCACCCTTCTTAATATAGAATGCACATTCCATGAATTGATGGAGGCAAATATTTGGAGTGCAGCTCATGCATGTGGGGCAATAAAAGCTTTAATTAAGTCCTGGAAGACTTAGTAAACAGGTTCTGTTTACATGATAAGAAAAGTTGCTATGGATGTATGTCAAAATGATGCCTCCACGGCCATCATATGGACAACAAGGCACGTCCGAATTCAATGATCATGTTGCGTCCTGTTTACTGAGATACCTTCATCTGATTGATTTTTGAAGGCAGCGTATCCTTCGCTATCCACTATCCTGTCTGTTCAATGCTGTGACATTTAAGCTAAGAAAAAAAGCAATCAGAATGATGCGTTTGGTGACCAGTTTGTGTGTAAATGTATGTTTTTGACCAGAAGGTTCAAACGCTCACTGATGCTTCAGAAGGAAAAATGATGCATTAAAAGCCAAGGGTGTAAACTTTTGAACAGAATGAAGATGTGTACGTTTTTCCTATTTTGCCTATATCGTATTTTTTTATTATTTAATACTGCCCTTCAGAAGCTAGTTGTCCTCAGTGTGAAAAGATGGATCTCAAAATCATACAGTCATTGTTGGAAAGGGTTCAAATACACAAAAATGCTGAAAAACCAAAGAATTTGTGGGACCTGAAGGATTTTTCTGAAGAACAGCAGGCAGTTTAACTGTTCAGGACAAACAAGGGACTCATGAACAATTTATCACAAACAAAAAAACAGCTGTGGATCATTCAGACAATAACACAGTATTAAGAATCAAGTGTATGTAAACTTTTAAATAGGGTCATTTTTATAAATTTAACTATTATTTTCTCTTGAGGACTATATGTAAACGTCTTTTATGTGAAATATCTTATTCAGGTCAATAAAAAATAACATGCATTTTGTGTGATCCCTCTTATTTTGGTAAAATAATTAACATTTTGCAGATTCTGCAAAGTGTATGTAAACTTTTGACTTCAACTGTGTGTGCGGAGTTTGTTATACAGTATGGTGTTATATGTAGCAATCATATATGTGACCCTGGACCACAAAACCAGTCATAAGGTTAAATTTGACAAAACTGAGATTTATACATCATATGAAAGCTCAATAAATAAGCTTTCTATTGATGTATGGTTTGTTAGGATATGACAATATTTAGCTGAGACACATCTATTTGAAATCAGAAATCTGAGGATGCAAAAAAATCAAAAAGACTGAGAAAATCACCTTTAAAGTTGTCCAAATTAGGTTCTTAACAATGCATATTACTAATCAAAAATTACATTTTGATATGTTTACAGTAGGAATTTTACAAAAAATCTTCAAATCTTAATTTCTTAATGATTTTTGGCATAAAATAAAAATAAAAATTTTTGACCCATGCAATGAATTTCGGCTATTGCTACAAATATACCCCAGCGACTTAAGACTGGTTTTGTGGTCCAGGGTCACATATGTCAACAATATATATTATATTTACATATGCTTGTATGCAAACATGTATACAAGCATATATAAATATAATAAAAATCTGAATAATAAATATCTTAAATATAATAAAAATCTAAAAATCTGTATATTTAAGTATGTTTTTGGAATAAATAATTACTTATATATTTAATTATATAATGTTAAAAGATTAGTTCACTTCCAGAATAAAAAATTCCTGATGATGTACTCATCCCCACGTCATCCAAGATGTTAATTTCTTTCTTTCTTCTGTAGAAAAGAAATGAAGGATTTTGAGGAAAACATTACAAGATTTTTCTCCATATAGTGGACTTTATAGTGGACTTAAACAGGTTAAAGGTCCAAATTGCAGTTTCAGTGCTGCTTCAAAGAGCTCTACACGATCCCAGCCAAGGAATCAGGGTCTTATCTAGAAAAACGTTAATTTTCTAGAAAAAAAAAAATCTTCTTCAAAAAGGTGAGGTAGGCCTTTACCTTTTAAAAGGTTTTACCTTTATCTGTAAAGAGCGTTAGACTTTTGACTTTTTGCATGTTTGTGATGTAAACACTGGGTCCGTACTTCCACTACGTCGTGCGTGACCATTTCAACATGACTGTAATGTGTGAAGTCGAGGCAGTGCAAGACGCACAATTGAGATTAAAAAGTCTATACATTTTTTTATTTTAGAAAATGGCCAAATGTTTCACTAGATAAGACCCTAATTCCTCAGCTGTGACTGTGTGGAGCCCTTTCAACCCATTGGCTCCCATTGAAGTCCACTATATGGAGAAAAATCCTGGAATGTTTTTCTTAAAAACCATAATTTCTTTTCGATTGTAGAAAGAAAGACATGAACATCTTGGATGACATGGGGGAGGGGAAATTATCAGAAAATTTTAATTCTGGAAGTGACCTAACCCTTTATGTATGTGCAAATATATCCAAAACTGTGTCGAAAACTCCTTAACCTGTATCTCTCTCTTTCTGTCTGTTTGTCAGGTAACATCTTTGTGGTGAGTTTGGCGGTGGCGGACCTGGTAGTGGCCATATATCCGTATCCACTGGTCCTGACTTCCATATTTCACCGGGGCTGGAACCTGGGATACATGCACTGCCAGATCAGTGGCTTCCTGATGGGTGTCAGTGTAATCGGCTCCATCTTCAACATCACCGGCATTGCAATTAACCGCTACTGTTATATCTGCCACAGCCTCAAATATGACAAGCTCTACAGTGACAAAAACTCAGTCTGCTATGTACTGTTAATCTGGGCCTTGACAGTGCTTGCTATTGTGCCCAACTTGTTCGTAGGCTCCCTGCAGTATGATCCACGGGTTTATTCCTGTACATTTGAGCAGTCGGCGAGCTCGGCGTACACGATCGCTGTCGTCTTCTTCCATTTCATCCTTCCCATCATGATCGTCACCTACTGTTACCTGCGAATATGGGTTTTGGTCATACAGGTGCGACGAAGAGTTAAGCCCGACAATCGTCCCAAGCTCACGCCTCATGATGTGCGAAACTTTGTCACAATGTTTGTTGTTTTCGTGCTCTTTGCCGTGTGCTGGGCACCATTAAACTTCATTGGGTTGGCGGTAGCGATTTCTCCAGAGCGTGTGGTTCCTTTAATACCTGAATGGCTTTTTGTGGCAAGTTATTTCATGGCGTACTTTAATAGTTGCCTCAATGCAATCGTCTATGGAGTTTTGAACCAGAACTTCCGTCGTGAGTATAAGCGCATTGTGGTTTCAGTATGTACTGCGAGGATCTTCTTTGGGGAAAGTTCTAATGAAGCACAAGAAAGACTCAAGAGCAAACCCTCGCCACTCATGACCAACAACAATCAGGTCAAGGTGGACTCTGTGTAAGTGTTTATGTGTAAGACATGAAAAAAATAAAAAATCCTTGCTTTTAAACAAAGCAAACTTGCTTTGGAAATAATCTGATAACCAAATATGTTGTCAGGAAGCAGCGTGAAGCCCTGAAACTGTGATTTGTTGCCTCAACACAATCAAAACGAACAGGAAAATTGTTATCATTGTCTTTTATAAAGCACTTTTTTTTATTCTTCGTCAAAAGTTCTTGTATGTGTGTATGTATGAATTCTTTGTTTAAATTTGTACAGTACTTGTATCAGCAAATCTATGTAAGACATGCTTTGTGTAATGATTTTATATCTTTGAGTTATTTTTGTCTGAGGAGAACAAAAAACAAATATAAAGATATGATTGATATATTACTGTATATAAATATATATTGAGTGTGTTTCACTGATGTTAATCATTCGGTGGAGAACGAAGAGCGACGTTGTTAAAATGATGCCATGACCATCAGCATATCTCTGCAATGCCTGGCCACAAATGTGACCAAAATCTTATAAACACTCTACCAAAAGAGTTTGTTACAGAGTTTACTGTTTTGAGATGACCTCACCCGGTTCGACACTGTTACTCTACATTTCAGAAAGCAATACACCTGGATTGCTGCTTTCCCACAATCCCCTGCAAATATGTTTGCACGTATGGGGTTCCTTTTCTGTAGGATTTTTATCCTCTTCTTGCTGTTCTTTTTTTCTTATTTTTACCTGTCTTTGTCTTTTTTAACATCCCTTTACCTTCTTTCTTTATTTTTCTTTTTCTCTCCACTCTTTGTATGCATGGATCTGATGACAAGTTCATATGCAAACTGAGTAAAAATAATAAAGTACAATGTTTGATGAATACATTTCTGCATAATTTCTGCTAATTTATACATTATACAGTTGAGGTCCAAAGTTTACACCCCCCTTTTCAGAATCTGCAAAATGTATGCTATTGTTTATTTAGTTCTGACCTGAATAAGATATATTACATAAAAGATGTTTACATGTAGTCAACAAGAGAAAATAATAGTTGAATTTATAAAAATGACCTTGTTCAAAAGTTTACATACACTTGATTCTTAATACTTTGTTGTTACCTGAATGATCCACAGTGTTTTTTTTTTTTTTTTGTTTAGTGATAGTTGTTAATGAGTCCTTTGTTTGGCTTGAACAATTAAACTGCCCACTGTTCTTCAGAAAAAAAAATCTTCAGATCTCACAAATTCTTTGGTTTTCCAGTATTTTTGTGTATTTGAACCCTTTTCACTGTATGATTTTGAGATCCATCTTTTCACAATGAGGACAACTGAGGGACTCATATGCAGCTATTACAGAAGGTTCAAACGCTCACTGATGCTCCAGATGGGGAAAAAAATGCATTAAGAGCCAGGGGTGAAAACGTTTTGAATTTGAAGATCAGTTTAACTTAGATTTCAAATACATACAGTCAATGTTGAAAAGGGTTCAAATACACAAAAAATTTGTGGGACCTGAAGGATTTTTCTAAAGAACTGCAGGCAGTTTCTGTTCAGGACAAACAAGGGACTCATGAACAACTTTCCCTAAACAATTTTTTATAAATTCAACTTTTATTTTCTCTTGTGGACTATATGTAAACATCTTTTATGTGAAATATCCTACTCAAATCAGTACTAAATAAACAATAACATGCATTTTGTATGATCCCTCTTATTTTGGTCAAATAATTTACTTATAATAATTAACTTTCAGATTCTGAAAGGGGGATGCAAACTTTTGACCTCAACTGTATATATTTCTCAAATATGTAAAGGAATTAAACTAAAAAAAAAAAAATAATAATAATAAATAATAACATAAAATATTTTATTATTTACTATGTTTTGTTTTGTTTTCCGGTAAAATATAGAATAATTACTAATCATTTAATCATTCCATCATTCTTAAGATAAAGCAAAACTGCATAAGAAAACTAAGATTTTTTGTGATAAGATTTATTTCCTGAGAATATAAAGTGCTGTTCAAAAATATTAGGCCATTAGTATTTCTTACATAGGTTTCTTCAAGCGTCTGATTTTTTTATTTATTATTTTGATGGCGAGATCAGAATTTTATTAGAAGCATAAATCTCAAACTTTTGGAATTATTTATTTGTTTATTTATGAAAATAATAATTTGCCAGCTGCATAAGGAAATGTTGCATAAATATATTTATTTTTAAGATATACAGATATTTTTACTGGAAAACAAACAAATACTGATTAAAAGTTTTTGTTTTTTTTACAGTGTGACAGTGAATAAAATTACAGCAACAGCTTATGCATCACCTTATCACCTTTTGAATAACACAGTAGAAAATGGGACAAAATACAGGTATTATCACAACACTCCAATATAAGTATTAAAGTACAGTATTAGATTGAAGCTTATGCAATAGTTGTAGCTGAATGCCCACCACTGCTCTCACTCTCTCTCTCTCTCTCTCTCTCTCTCTCTCTCTCTCTCTCTCTCTCTCTCTCTCTCTCTCTCTCTCTTTATCAGAAACATGAAACGTTGTGGTGACATCACTGTTTAATCCAAACCAACCGACTGTGAGAGAACGAATGAGCGACATAAAAATGTCAGGATTTACACTGCCCTCTAACAGAAATATGCACTAATCTGAGCCTCTCCTGCCATTATCGCCCTCTGCGACCAAGAGATTCATATCTATGTATAAAACTGAACGTGTTACGTGAAAGGAGGGGTGATTTACTCTGACCCCATCCAAGTATAGTTATGGCTGGAACATCAGAGTTGGTCAAATTTGTGGAGGCTGTAATTTACAGTGTTTGGAATTTTCTGCAAACTGCAATTTTAAGATAAACGAATCTGTGTTTATTTGCTGTTTCTTGTAGACAAGATAAGGCTATTTTAGTGGTGGACACTGCATAATCAGGGATAAATCTGTCATAATATCAGAGCTGATTCAGAAATAGTCCATTTAATTTGGGGTAATTGTGCAGATGAGCCTGTAACTTCTGGATTCCCAGACACAGATTAAGACTATTCCTAGACTGCAAAGCATTTCCAATGGAGAATCACCTGTGCAAGAGTTATTTGACCCACTTCTGTTATTCAGTGTCTAAGCAACCATCACCAGTTGTCTGTACTGTATATGGATTTTGCACAACCATAATTTGCCACTATAGAGAACGCATACATATTAAATTCTTGCCAACCCTTGAGTGAGAATCTGAATCATCTGTATCATGTGGTTTGTCATCATAACCTTGCAAAAAATGTACATTGCAGAACACATTTTTAAAATGTTTTAAATGTTAAAAATGAGATTTTAAAATGTTTTTAAAAGAAATTTCTAATTCTCAATAATGCTGCAAAATTTTAATAATTTAAAATAATATTACAATTTAAAATATTTTCTATGTAAATAAATTGTATTTCTGTGATGGCAAAGCTGAATTTTCAGTGTCATCTTCAGTGTGACATGATCTTCCAGAAATCATTCTAACATGCTGATTTTGTGCTAAAAAATCATTTCTTATTATAATTTTTCCTGCTTTATGTTTTTGTGGAAAGACTACCATTGAAACAAATAAATTAACAGTTTTATTCAGCAATGACACATTAAATTGTTCAAAAGTGACAGTAAAGACATTAAAAAAAAATAATTTTAAATAAATGCTGTTCATTGCACTTTGTTCATTCATCAAAGAATTCTTGAAGTATTTCTACAAAAACATTAGGCAGCAG
>NC_133366.1:37557892-37603574 GCF_049309525.1 Garra rufa | reverse complement strand
AATGTCTTTACTCAGGACACTTACTGTAGTTTTGCATCTAGGTTGTTTTTTAGCCAATCCCAAAGCAATAAAATGGCATGTGATTAATTATTAGATGTGTTGAGCTGGAATTTGGCTGCTTCCTGTAGTAATACTCATACTGTGTTTCCATACTTCATCAGTAATGAAGTGGATTGGATACAATACTGGTCAAATACACAATTTTAAACATTTTCATCTAACAAAGGTGTAGAGACACTATTCATGTAATACTTCATGTATTGCTTTTACAGCACAAGAAGAGTATGTACAAGAATAAAGTCAATCATAAGCCAGTACTCCTTAAATACTAGTTCAGTTGGCCTATATTTTTAATATTTTATGATCCTGGACCACAAAACCATATTCATGGTCATAAGGGTCAATTTTCTTCCATTTTTTTAATTTGAAAGCTGAATAAATACACTTTCCATTGATGTATGGTTTGTTAGAATAGGGCAATATTTGACCAAGATACAATTATTTGAATATCGGGAATCTGAGGGTACAAAAAAATCTAAATATTGAGAAAACTGTCTTTAAAATTGTCCAAATGAAGATCTTAGCAATGCATATGATTAATCAAAAATTAAGTTTTGATATATTTACAGTAGGAAATTTACAAATATCTTCATGGATCATGATCTTAATATTATATTAATATTATTAATACTTAATATCCTAATGATTTTTGGCAAAAAAAATCAAAAACAGCCGTGTCGTCATCAAAGGTTGTGCAGCCACTTTGGAAAAACCGTGCAGAAAGAGCCAGTCAACTGCTCCTGAATCACTCTTCTGGTACTTAAATGTCATATACGTCATAAGTGACATGGCAATGGTGCTGTCTCAAGTCAGACAAAATTTCTAACAGGCATGCACTGCTTTGTGTGCACAGCATGAAAAGGAACAAATCTAATCTGTGGCCCAGAAAAATTACATCACTGATTGGTTGATGGCACCACAAAAATGATAGCAGTCCCATTATCCCAAGCTGTTCACTATCCTTCTTTTTTCAGAATATACTTTAGAATAGCTAAAAGATCCAAATTTGGATCCAAATGGTGTTATAAAATCTGCCAGCAGGGGCAGCTGGTCCATACTAACCAGCCTATCTAGATAGTTGTGGACCTAAGACAAAGCTCCCTCAAGAGAAACAATGAACAAATTTACATTGATTCAATACTTCTCTGAGCTTTAGCACAGACTGCAAAAAAATAATAATAATAAAAAAAAAAAGTTTATTAAGTGACAAATCTATGTCAATTCACCAGTTAAACACACTCTTTTTAATGAGTTCCGTAACTTTCCATCCCAGATCCGTCACTCCTTGTTCTGGGAGCTCATATTTGATGAATAAAGCACTGGGTGTAGGTATTTACTTTTTTGAAACCTAATAAAATGAAACGTTGCAATGAGTAAGTAATTTAAATAATGGGATGCCAGAAATATTATTGATGTTGAAAACAGTTGTGCTGTTTTTGGAAACCATGATGCACTACAATTCTAAAGTTTGGATATATTTTTTAATTCAATATATTTTCAATATGAATTGAATATATTTATTCAAGGATGCACTAAATTGATCAAAAAGTGAGAGTAAAGTACCACAGTAAAGTATCAGAGGAATAAATTATTTTAATATTCAAAAACTGTTTCTAATAATATTTCAGAATATTACTGTTTTTACTGTATTTCAATCAGTTAAATGTAACCTTCGTGAACACAAGAAAACAAATAATTAGAATATGAAAAGGGAAAAGGGCAACAAGAGATGCAACAGATATGTTGTGCAATCTATTAGCAAACAGAGAACGTTTTTAGAAATGGTTGTAAATATGTTTTATTTTAACCTCTGTCTAATGAGGAATGTATCTGTTGTGTCTTAAGAATAAATGAGAGTAGAGTCAGAGCTGAATTAAATGAGATGTTAAACAAGTCACATGACAGGGCATGTGTCATCAGATTGATTGCTGTTGCTTAGTGGCAGCCATGTTGATTTGTGATCGGACTTTTTACACAGAGACACAAATGACCTGAGATCTTGACAGGTGAGTAATATATTAGCAGATTTGTTAAGATGCTGATTTATTGAGTGACAATTTAAGTTTACATAGCAAGAGGTTCCATCCAGATATATGTATATTCTATTTTTCAGCAATATAATTCTAAGGCCTGTTTCACACCACATACCAGCAAGAATGTGGTGTAAAAGAAAGAAAGAATAAAAGAAAGTTAATTCTGGTTTGTGCATTTCTTTCATTATCATCCAGAAATTATTTATTATTATGTCACTGAGAATTATTACAAACTTGATCATTTTGAAATCTAATTAACACCGAGGAGGTAGATTACATTTACATCTAAATGAATGTGCATAGAAGTAAAACACCAGAGTGTAGCTATAAATAACTTAAATCATATGGACAAATTTTACTGCAAATATGTATTTTTTCATACTTCGTTCATTTCATTATTTTATATTACTGCATTAAAGCCTGTAATGAAAAGACTGTGTTTAGTGTTGATAAAACGGTTTAAAGTGCATTGTAAATGTGTTTTCTGATTAATGCTGTAGAAATAGGCTCAGTGGTGAAACTCCTCAGGCACCGCAATGCTTAAGTGTGCAGTGTGAATGCTGTAAGCTGATAATATTTAAACATTAAAATAAATGAAAATGCGCTGCTTATGTTAATTTTGCATGCAGTGTGGAACAGACTTAAGGGATTGCAATTGGAAGTAAAAAAGAAAATGTTTTTTTATTATTTACAATAAAGCACAATAAGTCATTTATTGCTGTTTAATCAATTGTTTAATCATATTGTTCAGCTTATTGTTCAACATACTATAATACCTTGTGGAGCCTGTCTGAATGTGTTGTGGTCATGCATGACATATTGCGCCCACATTTTGTCTTGAGCCTGTGTAAAATATATAGTTGCAGTTCTTTCAGCATGACAGATTGAGCTTGGTAATGCTGGTGATTGCCAATATGAGTAGTGCAGTTTCATATGATTTTTTATTTCTTGTTGTTTGTCTTTTTGTCCTGCATTCTTTCTCCTTATGGTTCTCCATCCTTTCAAAAGATGGCAATTCACCCACACAACATCAACCAAGTGAATGACTATCCAAACTCAGCTTGGCTTCATTGCTCTCAGTGGTGAAGATGGATAGGATACGGAAAGAGCGGGAAAGAAAATACGGGTAAGAGCCAGATTGCTGTGAGGTCAAGCAAAGACCAAAACGGATATGTTACAGTTTGCATATCAAACCCGGGTGTTCAGTTAATTGCTCAGTTCTTTTGTAATTTCACTTTGAATGGTGGGAAAGCTGACAGACTGCTCTTCCTCGCCCTCTCTCTCTCTCTCTCTCTCTCTCTCTCTCTCTCTCTCTCTCTCTCTCTCTCTCTCGCTCTTTCTCACTCTTTTTGTAGTATTTTTTGTTTGAGCGCAACGTAAATGTAAAATATTTTAGATTTTTAAAGGGGTCATCGGATGCAAAATTCACTTTTACATGTTGTTTGAACATAAGTGTGTGTAGGCAGTGTGTGTACACAACCACCCTATAATGATACAAATCCACCCAGTGCTTTTTTAAAAATCCATATAAATCATAACTCCTTTTTCAAATCAAGCCATTTTCAGATTCTTGGCTGTGTGGCGCGATTTTACATTAGACCCACCCTGAGCCATTGTTTCAACGCCAGAGCAGGAGTAAACAAGAATGTCTCCTAAGCAATTGAGGTGTTCTGAGAGAGAACCGCTCGTCACCCCACAGAAGAAAGGGGCAGGGTGAGAAAAGCTCATTAGCATTTAAAGGGCCATGCACCGAAACGGCTCACTTGGGTGTTATTTTAAACTATCATTGATTATAATTGACTATTGTTTATTTTTTGTATCAAATTTTAACCAAAGTATGTTATAGACTTTTCATTGAGTCCCTAAAGGATCATATCAACGTGTGAGCATCTGATAACCCCTTTAAATCAAGCTCAGCAAGGAAAGAACTTGTATATTTGGGTGAAATGAACACACTCATTTCAGTGCATTATAGTCCTCACTCAATGTTTAGTTGAAAAATGTTAATTGTTGCATATCCAATTAATGATAAAAATCTTTCTGTGGAGTGGCAACAATTTATCATTAAATTGGTGTGACTTAAAGACTTAAAGATGGTGTGAAACGGAAATATTGATGAATGCTGTCTGTAAATGTATGTGGGAAACTCATACCTCCAAGTTAGGCATTCGTTGTTGAGTCATGTCATGCATACAAGCTGTAGAAATAGAAGTAAAATTCACAAAAAATTATTAATTTCTATTACTTATGGAGAATAACTAAAAGCAATAAAACAAACCATGATTTTTTTTTTTTAAGAATTGATTAACTACACCATTCACAATAGACTTTCTGCTAACTGATCTCTTATCACCATGTTTCAAATCAACATGCTTCTTCCAACGTCACAACTCTTCAACTTGTGTATTATCTAGTATTCTAAGGTTCTCTTATACAACTTTGTGCCATCAATCTTTTGTTCTGGAACTTGGAATTCTGATATTTCTGGCTTAACGGCCAGTATAGCTGAGTGAAACGTCTTCTTGAGCAAGAAAAATAATGTAGGATGGAACTTCTATTTCAAACAGATTGGATTATTGTTGTTGAGTTAATGTCATTTGCTATTTGCTGTGATCGTTTCATGTGAGTTAAAATGGTTGTTGGTGGGGAAGGATTGATACTTGTCTGGCTATTGGACAACCTTGTTGCCCAGCCTTCATGCTGTTACACACATCATTAGAGAAAAGATGTTGTTGAGAGATGACAGACACATTAACGGTTTTGATTAAAGGATGCTTGTTTCCTTGTATGAACACTTTTTAAATTCTGATTCAAAATTATTTTGGGTGTTAATTTAAATCTTTATTTTTTTGTGCATGGACCACAAAACCAGTCATAAGTCAGTTTTTTGGAAATTGAGATTTATGCATAATCTGAAAGCTGAATAAACAAGCTCTCCATTAATGTACACTCTTAAAAATAAAGGTGCTTCATGATGCCATAGAACAACTTTTTTTTGTCTAAATGGTTCTATAAAGAACCTTTCTGTTTCACAAAAGGTTCTTTGTGATGAAGAAGGTTCTTCAGATTATAAAAAGTAAAGAAAGAGATGGTTCTTTAGAGAACCTTTGACTGAATGGTTCTTTGTGGAACCAAAAATGGTTCTTCTATGGCAATGTGCATGCACGTTTTCATGCATAATCACGTTGGAAAGGTCACACATGGTTAGTTCTTTGTCTGTATAGGCCTAGTTTGGTTCAAAAATATGTTAGGGCGAAAAAAAAACTCCATCTCATTTTTTCCTCTAACTTCAAAATCATCGTTTTGTAAAGGAAGTTCGACTTTCTCTGCATGTTCGCTTTGTAAACACGGTCGGTACTTCCGCCTACATCACGCGTAAACTTTCCAATGTGACTACGTAAAATTTGTGAGGTCGAACTAGTGCAGGACAAGCCTTTGTTGTTAAAAAGTATATAAATAATTTTTCTTTTTCTTTTTAGAAAATTGCCGATCGTTTTATTAGATAAGACCCTTATTCCTTAGTTGAATCATGTAGAGCCTTTTGAAGCTGCATTAAAACTGTAATTTGGACCATCGACCCGTTGGCCACTATTAAAGTCCACTATATGGAGAAAAATCCTGGAATGTTTTCCTCAAAAACCTGAAAGACAGACATGAACATCCATAATTATCATTCTGGAAGTGAGCTAATCCTTTAATACCAGGTGCAAAAGTGGTCAAATTGACATCATCTGTCTGCCTACCACATGCACATGCCTTTTCATCAGCGATATTTTTGCAAACCCTATTACTTCGCCGAGTAATGCGGGACAGGTCTGATAGACTCTTATGAATATGCAACAAGAGAGCTCTCAGGAGAGATGTCCCCACAACTTTGAACTAGGCTCCCATTTGCGCCCTTATAAACAAACATTTGCATATTCATAAATATTTTAGCATTGACCTAGAACTAGATGTTGCATTTGGGAGAGATTCTAAGAAGACCTATTATACGAAACAGATGCATGAGCAGCAACATGGGAGAAATGAATAATTGAATCAGCTACACTCTTTACCAGATTTAACCCCAAGCACTCCAGAATAAAAAAAAAAATGGTTTTTGGCCATCATGAATAAGCACATGAGGACAGCTGGCCATCTATCACCCTGAAAATCAAATCACTGTGGTTGGAAACACTCTGAAGGCTGCATATAGATTAGGATTAGGAAGTCCTGGTGTGAGGCAGATATTAATCCCCACTGCAATGAAAGTGTCTTGTTAATCACTTACCGGTGACAGAGATAAAATGATCTAATATGGAAATATGACAGCTCACGCAACATGATTCTCAGTGATAATGAGTGGGAAATGTGGTGGAATTATGAAATGTGTAATGTGTATACTGTCTATTTCTATTCTTTATATTGGGTTGCAATCTATCTATTGCAAGCTTTAAAGGTCATCAAGATCAATCCGATATCCTAGATGGCACACATGCGTTACAGTATCACAGGGCAGTGCAGCTGCTTTTAGCTTTGACCTGCCCTTGACTGAATTCCAGAGGCAAATCCACTGCATTCCCTGGCTGCAGGTGTTCAGGCTAGATTTCGGAGAACTAACTCTCCGTACATAAAAGCTACACAGGTAGGGCTTTCCCTCCTGCTATTTTAAACGGGATCTACATTCGCTGTAGATGCAGGGAACGGCCACCTCTGGAGCACTGCCCTTTCTACTTAATGTGATTTATTGTCAGTTTTTGCACACCAAGTAAAAGAGGTCATGGAATCAAAAACAGACAAAGTTTTGGACTTCATAAACTTTTAATTTTTTTTTTATCCCGTATAAACACAAGTTTTCTCTAAAACCGGTTTTACCCAACCAAATTCACCCGTTGACTTTGAGGATGGAGACTGCAAGTCAGCAGATTTTGCCCCAAGCTTTATGGCAGATGAAAGCGCAGCTCTGATCCAAGAGGACAGCAGGACCTCTGATATCTGCTTTTTACACAAACTCACCAGAGTTTGCCCCTGAAAAAAAGAAGCTGGTTTTAAAACATCATATGCTTAGCATATTAATATTCTCCACTTGTGACAGACAAAATTGACAAGCGTTTAGCAAAGCATTGTAGTTCTAGCTTTGTGCTTTTGTGTATTAATTTGCGCATAATGAAAACCTAGGGGTGGCTGCAGGCTCCCCAGACAATTGTAATGCACTGAGATTTGATCATCTACATTAGACAATTATTTAATCTGCTATTATGCTCCATTACCAATGATTTAGATGTAGGCGAGCCTGTGACTCATCTGTCACCTCTATCTCTCTCTCTCTCACACACACTCCTTCAAGTCTGGCTGGCATGGTTGTGTTGCTCCCACAGAACAGAATTTTACTCTGCTGGATCTGTTCTGCTTCGCTGGGCTTCTTACGCTCACCACAGCGCAAACTTTGGCAGAATTAAATCTTATAATTATTGGGACAATTAATTTTTCTAGTCATCCACATCTAATTGCCTTTTTCTCTTTCTCTCCATCTTTCTCCTTACAATCAGAAACATACACTACTGCTGAAAAGTGTCTTATGCTCACCTAGGTTGCATGAAAATGCAGTAAAAAAGTAATATTGTAAAATATTATTACAAAAACAGTTTTCATTTTGATATATTTTAAAATGTAATTTATTTCTGTGATGGCAAAGCTTAATTTTCAGCAGCCATTAGATTGTAAGTCTATATAAAAATATCCTGTCTCTTAGTGTCACATGGTCCTGATATGCTGATTTGGTGCTCAGTAAACATTTCTTACTATTAACATTATTTGTAAGCAGTTGTGCTGATTTTTATTTTAGTGATGATGATGATTAATAGTAAGTTCAATATAACAGTATTCAGTTGAAATGGAAATCTTTTGTAACATGTATAATATAATTTTTGATCAATTTGCTATAAAAGCTTGTTTCTGCCCCTAAATAAAAAGTAAAACTTTTAAAATATATATTTTTTATCTCATAATTCAGATTTTTTTTTTGCAGTTGTGAGTTTACATCTCTTAGTTGTCAGTATTGCGTGATATAAATTCACAATTGCAATTTTATCTTGCAATTCTGACTATTTCTCACAGTTGTGAGTTTATATCCAGCTATTCTGATTTCGTAACTTGTGATTGTCAAGCAATTCTGAGAAAAATAACAAATAAACACAATTGTGACTTTATATCATGCAATTTTTAAGAAAAAAAGTCAGAATTGTGAGTTTTCATCTAACAATTTTGACTTTATATCATGCAATTCGGAGAAAAAAAAGCCAGGATTGCGAGATAAAAAGTTGCAATTACCTTTTTTAAAAAATTTGTTCAGTGGTGGAAATGGGCTTTCATAATTTGTTACATTCTTCCTCAGTAAAAGTACTAAATTTCTTTCTTTCATTGAAAAAAAAAAATCATGGACATAGACAGTAGACTTTTGAATGTTTATATGGTAGCGTATAATCAGATATGCAGATAGAGGTATCAGGCGTGGCATCTTGTTGTACTTAAAGGGATAGTTCCCCAAAAATGAAAGTTATGTCATCATTTACTTACCCTATATTTGTTCCAAACCTGTATGAGATTTTTTGGGTGAACTATCCCTTTAACATTATTGTATATTGATGGTAATAAACCATCATGACTCAAGAGAGTGATATTTACCAGTAGGCCATGTCTACACTAACATGTTTTCATTTGAAAATGCTTTTTTTTTTAATCTCCGTTTTGACATTCTGTCCACACTGTGTTGGAGTCCCCTACAACAGGTGATTGGCACAGAGAGGAGTACTTGTGCAAGTTAGTGAGTGCTGCCATCTACGTTGCCAAGTCTACAGTTGTTTTTGATGTCGCAGGTTGTAGCGATCCAATAACGTCATATTTAGTCTCTGGAATGCAAATTTACCAAATTTGTCATACCCACTGCTAAAGTTTAGCTGCTAAACTGTAAACACATAGAAACAAAGACTACATTAATTGACACATCCTTAGGAAATAGTGGGTTCACAGCAAATTATCAGAACTATTTCAGTAAGACAGTAATATTGTGGTTTAACTGGAAACCTAAAGCTGCACTAGATTTGCACAATAGATATTTTGAGCACTCATTTAAAAATAACATAACGTATCAATCGTACTTACAGGTTTGGAGATGCTTGTTAGTTAAAAAAAAAAGATTAGAAGCCAAAGAAGATAAAAGCCAAGATAATGATGATGAGCACATCATTTTTCGGCAATGAAAACAAAACAAAAACATGCTTTTACAACGCAAAACACAACATTTTTGTGACATGATGTTAACACTAACTAGCAGAGTGTTTGTCGGCAGGTCAGACTGTTCATATTTCGCGGGCAGGCGGGGATGTCCTTTGCTGGTTTATGCTGATTTTTGACCAGCAACATGACCAGCTAAGGACCAGCATAAACCAGCATATGCTGTTTTTTTTTCAACAAGGACATAAACTGTCGCTCTTGCCATGACTGTAGTTGACCTCAAAGAGGAAAAACTGAATGTAAAAGACAACAGTTTAAGCTATTTGCTGCTGTTGTGTCTCTTTTGGCAAAGGTTAGAATGCAACTCATACTTGCGTTGCTTCTGAACTGTGTTCTGATAAGTGTTGGAAAACAAGATTTTGTAATACACTTGAGTGTATAGTGTATGAAAGATGTGTTCAAGTGTACTAAAAGTGGTAACTAAATACATTTGTTAAATACAGAGATAGTATATTAAATGCACATTTTAATTCATTCATGGTGTCCCAAAATAGATGCAGGATTGTGAAATAAACTCCCACACCTAAAAATTTAGTAGATGCTAGCAGGTTTGGGACCAAAATTACCAAATGTTAAAACAAATAATGGCTTTTTTGTAATGGGGTAAAATAATAGCTTTTATTTGTAATTAAATGTAATTAATTATAAATGTTTTTAATAAAGTGATCTGAATATCAGTTTAACCAATTATGTCAAAATTAAAGGAGTAGTTCACTTTCAGAACAACAATTTACAAATAATTTACTCACCCCCTTGTCATCCAAGATGTTCATGTCTTTTTTTCTTCAGTCATCAAGAAATTATGTTTTTTGAGATAAACATTTCTGGAAATTTCTCCATTTAATGGACTTAAATGGTGCCCCGATTTTTGAATCTTCAAAATGCCATTTAAATGCAGTATAAATACGGCTTCAAATGGCTATAAACGATCCCAGCCGATGAAGAAGGGTCTTGTCTACCGAAACGTTCGGTCATTTTCTTAGAAAAATATATTTTTATATACCTTTTAAGCATTGAAACTCATCCAGCACTAGGGCTTGTAGTGCGCGTTTGCGACTCTACGTACTCTACGACTCTGTTGAAAGGTCATGCGTGACGTATGCGAAACTACAGACCCAGTGTTTACAAAGCAAACTTGAGAAGAGAGAAGTGCAACGCAATCAAACACTCTTTAGCAACAAGGTACAACATAAAGTACAACGATATCGGATGACTTTAAAGCTGGAGGAGAACATGAGATGGAGTTTTCACCGTTTCCTACCTTTTTGAGCCGGAATACACAGACGATGAACTCTGTCAGAGAGAGAATATTGCGGCGGTGGTGGCGGCACCGGCGACACAAGCCTCGGGCAGACCTCGTTCAAACAAGACGAGATGGTGGTGCAAGTGTGGAAAATGCCAGCCATTTCCAATGGAGCAGGAATCTCAGTGCTGTCACGACTGGACCACATCTGTTCCACTGTTACAAACAATCGGTGAGTCAGGTGATGGGACTGCTTCAAGCATTCGCTGCGTTACAGAGCACAGTGGATGTAGTACGTAGAGTCGCGAACGCACACTACAAGCCCTAGTGCTGGACGAGTTTCAGTGCTTAAAAGGTATGTAAAAATATATTTTTCTAAGAAAATGGCCAAATGTTTCGGTAGACAAGACCCTTCTTCGTCGGCTGGGATCGTTTACAGCCATTTGAAGCCTCATTTAAACTGCATTTAAATGGCATTTTGAAGATTCAAAAATCGGGGCACCATTTAAGTCCATTATATGGTGAAATTTCCAGATACTGTATGTTTATCTCAAAAAACATAATTTCTTGATGACTGAAGAAAAAAGACATGAACATCTTGGATGACAAGGGGGTGAGTAAATTATTTGTAAATTATTGTTCTGAAAGTGAACTACTCCTTTAAGACATACTTTTTAAATGTTGGATACAGTTCAGAAAGGTATGGTTGACAACAGAAATGGGATGCTATGATTATTTTGTTTGCGAAATGTGTGTATGTGCGTGTGTGTATGTGCGTGTGCGTGTGTGTGTGTGTGCGTGTGTGTGTATCTTTTCTCTAGTCTACACCATTAGTATATTCGGACCAGTGTCACTCTGACCCTTACTAAAAGAAAACTCATTCCAGCTCATTCTGCTGGGCCCTGCTGCTTCCTTCCTTCCATCATTTGATGAATGAATCCAGTTCTTTAGAGGATTGCAGTAATACTCGGTCATTAAAATTAAGTGGACAAGTACACCCTCATGAGATGAAACATTTACCATTCAATATTTTCTAGTATCAACATGTTCTGCCGGAGCATAAAATGAGTGTGTATCTAAGCCGTGTTGGTTAACTAAATCCTTCACATTCAGACACTGGCGTCTGTGTATGCGCACACGCGCACACGCGCACACACACACACACACACACACACACACACACACACACACACACACACACACACACACACACACACACACACACACACACACACACACACACACACACACCTCCTTTTTAGCCTACATTATCCCTTCTAATCATTTTGTGGCTTTTCAGCTGTCCTCTATTTTTAGCTTCCCTCATGCTCTGCGTCACAAACCAACCTAATGTCATTTCCTATCTAATCTTGATCAATACACGTATTAATACTGCCCATCTCTCAACCAAAAGAGAGAGGCTGCTAATTTCTGCCCTTGTAGTTGAGGGTGAACATTTCTCCAATTTGAACACCATTTATTGCTACTGTTTGGACAGTGAAGAGACACTCCATAAGTGCTGCTCTTTGTCCTAAAAGCCTTTTTTTATGAACAACACCTGATCTCCTGAGCAAACTAGACAAGTTTAGCAAGGTATAGTTACAGTTCTGAAGGCTGTCATAATTTGCTTTCATAGAGGTATAAATTATCTCTCCTGACCTGGATTCCCAAGAACTTTATATACAGTAATGAGATGCCAGGCAGACCTACTTGGAAAGAAAGATAAAAGAAATGTGATGAACAGGGTAATATAATACCCTAACAGTTGAGCTGAGGTACTTGGACTCAGGACTTATACTTGAACTTGGATTGTAATTATGAAAGAACTTAGACTTGGGGGAACTTGGTCACAAACTTGACATGGAGAAAATTTATAAAGGTCTCCTGCCTCAATTGGTTAAGAACTAGGACTTGGTGGACAAGGTGGACTTGGACCATTGACAGGAACAGAAACATTGGCTAGTAAGAAATAATAACAGTTAACGCATACTGTGTGTCTGGTCTTTTAGATATAATTTCAAAACATTGTTTATATGGCTTTTACTACAGGCATGAGTAAAAAAAATATTTTCTGTAGAAAAATATTGAGCTGAACTTGTATTGAATTTGAAAAAAATCCTATAAGAGCAAACTGTAGGGATAATGTAATAATGTTGAAATAACTAGAGAGAAACATTTAAGAGTGAGTGTAGAATCATGTTGTCCCTACTGTTGGAAACATTTCAGTTTTGGGATTCATAATCCTGGATGACTAAACCTTAAAGAAAATAGACTGTAACATGATCCAAAGCGCAGTCGTAAGACTATCTCACTGCAAGCTTAAATCTGAGAGTTGCTTGGGGTGCTGATTATATTATACAGTAATAGGATAATTCCAGCATTTCTTTTGCAGAGACCTGATATGACACCAGAGTGAGTCAGGCATGGCAAATTGTCACTCTAAATTGACATTTAAATAGACTATTATTTTAATATAAAGCTAATTTTAATTCCTATAGACAACCCCCTAAAAAGCTTTTACTAATTTCTATAAATATATATTTTTGGAAATATTACTGCTACTACTACTATTGGCGCTTTTCCACTACACAGTACCAGCTCGCCTCAGCTCGCCTCGGCTCGACTCGACTCGACTCGGCTCTGTTTGGTTTTCCACTGTGTAAAAGTTGTACCTGTACCGGCTTCCAGGTACTTTTTTTCGTACCACCTCCGGCGAGGTTCCAAGCGAGCTGAGGCGAGCTAAGGCGATACTAAAATGTGACATGAAAACACAGCAGACTGCTGATTGGTCAGAGAGAATTGTCACTATTCACTGCGTCATCATTGCACGCGCCAGCAATAGTATCCAGAATAACCCCGCCATTTTTAAAAAGTTTGGCCAGAGATTGCGTGACATATCCAATCCATTACATATTATGGCAACTCGGAAGAATACGCCGTGGTCAAACGAGGAGGTGCAGACAGCGGGTGTGTGTCGCGTAGAAGATTACATCACGGCAGTTTCTTGCAGCGTCGCTATGACAACCAGGTACTATTGTGGAGGTACAGGTACAACTTTTACACAGTGGAAAACCAAACAGAGCCGAGCCGAGTCGAGGCGAGCCGAGTGGAGCTGGTACTGTGTAGTGGAAAAGCGCCATTAGACTACTATTCATCATCATTATCATTATCATTATTATTGGTGGTGATGTCCGCTCTTAAATGTGATGTGACTGGAAACTTCCTGTCAAGATGTGAGTGAGCTAAACTTGGATAAAACGTCGATGACAGGCCCTCGCAACAGCTTGATTGATGGAAAAACCTGATGCATCAACATGGATGTAGTGTCAAATGAAATTCAGGTAAAAGCTAGAGCAGGGATGGGCAACTTTGGTCCTGGGGGGTTTAGCTCTGACCCTAATCAAGCACACCTTTAACTAATCAATAGCTTCAAGATCACTAGAGTGCTAAGACTGAAGTTGCCCATCCCTGAGCTAAAGCGTACTTCATAAACGTTGTGCCCAGATATGGCCTGACCTATGCGACAAGTGCGCAAGGGTTCCCGACAAATGGATGACGTGGGAGTCCAACACAAAAGCGGCATCAAAAAACATCCACATAGCGACCCATAACATCAGGTTGCTGCCCGGTCGATCAAACAAGCTAGCCACAGCACTAAAGCAATGTTGCATTGACAAGAAACTCACTGGAGCGGATCAAAATTGACCTACAACAACAAGGGCTACAAGGTCATCTACAATGGCCACCCAGGGACCCAGAATAGCATCGTTATTGTCATTTCACAGCCTTTCGGTAATGCAGTTCAAAGCTATGTTGTCATAAAAGAGAAGCTCTGCATCCACTACTTCTCTGCTTATGCACTACAAAATGGATGTTCTGACTAAGACAAGGAAGTCTTCTGGGCCCTACTTGATGAAAAGATGTAACGTGTAGCAAAACATGTGTCGCTAAACAAGTACATCATCATCACTGGTGACCTGAGTGGCCATGTCGGCAAAATGAAAGACGCCCACAGCTGTCATGGGGAATTCGGCTACGACATTAGAAACAAAGATGGTAAATGATTTTTTTAAAATATGCTAACGCACACAACCTCAACATCACAAACACATGGTTTTGCAAGTGAAAATTCCATCTCGTCACCTACCACAGTGGCAGCACAAAGTCACAAATTGACTTCATCCTAGTCAGAAGAAGTGATTTGAAGACCCTGCTCAATAATCAAGATCATCCATTAAGAGGGTTGCAGCCCAACATCGTCTGGTCATCTGCAAACTCTGCATTGAACCATCAAAGGCACTTAAAAAAAGAATGAAACTGATTGGCTCGCATTAAGGGGTTAAGGTTTAAAGAAAAAGAGGTCAAAGTCATTCTACGTATCCATCTTCTGCCAATTATGACAGTTGAAGAAACATGGAGAAAAGGCAAAGCAGCATGCACAGAATCTGGCAAGACTATGCCAGGACAATGACAGGTCGACAAGGAAGTATGGCTGTGGACAGATCAAGTCAAGGCGAAAGGCCGCAAGAAGAAACCTCTCTACCACGATTTTCTCACTGACAAGATCTTTGAAAGCTGGCAGATGTATCGTGATGCCCGAAGCAGCTCAAAGAAGGGCGTAGCTGGCTATGATGAGATCTATCACCTCATAAAGTTGTGCCATTGTCAAGCTGAGTATTTTTCTGGTGTCACTGACCATACGGTGGCCTCCGAACACTGACCTTTAAAAAGATTTTTACCCAGGAGTTCCTGCATCTGTCGATTGCATCCACTTCTCATGTTCTCGGTCCAGTGCCAGTGTCAATCTCAGCCGGTAAAGTTGCTGAAGCGGTAAAGAGAATAAAACCAGGTAAAGCATCTGGACCAGACACTCTGGCGGCAGAGGTGTGGAAGTCACAATGCAGGAATTTGGTTGAATTTGGTTCTTCAAACAGGTCATTTCAAAGAAGAAAATGCTTGCTGACTGGCAGGTCAGCACAACCATCCCAATCTGGAAGAAGGACAACCTGGATGAATGTTTCAATTCACACACCATGAAGACCTTTGAACAAGTGCTAGATAAGCAAATTTGCCGAGCCAGATTCTTGAAGAACTGTAGGACAGTTGATTCAATTTACGCCACCTGGCTCCTGTTTGTGAAGCATTGAGAGAAACAAAAGCCCCTGCCCTCTGCCTTTCTCGACCCTACTGTGTTGCTCCTAAAAGCCATCTGGCACATTTATTGAGGAACTCGTTGAAAAGGTACAGCTGCTCTACGAGAAGGACTTCCACATTACCGTGGGCATCCTCAAGGATTCATTCTTGCACATTTCTCTGATACCCTTTTTCCACCAAAGCAATTTGAGTGCTGGTTCGGACCCAGAGTCTAGTTTCAAAATGATTCTTTGCCTTTCGACACGCAAAGAACCAGCTCGGAACCAGAAAAAATGGTTTGTAAGTAGCACCACAAAATTGCTGGTCTAGAACCGCTTACGTCAGGGGGTGGGGGGAGGTCTGTCTGCGCGGTGCCGATGCATCTCGAGCAAGCCTGATGTATTTATGTTTGGTGCTGCTGTACTAGCATTGCTGGGAAAGATGAAATGCATTCAGTGACGTAAGACCTGTCTCTATGATGGCTCTCAAGTCTTTGGAAAAGCAAACCGGTTCTTAGAAGGCAAACCAACTCCAAACCGGCAATAGCACTACCTCTGAACTAGCACCCGCTTCCTGCTGGTGAAAAGGAGCCTATGTGGATGTTACTGGAAGTCAGCAGAAAGTGACCTAGGGGTAGGCTGAAATGTCGCTGGCTTGATATGCTGCAGAACGACCTCAAGCTCACCGGTTTACACCCAGACCTAGCCAGTGATTTCATTAAATGGTGGCAATGATCCAGAAAAGCGGACCCTGCCACTATGTGGGACAAAAGATTATTATTTTTTGAAAAAATGTAAATATGCTCAACTTTTTATTATTATTTTATTTAAATACTATTATTATTATTATTATTATTTGCCTAGGTATCTAAAAAGATTGATTTCTATTGTTTATTAAGCTAATTATTTTTCCTAACCCAAACTCAACCTCTAAAAAACACATGATGTTTTGTTTTTGAACACTTCATGAACTTTGTGCCACTTTGGAAAGTTTCACCATATGCAACTTTTATCTGATTTTGCTAACTACATTTTCTGTCCCCAAAGTATGGATATGCTTGACACGCATACACATAATTTATATTTGCCATTATAAGCCATCTTAATAATATTCCAGTCCTCATTATTGAGATTAGGAAAGTAGAACACTCACATGCATTCATATACACACGGGTATGCAATATGCCAACAGATAATATTGGAGCTGCCCCTCCTCCATACATGCATGATAAACAACTGCAACCCACAAACACACAAGCTAGCTTAATAAGCATCCAGATATCATGAATTCACATCATGCTATTTAGCAAACTGCGCTCTTCTGATAACAGATGCTCCCTGGGCCGGGCAGCTGTAACTGGGTGCAGATAAGACGTAATTATAACTGTTATTAAACAGATGAAGATAGTCTATATGTGGTGGCCATGATTGTGTGTTGAGTTTGGAGATAAGCGAAGCAGGTTATGTGGGTTACCTTAAAATGTGGTGTGAATATTTGTGTAAATCATTTGACTGCATATGTGTTATGTGCAATCGAGGTAGGATGCAAAAGTGTGCGTGTTTGAGAAACATGTTTAGTACAGAAGATGATATTTTGCACTCTGAGGTATAGCTTCTCAGAGGTGGAACAACATTGCAGGAAAATGGTCTTTTACTGTAAAGTACAGAATTATATTTTAAATGGACCATGTTAGTGTAATATTACCTGAAAAAAATAGTGCGCATTAATGGCCTCAGGCTATTTATTTAAAGACTGTAATTATGGGTCCTTAAATACATTTGTTCAATTGTTGGTATGCTTTTAAAGGAATATGATGTTGAAATTGGTTTGGTCGTTAAAGAAAAATTTACTCTTGACCTACCTAGAGAAAAAGGACTGTTTTTTGTGAACACAATCACAATTTTTTTTCAGTTCATTTGATGTTCCTAATTGCACAGAAATGACATGCTGTTATTTACAATGACATGACAGAACACAAATTTGTTCAGTCATTATGTCTGTTCACTGAGCACTGTTTCACAAACACATTCACTGACAGGTGAGAAATCACTACATGTGTACACGATAACACCTTCAGGGAGCATTTCAGTCTAGGCAAGTCGTATTTACTGGGTTTCTGCTTTCCAAGGTTTTAAAAAAAGTTCTCAGGATAAGGCTGCACTGAGTTTGTGTGAGGATCAGTCTCTTCTGGGAGATGGTCATTGTTTTGATATATACTACATGTTCAATAAGGGGCATCCGGTGCTTTGGCTCTCAGAGAGCTGCACGTATCTTAGACATCAATCTCCTAAACCAACATCAATGCATTATTTAGATTGAAGTCCAGTCTTATTTTTATTAACATGTGCTGGAGTATATTTTTAGCATCTGGGAGAGAGGAAAATGCAGGCTTGCATGAAAGGTTAATTGGGTCATGGTGGGCAAAGCCAACTCATCTGCTCAAATTGGGCTATTTGCGTGGGTCTATAATTGTGTGTGAAAATTAGTTTCACTTTAAAACTACAAACACTTTTCACAGTCAATTATTTAGCTATACTAATTGTCAAACAGTATGCCAAATTGTGCATTTGATATTGAACAATGCAGATATAATACATTATATTAGTCATGTGTCATGCTTATGTCCAAAGCATGGTCAGAAATGAACTTTTCCATTAAGGGGCAATATTTGTCCTCTGGAATTGATTTTAAAGTCCTTTTTATATCTTTGCAAAGTCCATTTTTATAATTACCTTATTAAATATATCTGTGTTGTCTTTTATGTCAATACTTAAACTGAACCAGTTGCTTCAATCAATCTGAATTCTACAAATAAAATGTTATCTACATGAAAAGTCGTCTTCACACTGCAAGATTTAACATGGCATTACTGCTCAAAATTGGCATGCACAACAATTACATAGTTACACAGTTACATAATTACAAGTAAAACCTAAATGTAATCCCTGGTGAAAAAACAGCAAATGCTGGTTGGGTAGTTTTGATGCTGGGATGCTGGTTAGGTATATTTTGATGCTGGTTTAAGCTGGTCCTTTGCTGGTCATGTTCTGGTCAAGGACCTACCTAACCAGCATCCCAGCATCCCATCCTCAAAACCTACCTAACCAGCATACGACACGGATGTCGTAATCTGCACTTTTTATTCATATTCACAATTCACATTAATTGCCACAACCATAACATATTTAGTTTAACCACCCTTTATAATTTTAATTTTAAGTTTCTCTTCAATTTGTTTTCATCTTTAATCATTCCAAATTTAATGCTTGAGCTATTTCACTGTTTATTTGACATTTTGATGCTTTGCTAAAGATCAACATCTGTCAAACACATGCATGCACACACATATAGTATGAAATGTAAAACATGCAGAGAAAGAGCTGTTAGCATTCAATGCCTTTCCCTTAAGATGTGACATCATATGGATGAATGACTTCCTCCTGTTCTTAAATGAATTTGTTCTGTGGTATATGTTGATTTGATAGTTTTTTATTTTAGTTCTGTTTTCTCACAGTAAATCTGGGCTATTGATAGGTAAAAGCAGTAGCACTGGGTGAGTTGTAACACCATACATTTAACCAAGTTTAACCAATTAGAAAGTAGCTACAGGGTGAAATAATCATACATGACCACTTTTCTCCTCAGGTGACAGTGCTCTATGTACAAATTTAGCATTCAGAATCTTAGAATTTAGCAGTGTAATCTTATAAAAATTGGCAGGTATCTATGTTTAGTTTTTGCAGACCTTCCTTTTTTATACTGTATGTTTTGTACATTATCAATCTACTAACATAATCTAAAGCGTAAGCATTTTCTGTATGCACAACTTCAGAAATCTGATTGTTAATGGCTATGTGGTGAAATAGTACATCGGGCTGGACACCAAAACATTCACCTATCATTCATCAACCTCAAATTAGGCTTTTCATCTGAAATATGTAAGTAGTAGCAACTTTACACAGCAACTCAATCTAATGTTAACCTAGAAAAAGCTGAACAGTAGCGTGCTTACTGCATAACAGATGGAGGCGCTTGTGCAGTCACTTGCTCTTAAAATACTCTGTCATTTTTGGCTATAGAGATAAAAGTACTACATCTTTTCAATGTGTAAAAACTTTGCATTTGTGTGCACTCAGAATAATGAAAGCAAACACGATGCACTTTCTGCCGTTTTGGTCTCTGTGAACATGAAACTTTGAAACTCAACGTATTCTTGCTTTACAGACATTAAAAAAAATATATAGAGAGAGAGTGAAATGTCTACTTTCAAATGAACCAATTCAAATGGAAAACAAATATTCTCAGATTATGTAATCCGTATGAAACGTGCATACAGGCGCATCCACTGCTGCAGAGATGGCGAGTTAGTGTCGCTGACTTCATCTCTTAAACCAAAAAACAAAGAAAGCACTAGTATCTCAATAAATTATTAAAATGTTAATGCAGTCTCCTTGCTGTTTTTCCCTGACACATTCATGATTATTATATCTGCTGGTGCGCTGTGACAAGCTTTTCTTGCTTGTGTTTGAGCGCTTATTAGGCTATGTAGGCAATTAAAGGGTCATTATTATGATTTATATGGTTTATTACCAATATGCGACTAACAGTGGACTAATGCTTAAAATGAATGTCTACTAGTTGACCAGAAAAATCTTTAGTCGAGGGCAGCCCTAATATCTATATAAGTTAGATGCAGTGTAAGGAAAAACAAGGTATAACAGAGGTGATCCAAATAGCAGTTTATCTTAGCTTAACTGAGAAACACAAAGTGGCAGTGTGCTATGAACATACAATGCCTGATAATGAACTAACAGAACTGAGGGCTACAAAGCAAACAAATGAACTAAATGAAGAGCAGGTGTGAGAACTCAATCAAACAAGGAACTACGAGGGAGCAAGGCCAAAAACCACAGTGGTGGTGAGTGTTCAAGGTTGAGCCAAAGTAAAGCAGGGGTGAAGGAACAAGGCACAACCAAATGCCTGGAAGTCCATGGTGGAGGTAGAGTGACAACTGACCTCCTCTCTCTCGCCTGTGGTGAAGAGAGATCCATTTTGTAAAAACACCCAGTCCACATACTCAATAAGCATCCCTCAAGGACCACCCCTGAGCAGGCGCGCTTTCATTTGGGCATTAAGTCGTGCCTGGAAAAACACACAGAGGATGTCATTATCATAATGGATGAGATGGATGAGATCTACAAACCTCTGTGTGTGCTCCTTGAGGGAGCAATTCCCCTGGGAGAGGAGAAGGATGATTTGCAACAAGATCCATGAGTCCTTTTCTTGTTGTGGTATTCTGTTATTAAAGGATGAGGAAACAAGAAAATGGAAAGTAGAGTGGATTCAAAAAGCAGCTTAACTTAGATAAAATCAAAAGAGAGTAATCCAACTAGTGTGGTAGTAGAAGTGTTTCTAGTGCTTTTAATACGGTCATTTTGCACACTTGAGTGTTTGTCCTTCTCTATTTGTTTCTTACAAGTTTAAAAACATTTTATGAATTAAGGTTGAAAGAAGGAATCTCTGTAAATTTAACAGAAAATGTACTGGTTAATTTTCTACTACACTCTTAAAGGTCCACTGAAGTGCCTTGAAACACGCAGCGTTATTCTATGTGGTGACGTAGTTTTAACTGAAACAAAAACATATCGCCCAGCCCCGCCCACTTATTTTGAATAGCCAATAGCATTCCATTTATATCTGCTCGGGCCAGAGCCGTTAAGCTCGGTAAAGCTGCATTTGTAAGCTTATGACAGCCACAGACTAATAAATTACCCCACAGATTCAATATGAAACTCTTGCTAAAACAAAATAGTGATCATAATCATGCTGAGGCTGTGTAGTTTAATACACGCCGATCGCACATATGATCTGCTCCGTGTATTGCGTCTCTGTGTAGGGGGCGGGACACTACGGACTCTAGAGAGCATTTGATTGGACAGAACGTTTGATGAGAAACTGAAGTGCACGGTGATATCATCAAAATCATTGATTCATATTGGCGGAAGTGACGAGACTGTAAGTTTTGAATGCTCATATCTTGTAAACGCGAATTTTGTCGTTGTTTTGAAGCACACTAGCTTATAGATAATCTTAAGGCTAATTAATTCATATTAAAAGCCAAAAAACTTTAATTTTGATTTCAGGGGGACTTTAAACATAAATGTTCCAAAAGGGTGTTTTTGCAGTGATGCCAGAGAACAACCATTTTTGGTTCCCCAAAGAACCTTTCAGTAAACAGTTCCTAAAAGAACCATTTTGAAGAACATTTTAACAGTTTAAAGAGCCTTTTCTGACTATAAAGGAACTTTTCTGCATTTGAAAGGTTCCATGGATGTTTAAGGTTCTATATAGAACCATTGATGCCAATAAAGAACCTTTATTTTTAAGAGTGTAGAACAGTTTTAATTTTTCCTGTATGTTTTTTTTCTTCTTGTGATGTGTTTATTAATAACATATTTGTATAGCAAAAAAGTCATAGATCCTGGTCTCTGGTCACATCTAATGCGTTTGTGTCACCAGTTTAGGCTTTTAAAACCCTTAAATTTTATTCCACTTTATTAAATACTAAATTGAGGGCATCTGGTCCTCACAGTCATTTAAAAAGAGTTCAGCACTGAAGCAGGATAATCACCACAGTGCCATTATACTGCTGAGAAGAGTTAGTCAATATTAAGACTCAACCTTTTTTTCTCACTTTTCAGTGAGTTCTCAAAGGACTACGACTTGTAAATTAGTAATGTGCCACTATTAGGGCAAGAGCCATTTGTGGCTTCGATATTTCTTTAACGTCATCGCCAAGGAACTCTCAGAAGATTAGTGTCTACCTGTGAAACGATAGTTCTACACGATATCTCACTGTGAGCTCTTACACACAAAACACTTTGCCAATTAGCTACACGTCTCAGATTGAACAAGAAGACCATAGTGGGAAGGGAATACGAGAGCAAGAAAGAGGAATAGGAACTGTAATTGGGAACAGGTGGGCAGCGTGAAGAACTCTGCTCTGTCAGTCTCTAAAAGGTCTGATTTAAAGGTGCAAGACAGAGAAAATTCAAGCTGTGAAAGTCATTATGTCAGTTAATAGATTTTGCGTTAACATGCTGTTGGGGCTCTTCTCTTGGTGGCAGTCCATTTACCGCAGAAACCCAACAGGTGTAACCTCGTCACAAGTCCTTGGCTTCACCCTGTAAATTTTGACAAGTTATCCACTCGACTCTGCCCTGCACTACATGCCAACAGACATCCTGATCCTGTTACACCTTGTCAAATTAACAACTGTCAAATTCAATTTCAGTTTGCTCAGTCATGAGTTTCACGAATCCCAAGGAAAAGAAGCTTAGGGAATTTGTTATATTACTTATAAAACAAGATCTGTTTGACAAACAACACACACGATATTTAGCAGTGTAATATCTGTATTTTACAAGGTAATTTAAAGAAGGTCATTGACAGAAAAAGTATATGCAAATCTCTAATAATGATCTCTAAAGAAGGTTAAAGGAAAGCAGGTGAACCAATCACTGCAGATGTGGGTTTGACCTGCACTGCCATATTAAAAAGCACCAAATTATAAGGTGTATAGATCATTTTTGCTAGTGACTGAATATTGATATGACTGAAACATTCATATATACATTATTTAAAAATATATTTTTCAAAAGTAGTATTCAAACCTTTAGTGGAATCAAATATTTTTATATTTAATAAATATAGTTAAATTTTGTTTCTGTGTATAGTTTTGAGAAAGGTTTCTTAACTGTAACACACAGGCAATACATAGTTTAATCAATCAAACAGTTAAAGTTGTCAATAAATGAATAAATTTATAAAGTATGTTTTACAATAAAATGCTTTTTAAAGGGGTCATCGGATGCCTATTTTCCACAAGTTCATATGATTCTTTAGGGTCTTTAAAAAGTCTATTATACACTTTGGTTACAAATTCTCAGTAGTGTAAAAAAACAAAATCAGCTCTGCAAAAACTCAACTTATTTTATTGCATGGTCCCTTTAAGTCCAAATGAGCTCTGCTCGCCCCACCCCTCTCTGTGAGCCGTAATGTTTACTTTAGCCGCTTTAAGCGGCGAAACTTGCCAACAAGCAAAATATTAAGAAAGGCCATATGCAAAGATGCATAAAAAACCCTTATACTCACTTCTGCTGTAAGTGAAGCTGCATCAGGAATGATTCACACGAACAGACGAATATGTTGATCGGGATCGGCGCTTTCCTTTTAAAAACGTAGGTAAGGTAATCCTTTGCATCTTCGGTGGCTCAGATGTCGGGAGTAAATGACTACTGCTAAGTTTATTATTACATTTTTATTTTAAATTGGGATATTACTTTTAAAGATAAAAAAAAAAAAAAACACTGGGTGAATTTTTATCATTGTAAGGTGGTTGTGTACACAAACTGCCAACACATTCAAACAAGTTGTTCTACTTGCAATTTCTTTAATTATTTGTGAAATTTACTAGGAGTTTCTGAGTAAAAAATGTTTCACAGGTTGTCTCACAAGATTCTTAAATGGATAATTCACCCAAAAATGAAAATCCTGTCATTAATTACTCACCCTCATGTTGTTCCAAACCTGTAACCCCCTTCGTTCATCTTCGTAACACAAATTAAGATGTTTTTAATCAAATCTGAGAGCTTTCTGACATTGCATAGACAGCAACGCATCTACGTTCATAGTCCAATGTGACATACATGGTTCAACCTTAATTTTCTGAAGCTACGAGAATACTTTTCGTGCACAAAGAAAACAAAAATAATGACTTTATTCAACAGGATTTTCATTTTTTGGTACATTTTGGTATTAACATAAGTTAAACAACTGGGACATGAACTGAAGAGATACATTCACTATCACATGTCAAATCCATCCATGTTAAGAATGATCAAGAATGAGTCCCTCCATGGCAATTAAGTAACATTAGCAGATTGATCAATCAAACTTCCTACCACAGTTGTCAATAAACTGAATGCATTCTTGACATTATGTTACAAATAATCAATATAAAGTACCTGTTAGCAGTGATTACTAGGGGTGTGAACCGACCGTGGTCTTACGGTTCGGTTCGATTACGATTAACATGTCATCGATTCGGTTCAATACAATATCTCGATGCATTGACGATGCGCTACATACTCATTTTTCAATTTTACTTCAAATATATACAATTGTGTTAATAAATACAAACAGTTAGATATATGAGCTGAAACTTTAATCTTACCTTCTCAAAGAAAAACACTTCTTGAATGTATCAAACAAAACTAAAGACTGGGCACAGAAGACAACAGCAACATTTAGAACAAATACACAAAAGTAAATACCTGGGCTTTGGTTTTGTTGTAGAGTTCCTAATCTTTTCTGAAAAGTGTCAGCGTGAGGGAAGCTTATATCACGGCTCCATTATATTTAACAGTGGCGAAATATATCTTTTGCTATAAAAGCTGCTGCTATAGTCATTTTAAACGTGAAAAACTAAACCGAATACGATTTTAACCGAGATTCTACCGCTCAGATCTTATTTAATTGAAACGAGGGAACGAATAAAGTCCAGCACGAGCCCAGCCTGAGACTCTCAGACCCGAGCCCTATCTTTGTCCGACAGAACAGAGTTTGTGTTGCAGCCATTAACAGAGTTCAGTTTAGATTCTAATGGCAAAGTGGCTAGATTTCGTTTTGTTCCCTTTTTAAGTTAATTTAGAAATATGTTTGGAACATTTTCTGTTTGATAAATTCAAGCTTTTGATTTTTAAAGTAATGACCTAACGACCAAGCTGTCAGCGGCAATGAGTTGAGCATGTTTGATCAATTTAGCCTTCTCAAACCAACATGACTTGCATTAAATAAAATCCATAGACATAAAACACTTGATGCATTTCAGAATATTAATTTAAACATTTAACCTAGATAAATGTGCTTTGCAGCTGCACATTGAAGCGCCAGAGCAATCACTTTCATTTTTTTTCTTAATAACAATGGAAACCTAAAATACACCATTTTTGTTGATAAAGGTAAGAATAATACATCATTCAAAACTGCAAAAGGTCTACTACTATTATTAAGTGCACTCACAATATCAACAAAACATTATATTTGTGTAAAATAGCTAAAGAAAACGGTGCTGAGCCAGATAGACACGCTCAGTTCGTCTTTTCAACCAAATAAATGATGTTTGTTAGTTCGTTAAATGCACCGCTGTGGAAAGAAAGTGGCGATAATCCTTTCAGTTAAAATCTGAAGACTTATTTTATTCATGTGGAGTACTCCCCTCGTTAGCCCAACCCCCCTTCCCAGAAAATCATACAAGCCCCGCGGGTCGCGTGTTCTGGCACTGGGACTGAGCAACCGGTTATGGTCTATTACTGAACCGATACCGAATCGTCCTTGTCTGCATCGCGATGCATCGTAAAAACGATTAATTTTGACACCCCTATTGATTACTGACATGATCTCCTTTAAAGCCTTCAGTATCTCACCTCATAAACCACCTGTTGTGTGGTTCTCTTGATACTTTTTCTCCTGGTTTAATGTTGATGTGTGTGAAAAACAGTATGTGCTTACAGTATACCAGGGAAAATGTAAATATGTAGAATTCTCATTTCGCTTGCGGGACAGTTTAATGTCATTTTGTATGAAGCCCAAATGCTCTATATGTTGTCCTTTTGAAGGATAAAATGCCCGGAGTGGGATGTCAGGCTTAATGCTGAGGTGTGCGTGCCTGTTAATGGCATATGGGCCAGCTGAACCTTGCTGTATTTGGCATATGCTTCACCTTCTGCAGTTATACTTTTTCCAAGCCCATCTGCACCACCACACCCCACTGAGGAGGACAGTATGAAGGTCATTAGGAGTGTGTGTGTTTTTTACATAAAATATCATATGCTGAAGTTATACAGTATGTGTGATCAATGATCATATTTGGGTTAATGAATTAACACAAATTGCTGCATTCTGGTGTCTGAGATAGGAAAGGAAATATTGACTTGGTATAAGCAGATACTCAATATTCAATGACTTGGATCAGTTTGTGGGCACAAAAAGCATAATTGGGATGTCCCTAATTATTATTATAAGATCTTAGATTCAATCTTTGTGTTTCTCACTTACCCTGTGCTTATACATGAAAATATATAGAATGTAGATATATGAAAATAGAAATAGACTTGTTATAATAGAAATAGTCCTGGGTTTCATTAAATATGAAAACCCCTGCCTTACAGGAAATAAATTGTAATTTATCCTATTTTAATAAGCCTAATAATAAAATTTACAGGCCCTTACAGCTCTATGCTCAGCATAGCACTCAGCACTAAGTTCTCTGTATTTAGGCTATTCATAGTCTTGTTCCTTTCCATCTGGGAGAGTTATACTGTAGACTCCTGCACAGACTTTTAGAATTTCTGTCTGTGGTTTACCAGCTGTGTCACGTTACGTACAAGGAGGTCTGGGTCCAAATGCAGGTGAGGTAAGATGGAAGTTTAATTAACAAAATAAACAAACAAAGCAAAAGGCCAACACGGCACAACAATAACTTGAAACTTAAAACAATACAAAATAAACAGAACTGAAAACTCGGTCAAAGATCCAGGGAACACAGAACATACCAAACACGAGACAATGCAGACATGAATGCAGAGTGAGTGGAGATGATACTTATAGTCCTGATAGTAATTGTGAACAGGTGTGGGTGATCAGTGCTGATGACAAGGACAGGTGGACAATCAAGGAAGTGCAGTGTAGGACAGCGACCTCAGGTGGCTGAGGGAAAATCCACAGCCCCGATCATGACATTACCCCCTCCTCAAGGAACGGCTTCCAGACGTTCCACAAGGCCGAGAAAAAAAAAATAAAAATCTGGAGGGAGGAGGAATGGAGGAAGGCGAATCAGGGGGAGGGATGGCGGGCCAGGCCCATGCAGCGGAGTCACGTGAGCGGACCTCACCGCCAGAGGAACGCGAGCTGGCCTCGCCGCCAGAAGAACATCAGCGGATGCTGCCGCCTGAGGAACGTGAGCTGGCCTCGCTGCCAGAGGAACGTCAGCGGACGCCGCCAGAGGAACGTGAGCTGGCCTCGCCGCCTGAGGAACGTGAGCTGGCCTCGCCGCCAGAGGAACGTGAGCTGACGCCGCCGCCAGAGGAACGTCAGCGGTCACCGCCGCGTCAGGAGCAGAGAGAGCGGTCACCGCCGCGTCCGGAACAGAGAGAGCGGTCACCGGCGCGTCCGGAACAGAGAGAGTGGTCACCGCCGCGTCAGGAGCAGAGAGAGCGGTCACCGCCGCGTCCGGAACAGAGAGAGCGGTCACCGCCGCGTCAGGAGCAGAGAGAGCGGTCACCGCCGCGTCCGGAGCAGAGAGAGCGGTCACCGCCGCGTCCGGAACAGAGAGAGCGGTCACCGCCGCGTCAGGAGCAGAGAGAGCGGTCACCGCCGCGTCAGGAGCAGAGAGAGCGGTCACCGCTGCGTCAGGAACAGAGAGAGCGGTCACCGCCGCGTCAGGAACAGAGAGAGCGGTCACCGCCGTGTCAGGAACAGAGAGAGCGGTCACCGCCGCATCAGGAACAGGACGCGCAGCCGCGTCAGGGACAGGACGCGCAGCCGCCTCAGCGTCAGAGACAGGGATGGCGGTTGTCGCCACCTCCCCGCGAAAGAGCGTCTCCACCCCCTCCGCAAAGCAGGGGCGCTTCCGCGCAGTCTCGGCACTGCGGGTGTCCATCGCCGCCAGGCAGGCGTAGATGAACTTGAACCGAGTAGCCGACGACGCCTCGAAGGACATCCCCTCCGTGTCTGGAACCGAGCGGGTGGTTGCTGCCCCCTCAAAAAAAATTCTCCCCGCTGGACCCATCATTGATGTCTGCATTCTGTCACGTTACGTACAAGGAGGTCTGGGTCCAAATGCAGGTGAGGTAAGATGGAAGTTTAATTAACAAAATAAACAAACAAAGCAAAAGGCCAACACGGCACAACAATAACTTGAAACTTAAAACAATACAAAATAAACAGAACTGAAAACTCGGTCAAAGATCCAGGGAACACAGAACATACCAAACACGAGACAATGCAGACATGAATGCAGAGTGAGTGGAGATGATACTTATAGTCCTGATAGTAATTGTGAACAGGTGTGGGTGATCAGTGCTGATGACAAGGACAGGTGGACAATCAAGGAAGTGCAGTGTAGGACAGCGACCTCAGGTGGCTGAGGGAAAATCCACAGCCCCGATCATGACAAGCTGTCCTTGGCTTAGATTATATCCTCCATCGGTGGTAGATCTTTCAGTGTTATGGATGTAGAATCCTGGACCTGTCTTCTGCTAAGCCTCTCGAAAATCTTCTCCGTATCAACAGTACTATTTGTTTTTTTTGTTTATGAAAAACTCTTTTGCACTACAGTATGTCTGCTTTTCTCACTGTTTCAACTTGTGTTTTATGTCAATGTGATAATGTTTTTTTTTTCAAGAGCTTGACAGCAGCTGGTCTACTTTAGTGCTATGAAAAAAAGGAGCAGTATCAAAATTCTGCAAAAATATCTGCAAAACATGAAAGGTTATTGTGACAGATTTTTCATTTATTGAGGAACTCTTTTTTTAATGAGGTCACATTATAAAGAATCACATTTTTATTTATTTTATTTCATTTGAGATAAAATAGTACAATGTACTATGACACCTACTGTAACTTGCAGAACTCAAAACCTCTCCAATACGGATAAACTTGCATGAACTTTGCTTGTCTACACTCAAAAATTAAGGTTCTGTATTGCCATCTATAGGTGCTTCTACACTCTTAAAAATAAAGGTGCTTCACGATGCCATAGAATAACCTTTTTTGTCTAAATGGTTTCATAAAGAACCTTTAACATCTGAAGAACCTTTCTGTTTTACAAAAGGATCTTTGTGGAAAAAGAAGGCTCTTCAGATTATAAAAAGGTAAGAAAGAGATGGTTCTTTAAAGAACCTTTAACTGAATGGTTCTTTGTGGAACAAAAATGGTTCTTCTATGGCATCGCTGTGAAGAAACTTTTAAAGCACCTTTATTTTTAAGAGTGTAGGAACTAGCCAGAATGGTGGTTCCTAGACAACCAATTTCCCCCTCAGGCTGTTTTCCTGGTTGTGTCCCATGTTGTTCCTAGAACTAAATATGTTCCTAGTTCCTGTGATGCAAACACACTAACACTTTTTAAAATAAAGGCTCCACAGGATTGTTTTTGCAGTGATGCGATAGAAGAACCAATTTCAGTGAACACTTCTTAAAAGAACCATTTTAATAAAGATTTTTTTTTAAATCTAAAGAACCTTTTTCTGCATTTGAAAGGTTCCATGAATGTTCAAAATTCTTAGTGGAATTATTGATGCCAATAAAAAACTTTTTAAGAGTGAAAAAGTGAAAAAGTTCCACCAAGGATCCTCTGGGACGAAATCCCCTTATGGGTTGAATAACATTTAACATCCAAAAATGATTATTTTAAAAACTGTTCACTGAAAGGTTTTTTTGGGGAACCAAAAATGGTTATACTATTACAGTAAATCACTGTGAAAACCCCCTTTTGAAATCTTTCTTTAAGAGGCAAAGAAGGGAAAAGTAGTATAGATAAACTTACACACATACTGTAAATCTACCTCTCACAGGAAACGTTTTATATTTTTATATTTTTAAACGACTTTATTCTGTATGATTTATAAGCTTGTTTCTACATGGGGACCTATAAAATGTCCCCACAAGGTCAAAATTTACTGGTATTACTATACTTGTGGGGACATTTGATCCCTTTACCGTAGTAAATGATAGTAGACATGCACAAAGTAGGTTAACAAATGATACTTTATTATCTGCAATTTGAGAGAATAATATGAGAGAATGAGTTTGAATGGAAAGTAGTACAAACCCAAGAGTTTTCTCTGTTTTTGGCAGTCCCTGACTCACACCCAATCCCGATCTTAGTCATTGTGTGCATTACACAGCCAGTATGATTATGATTAAACCCCTTTTTATAAATATGACCCCTAAAGCCTGAGACGCATCACATGAACACTTATACGTGGTCAAGCATGAGAGTCCTGTGATCCAGTCAACAGCAGCACGTGAATGGGAAAGGCTGTTGCTGAGGTGAATTAAAAAGATAAACCTCACGGGGAAAGATTAAGTGAGTTGGAGAGAAAAGAAGAAAGAACGGAAGGGAAGAGAAAAACAGGTCAAGAGAAATAATGAGTGGCAGGTAGAGAAAATGCATAAGAAATGAAACGGCGAAGGAGAAAAGCAAAAAGCTGGATAAGGATGAGTAGGCCGTCAGACCGTGTGTGTGTGTTTGTGTGTGTCTGAGAGATTGAGAGAAACTCTGTGTGAGCTACAGACAAAGAACACCAGAGGCACAATCTAAGAATAAGACCTGACGTGTTGTCTACTGTTGGTAGGCTTCATTGCCTGGCTGACATATTCGGTACCGGACGAGAGGACATTCATATGATGTCAGCACACATTCCCTCTCACACATCAAAACCAGCGGAGCGGCCCGTCTGCAACAGTGTTTCAGAGTGGTGTCCTCTATGGTCAGCTCATACGCTCAGACTTTGCAAAGCATTTAGCACTTGTTAATGCTGTGGGCACATGCCAGTTTGCCAACATGATCACTGACTGAATCTGAACTTCTTAATCAGCCAATGGCCATTCTCTTTTAAAAATAAATGCTGAATGTGATAACTGCTCAAGAATTTAATTTTCAGAGTCCGTCTGACAGCATAACGTTGATCTAAATTTGTTTTCAACAAGAATGAATCCATTATGAATGAGACAATGGTGTTTATTTAATCATTTCTGGGACCTCATAACCTCATACAGTGTTAGTCCATGTATATTTCACAAATTAATCTTCATTGTGACATGGAGCAGCCCACTTTGCATATCCAGTATGTCAGTGCATATCTATTCCCGCACAATTATAGAAAACTACTGATTTAATCATCTTGAACAAAGTCTTTTGTCATAAAATGTATGTGATAATTTTGGGGTTTCTCGTTAGCTGCATAAATCTTTACAAAATGTGTCTCTACCCACGTCCATCTTAATAAATCTGTTTCATGTGACTTCATGATCCTGGCAATTTTGTAGTGTGTATGGACTAACCAATGTTTAGGAAAGCACTATGATAGATATGTTTCACTTTAACTTGTTATACCCTATTTTTCTCTCTCTGTCCTTTCATCACTTTTATTTACAGAAAGTGTATAGAGATGACAAGAAATGATAGGTAGAAGAGAAACAGGATCTGGAAATGTCAGGTGAATGTCATAACATGAACACGTTGACATGGTGTGTCACTGTGTGCATGTGCACAGCTTGGTCACATCACCTACATGATTTGATTAAAAGCTGTTGCTTGGCTTTCTTGTTTGAATTTGTTCTTTTTTTTATGTGTAAATAGTATGGTTTAGTGTATTATCAATAGTGGCTTGTCAATAACTTTGCTAGCCTTAGTGCTAATTTGAATGCTGTTAACCTTCATATAACAGCAACCTGGGATATTTGGCAAAATGTGCATCTATCTATATTTTTACAAAACTTTAAAAAAGTACATATGCATACAGTGCCTTGCGAAAGTATTCATACCCCTTAATTTATTTCACATTTTATGTTGCAGCCTTATGTTAAACTGATATAAATAATTTTCCCCCACATCAATCTACACTCCTACATGCACCATAATGACAAAGCACAAAACAGGTCTGTAACAACTTTGCAAAATTATTAGAAATAAAAAACTGAGATAATTCCATTGCATACGTAGTTATACCCTTTTCTGGGACTCTTGAAATTTAACTCAGGAGCACTCATTTTGCTTGTAAATGTTACTACACTTTAAGTGGAGTTAAACTGTGGCAAAATCATTTGAAGGAAAGGCACATGCTTCTCAGAAAAGGTCTAATAGCTGAAAATGCATATCAGAGCAAAAACCAAGCCCCGAGATCAAAATAACTGCCTGTAGAGCTCAGAAAAAGGCTTGTGTCGAGGCACAGATCTGGGGAAGATTTCAGAAAAAAATTCTGCTGCATTGAAGTTTCACAGAAGCATTCACCCTCCATTATCCATAATGGAAGAAGCTTGGAACAGCTAGGACTCTTCCTAGAGCTGGCCTCCTGGCCAAACTAAGCAATTGATGGAGAGGGGGGTTGGTTATACTCGTGCCCAAGAACCTGATGGTCACTCTAGCTGAGCTCCATGATCATATATGCTGATGAAAGAAACTTACAGAAGGACAAATATCACTACAACACTCCACCAATCCAGTCTTTATGGCAGTGTGGCCACACTTAATCCTCTCCTCAGTGAAGACACATGAAAACCTCCTTTGGAATTTGCAAAAAAGCAACTAAAGGACCCTCAGACTGTGAGAAACAAGATTTTCTGGTCTGATGAACCTCAGTTCCAAGCATCATGTTTGAAGGAAACATCACATAAAGAGTACCATCCCAAAAGTAAAGTGTGCTAGTAGCAGCATCATGCTGTTAGGCTGTTTTTCAGCTGCAAGGGCTGAGGGACTAAAAATAATGAGATAGCCTTAATAAAAACCCAGTCCAGAGCATCCAGAACTTTAGACTGGGCAGATGGTTCACCTTCCAACAGGACAATGACACAGCAAGTGGGGCTTATATAAACACAGCAAGAGTGTCTTATATAAAACTCTGTTAGTGTGTACTGAGTGGCCCAGCCAGAGCCTAGGCTTGAACGCAATCAAATATTTCTGGAGAAACCTTATTTGTAATTTGTAAATTGTTGTGGAGGAAAAATGTAATTTAAAGCAGTTTAACATAAGGCTGCAACATAAAACGTGAAAAGAATGAAAGGGTATGAATACTTTCGCAAGGCACTGTATAACTTACTAGTTTTTATTTGTTTTCACTCAAATTATACAGGCACATTGATTAATAATAACTAACTTCATACACTTTTATCATACTGTTGTCACACCCTCTGCACGTTCCCTCAGCCCCAATCACCACGATCCTCCACCAACCAGCCAATCACCACCACAGCACACCCGTGAACCATCACCAGAATACTAATCACCGTCACCTGCACCAGCAATCACCACACCCTTTATATACCTACCTCTGCCACTCACTCACCGGCTGGTATCGAAGTTGCATGGATGCTTCTCTGTGGATCTTCTCCCCCTCCTGTTATCTCTCCTGTGCTCCTCGTGGATTCTTCCGATGTTCTCCTGTGCTCCTCGTGGATTGCTCTGATGTTCTCCTGTGAAACACGTGAATCGTGTTAGAGGGAAGTGACTATTGCTAACGCTATGATCCTTATGAACTTGAACTCACCTGTTGTGTTTGTTTGAAGATTTGACCACAGAGACCTTTACTCACCTGATTGCACGTGTGTTGAACTGTGCACGTTTGTTAATAAATACCTTGAAAGATACTCACCTTCTCCCTTTGTGTGTGGTCGTGACAGGATACCAGCCCGTAAAATATTAACTCACCGCGTCACTCATGGAGGCGAGCGCCGCTATCACCGAAGACACCCCCGATCCATTTGCGGATATGGTAAACGTCCTTCGTCAATCTCTACCTGCTGCTCCAACGACGATTTCCAACACGCCCCTCTCTCGCCCCATGAGTTATTCCGGAGACCCGGGTGGTTGCAATGGTTTCCTCCTGCAAAGTTCCCTCTATATTGAAGCCAACGCACACCAGTTTCCTAACGAAATTTCTAAAATATCTTTTATGATTTCCCTCCTCACTGGACAGGCACTCCAATGGGCAGACGCACTCTGGAATTCACGGAGCGACGCTTTAATCTCCTATAATGCTTTCGTTGCCCACTTCAAGGACGTGTTTGGAGCTGCGCTCACTCCCCTTTCCGTGCACGACGAACTGATCACTCTGAATCAAGGTGCGTCCAATATCCATGAATACACCCTGCGCTTCCGCTCCCTAGCGGCCACCAGTGGTTGGAACCAAGTAGCTCTCCTAGCAGCCTACCGTAAGGGGCTTAAACCCCAGATCCGCAAGCATATGGTTATTTACGATGACAATGTGCCGCTGGAAACCTTTATTAAGAAGGCTGTAGGCATTTCTCAACATCTCTCAGCGTGTCCTTCTACAAAGTCGGTACCCAGCTTCCCTCCACTCCGAACACCGTCACCCCAACGAGATGCGGAAGAGCCTATGATTACTGACTCCTATCGCCTGGATCCTGCGGAGAGGAAACGACGAATTAATAATCGTCTGTGCCTATATTGTGGAGAAGCCTCTCACTTCATCAGTGCCTGTCCAGTCCGCCCGCCTCGTCCAATGGTGAGTACCGTATCTATTACTCCGGCCATGTCTCTCTTACCCCATATTACCGCTGAACTAATAGTAAACTCTCGTACTCTCCCCATCTATGTGCTCGTGGATTCCGGAGCGGCTGGCAATTTTGTTTCATCACACTTCATTGCTAAACATCGAATTCCCACCGTTCAAAATGAGGTCACATACCAAATTACCACAATCCAAAACTCACCATTGGGCGATGGTAAGATATCTCGCCGGACCAGAAAAGTGACCCTCGTCTCCCAACACAACCACCGTGAACATCTGACCCTCCTGGTACTCCCGCGAGCCAACGTGGATGTCATCCTGGGCAGACCATGGCTCATTAAGCACCAACCCCGCATAGATTGGAGCACAGGAGAAGTCCTGGAGTGGGGCAAGACGTGTGAGAACCACGGCTACCGTCCTTGCTCGTCAGATGCAGAGTCTCCATACCGTCCTATCCCTCTGCACGCCACCACCATAGAGAGCCCTGCCACTCAATCCGCCACCGCCATTCCCCCCGTCTATCAGTCTTTCACCGATGTCTTCAGCAAGGAACGGGCCACACAACTACCACCGCACCGGCCCTGGGACTGTAGTATCGACCTGCTGCCAGGCGCCAAACTACCCCACGGGAAGATCTACCCCCTCTCACGTCCTGAGCAGGAAGCCATGGAGAATTACATCCAGGAGGCTCTCCAACAGGGGTTCATCAGACCTTCCACGTCCCCAGCAGCATCCAGTTTCTTCTTCGTCCCCAAGAAGGATGGTGGGCTCAGACCTTGCATAGACTACCGGGTGCTCAACGACGCCACGGTGAAATTCGCCTATCCACTTCCTCTAGTGCCAGCTGCCTTGGAGGAACTACGGGAAGCCCGCGTCTTCACCAAACTCGACCTCCGCAGTGCATACAACCTGATCCGTATCCGAGAAGGAGATGAGTGGAAGACCGCCTTCATCACCCCCACCGGTCACTATGAATATCAGGTGATGCCCTATGGCCTGGCTAACAGTCCTTCCGTATTTCAGAATTTCATGAACGAAATCTTCCGCGACTACCTCCATCGATTCGTAATCATCTACATTGACGATATCCTCATTTACTCACGTAACCTCAAAGAACATCAAGACCACGTCCGTCAGGTTCTCCAACGCCTCCGTGAGTACCAACTCTATCTAAAATTAGAAAAATGTGAATTCCATCAGCCCTCCATCTCCTTTCTCGGATACGTGATCACTGCGGAGGGAGTTCGCATGGAAGCCGGCAAGGTGGACGCAGTGGCCAAGTGGGCGGAGCCCAAGACGGTGAAGGAGCTTCAGCGTTTCTTAGGCTTCGCTAACTTCTACCGACGCTTTATAAAGAACTACAGCCTCCTATCGGCTCCACTCACTTCCCTCTTAAAGGGAGGACGCCGGGTACTACAGTGGACTCCAGAGGCTCAGCAAGCCTTCGACCGTCTAAAGCAAATGTTCACCACCGCTCCCATCCTCAAGCACCCCGACCCTTCAAGGCCCTTCGTGGTGGAGGTAGATGCGGCGGACGTGGGCGTAGGAGCTGTGCTGTCCCAGTGGTCTGATGAACCCCGATCCCTCCATCCGTGTGCGTACTATTCCAAAAAACTCACCCCAGCTGAGCAGAATTATGGAATTGGAGACCGCGAACTGCTGGCCATAAAGCTCGCCCTCGAAGAGTGGCGGCACTGGTTGGAAGGAGCCCAGTTCCCCTTCACCGTAATAACCGACCACAAGAACCTCCAGTACATTCAGCACGCCAAGAGACTAAATGCCCGCCAAGCTCGCTGGTCATTATTCTTTGCCCGATTCAATTTCAACATTACTTACCAACCCGGCCATAAAAACACCAAAGCAGACGCCCTATCACGTATGCACTCACCTGAACCTACCTCTGACGATCCTGATCCAATTCTACCCCCATCTGTCTTTCTCGCACCCATACTATGGCAGCTGGATGAAGATATACGGGCCGCCACCTTCGAGGAACCTGCACCACCGGAGCTTCCCCCGGGTCGTGTCTATGTCCCAAGCCGTCTCAGACCCCTTCTGTTGGATAGTACGCACACGTCCCCCGGCTCAGGACATCCTGGCAGCAGGCGAACCCTCTCGCTCCTCCAGCAGAAATATTGGTGGCCCAACATGAGCAGGGAAGTGGAACGGTACGTCCAAGGATGTTCGGTCTGCGCCGTCAACACAACCCCACGCCGCTTACCCGAAGGTAAATTACAACCGTTACCTATTCCCCGCCGACCCTGGACACACTTGGGCATTGACTTCGCCACAGACCTGCCCCCCTCTCAGGGTTACACCACAATTTTAGTGGTAGTCGATCGATTCTCGAAAGCTTGCAAATTAATACCTCTCAAAGGTCTCCCCACAGCACTAGAAACCGCAGAGGCACTGTTCCACAATGTATTCCGGAACTTCGGACTCCCAGAAGACATCGTGTCCGATCGGGGACCCCAATTCATTTCCAGGGTCTGGCGGGCCTTCTTCCAACTTCTGGGTACCACAGTCAGCCTGTCATCCGGATATCACCCTCAAACGAACGGGCAGACCGAACGGAAAATTCAGGAAATCTCCCGCTACCTTCGGACGTACTGTTCCCAACATCAAAACACCTGGAGCCAGTATCTACCGTGGGCTGAGTATGCGCAAAATTCCCTCCGTCAAACCTCTACTGGTCTAACCCCATTCCAATGTATTCTAGGTTATCAACCAGCTCTGTTTCCATGGACTGGAGAGTCCTCCGAGGTGCCCGCGGTAGATCACTGGTTCCGAGAGAGCGAGAGGGTGTGGGACTCAGCGCACGTCCATCTCCAGCGGGCAGTACGGAGGCATACGGAACATGCCAACCGCCGTAGGTTACCCAACCCAGTTTACCTCCCCGGGGACCAGGTATGGTTGTCCACTCGAGACATACGCCTCCGGCTGCCCAGTAGGAAGCTGAGTCCCCGCTACATAGGGCCCTTCACCGTGCACTCACAGATCAACCCTGTCACCTACCGTCTAAACCTACCTCCACATTACAGAATCGCCCCCTCGTTTCACGTTTCCCTACTCAAACGCCACACTGAACCCCTGTTCCCTTCCTCCACAGAATCGGAGTCACCTCCTCCTCCCGACCCGCCAGAGATCCTTGGAGATAACATCTACCAAGTCCAAGAAATCCTAGACTCCCGGCGGCGGAACGGCCAGCTCCAGTACCTAGTGGACTGGGAGGGGTTCGGACCCGAGGAGAGATCGTGGATACCCCGTGACGACATCCTGGACCCGACTCTCCTCGAGGAATTCCACCGCCAACATCCCGAACGCCCAGCTCCCAGAGGTCGTGGTCGTCCCCGTCGCCGTTCTTGGGTGCCTGGAGTCACCCGTGGAGGAGGGGGTGATGTCACACCCTCTGCACGTTCCCTCAGCCCCAATCACCACGATCCTCCACCAACCAGCCAATCACCACCACAGCACACCCGTGAACCATCACCAGAATACTAATCACCGTCACCTGCACCAGCAATCACCACACCCTTTATATACCTACCTCTGCCACTCACTCACCGGCTGGTATCGAAGTTGCATGGATGCTTCTCTGTGGATCTTCTCCCCCTCCTGTTATCTCTCCTGTGCTCCTCGTGGATTCTTCCGATGTTCTCCTGTGCTCCTCGTGGATTGCTCTGATGTTCTCCTGTGAAACACGTGAATCGTGTTAGAGGGAAGTGACTATTGCTAACGCTATGATCCTTATGAACTTGAACTCACCTGTTGTGTTTGTTTGAAGATTTGACCACAGAGACCTTTACTCACCTGATTGCACGTGTGTTGAACTGTGCACGTTTGTTAATAAATACCTTGAAAGATACTCACCTTCTCCCTTTGTGTGTGGTCGTGACAACTGTATGATTTGTAAACAAATTCATTTTCACGTTTGCATCACATAACCAGCTCCGTATGTATGGCTTTTCTGACATAGTAAACTTGCTTGGTCGCTCACCTGGTACATCATTCACTTGTGAAACACGAGTCACAATAAAAGAGCTCAAAGAATTGTAGAAGCCAGATATAAATTGTATGTTTGCTTCAGCAAATGCATTTTTATCTTTTAACTGGTTTTGTTAACACTATCAGTTTTAATAGGTTTAAGGTTGGGTTGTAGGTGGTGCTCGATTTTCAAACAACAGCATTAACCTTTTAGTGCCACTCACCTGACATTTCATTTACAAACTGTAAAAACAAAATGAAGCAGCAACATCATTTTGCAGAAATTACATCACATGCACACATTTCCAGTCAGCCTAGGTTGGATAAAAAAGGTACAGTGAAAAGAAAAAAAGTAGTTTTACACTTTTGTGTTCACTGTGTAAAATGTGAGGGAGCACAGCTACGCTGCCTTCTTAATAAGCCTTAAATCTCATCTCCATAATTGATTTAAGTTAATTGTGGAAACTCTACAATTGTTGAGCCATACTGTACATGCTAAATAATTAAGATGACCTGGTGTGCAGACGATACGTAATAAGGCACATTTTACACTTGAAATTCTCAGAACTTTGTGAAGATATCCCATGCTGTCTCAAGATCTCATTGACTGTAATGAGCCTAATCTGTGGCTACAACTGTCAGCAGTATACAATAATGTTCACTTCCTAGATGTTTAACATTAAGGGAAGGAATAAAAAGAAGAGAGGTAGGAGAGAGGGAAAGCCAGGACAGCTCAGTTCCTTTGGGTCTCAGCGACTTGTCGCCTGCAGTAAAGAAGTCAGTCAGGGTTTCTCGCGCTGAGTCCCGTGGGTACTGACGCTAATATGAAGTGTCCATGCTAGCGACAGCTTTGGGAAAGAGATGGTGGAGCGCAGAGGCTTTGAAGCCCTTCTCTGTTTAAAACCCTTCTTGCTCACAGAGTCCTCATTGCCTGAAAACGTGCATGCTGTTTTTAGAAAGTGCCCTAACTCCTCTGTTAAGCTGTCTGCTTTGGGATGTGGCTTTGTTGGATAAAAATAGATATGTTCATGTGGAGTCCTCTAAATATTTGATGCCGTGTAATTTGTTTGTGAGGACCAAGCAACAAGTCAAATAACAGGCAATGAAACAATGTGAAGAGACCGTTGCTAAAAATACATACAGTACAGCCTGTGCTCTCAAAACTGAAGCCACTATTGATTGGAAGAGCTTGTTGAAGTCAGAACTGTCCTAGAAGTCCACCAGCAAACTACTGAATGTTATGAAGATATGAGCCTAGAACTGTAACAGTCTTCCTCCCCATCTTAAGAGAAACATCTTGAATGCCTTTTGTTACAAGGAATGCCATGGATATATAGAATTCCAAAATGCGTCAAATGTATTTTAAAATGTATTTATATTATAAAAAATGTATTATACATTTTCCTCGCAGTTTATTATTGTAAATGTATTACTTATATAAAATAAACATTATATAGATGCAGATGTAAACTTCTTTTTGGTTATGATAATTGTAAAATATTTAGGCTTTATATTTATGCTTTCCCTTAATTTTCCTAATTTAAAAACTATTAAGTTATTCAATTTTTTAAAATTCAATTATTATTATTATTTTCAAGGTAATTTTTTTATCAAAAATAGATCGTTATCACCAGATCTTCTGAATGGATTTATGGAAGTGCTAAAATCAGATCATTGCCTGAAAAAGCTTTTCTGCCTATCCAGGTTCATTTGGGTATTCTGCGAATTGAAAGCAGTTTTTAAAGAGCCTTCTTGCAGGTGTCTTATTTTCAGTGAGCATCTCGCTTTCACTTTCTGGAGATGGAATTAGTGTGTTTTAGATGTGTCTGAACTTTGATCTCTAACTTTGAAGGTTTGTTCTTTCATTGGATCAGCTAGTATCTCTAATGTTTTATAATGCTTTATATTTAACCTGTGACTCTTTGATGAATAAAACATTAAAAAGAACAGCATTTATTTAAAATAGAAATCTTTTGTTACAATATACAATATCATACACCAAGATTTTTTTTTTTGAAAGAAATCAATACTTTTATTCAGCAAGGATGTTCAATTGATAAAAAGTGGTAGTAAAGACTTATATTGTTAGAAATGATTTTTATTTTGAATAAATGCTTTCTTTTGTTGTTCTTTTTTACTTTTTGTTCATCAATGAATCCTGAAAGTGTCACAGGTTCCAAAACAATATTAAGCAGCACAACTGTCTTCAACATTGATAATAAATTAGCATATTAGAATGATTTCTTAAGGATCATGTGACACTGAAGACTGAAGTAATGGCTGATGAAAATTCATCAGTACTTTTTTCTGTATTTTTGATAAAATAAATGGAACTTTGATAAGCATTAGAGACTTCTTTAAAGAAAAAAGATCAAAAAACTTTTGAACGGCAGTGTAAATTGAAGAAAATTATACATAAACAAACCCCTCTGTAAAAAATTTCAGAAAGAATAAAATCTGTTTGGTTTAAGTGCTACTAAAGTGGAGATTTCTGCATGAGGATTTTTTTTGTTGTTGTTGAGAAAACAGCCTTCAAAGAAATAAATTGTCATTTAAATCTACACAAGTAGATAAAGGGCATTAAAATGAAAATGTTACAGTTAAAAAACAACAGTTATTTTTTGGTCTTGCTTTAAGTTACAAGTCCTGCTGTACACAAGTGATTTAGGTGATGTTCTAAGCTAATTTATCACACATTCACAGCAGGTGTATGAGATTGTGTCTGCTCTAAATTCCACCCATCCCTCTCACTGAACATTATTTGGGTCCTAACTAGTAACTTCTTTCCAAAAACCTCCTTTTGTTCTGGGCTAGATTAAACATATGGGCATTTGAGCACGAGCCCAGGTGCATGACGTCCAAAGAGGGCACCACAGCATCCAGGAGGGCACCATGCCAATGCTATATTTCCCTCTCTGACCTCCTCATCCCACGTGGATCTTCTCACCTGCCAAAAACAAAAAAACAAAACAAAACTGAACATGTATGTAAAAAAGCTTACAGTGCAGGTAAAATAAATGAAATCAGTCAAATTAAATTATAAATGATTAAATGAAGTCTCCAGTTCTTAGTGAGTTTAGTTCTTAGTTTAAAGGGACATAACACACAGTTTCACCCAGTCTCATTTTGCTAAGACACCAGCCTCCTTTCTATTAGCACTTACTCATAATTAAAATACACACTGCTTCTTTAACCTTTGTGGTAGATAATGTATGTCATGAGCTGTAATGCACTCTTCTATTGTTGAAGATTAAGTGTAGTCAATCTTGGTTTAGGAAATTGTTTTAATAGGCAAAAAGCATATATACGGTTTAATTAGAACAACTAATCAGCTAAAATCATAGAGCCTTGATTGTTTAATTATACTACCCTGGATGTAGAAAGATTACACAGCTTCTGTTTCCACTATCTGCAGCTTTTACTCTTTGATGATGGACTACAAAAGCAGCATTAAAGCCTGTTGATAACCATTTAGTGAGGAAGCCAGAATTTTTGTTTAAACAAAACAGTGTTTCTCACATAAAAATAAAAAACACAATGTGCGTGACAGTTTAAATCTCATGAATTTTTAAATGAGGTGGATATTAAAAACATGCTCATTCATCGGCTCTGTGGTTTCGGAGCAGAGTGAAGCTGATCTAGTTTTAGCTGTCTGTTGCTAGATTGTGCGGCACGTGAGCCACCCCCCCCCCCCTACATCCTCAACCCCCCAAAGCCATAGATAACATGGTGGAAAATACGGAATGTCACAAGTGACAGGGCCATGATTCTTATGATTGTATGAATGTTTTTAAAAATATCTCCATTCTAAGACAGCAATTACAAAAGCTCCACACTTTCTCTTCTCACCTGGAATGAACCGATCTGTTAGTAGTCAAAAACTGAGATATTTGGGAGAATATATTTTAACCCTCAGTCTGCTGAAAAAGGTTTTCACAAATGCATTTTTGCCTCACATATTTGATTACATTGTCCTATCCAAATATATGTATGCATATAATTTTTAGTAGAAGACCACAAAGCATAAAAATTCACAATATTTGAATGTCAAGGAATGCCATGGATATATAGAATTCCAAAATGCGTCAAATGTATTTTAAAATGTATTTATATTATAAAAAATGTATTATACATTTTCCTCGCAGTTTATTATTGTAAATGTATTACGTATATAAAATAAACATTATATAAGGCAAGGCAAGGCAAGGCAAGTTTATTTATATAGCACATTTCATACGCAATGGTAATTCAAAGTGCTGTACATAAAAAGGAATTAAAATCACAATAGCATAAAAATTTAAAATAATAATCACAACAATAAAAACAAAATTAAGAACATTTAAGATGATTTAAAAAAAAGAAAAAAAAAAAGAAAATGATTTCAAATTAATTAATACAGTAAAATGATTATACATAAAATAATGCAAACTGTTCGGACGTAGCACAGTGCTCATTCAATAAATGCACAACTGAACAGGTGAGTTTTGAGTCTGCATTTAAATGTGGCTAATGTATTAGCACATCTGATCTCTTCTGGAAGCTGGTTCCAACTGCGGGCGGCATAATAGCTAAAAGCGGATTCCCCTTGTTTTGTGTGAACCCTTGATATTACTAACTGACTCGATCCTAGTGATCTGAGTTGTCTGTTAGGTTTATATTCAGTGAGCATATCTGCAATGTATGTAGGTCCTAGGCCATTGAGTGCTTTATAAACAAGTAAAAGTACTTTAAAATCTATCCTAAACATAACTGGAAGCCAGTGTAAGGACCTAAGGACTGGTGTAATATGCTCTGATTTTTTGGTTCTAGTCAGAATCCTGGCAGCAGCGTTCTGTATGAGCTGCAGCTGTCTAATGGTCTTCTTGGGAAGGCCGGTGAGGAGACCATTACAATAGTCTACCCTGCTGGTGATAAAGGCATGAACAAGTTTCTCCAAATCTTGACGGGAAACAAAACATCTAATTCTTGCAATGTTTTTAAGATGATAGTATGCTGATTTAGTTACTGCTTTAACATGACTACTGAAACTGAGGTCTGACTCCAGAATCACACCCAGATTCTTGACTTGATTTTTTGTTTTTTGACCCCTAGTGTCAAGGTACGCATTTACCTTATGAACTTCATCTTTGTTTCCAAATGCAATGACTTCCGTTTTCTCCTTGTTTAACTGTAAAAAGTTTTGGCACATCCAACTGTTAATTTCATCAATGCATTGGCAGAGAGAGTCAATGGGGCTGTAGTCATTTGGCGATAAGGCTAGGTAGATCTGGGTATCATCTGCATAGCTGTGATATGCAATTTTGTTCTTTCTCATTATTTGACTTAGTGGGAGCATATACAGGCTGAACAACAGCGGCGCTAAAATTGAGCCTTGTGGGACTCCGCATGTCATGGACGTCCACTTAGACTTATGTTCTCCTATACTCACATAATAGCCTCTCCCTTCTAAGTATGACCTGAACCATTTGAGAACCATCCCAGAAAGCCCGATGTAAACTTCTTTTTGGTTATGATAATTGTAAAATATTTAGGCTTTATATTTATGCTTTCCCTTAATTTTCCTAATTTAAAAACTATTAAGTTATTCAATTTTTTTTTAAATTCAATTATTATTATTATTTTCAAGGTAATTTTTTTTATCAAAAATAGATCGTTATCACCAGATCTTCTGAATGGATTTATGGAAGTGCTAAAATCAGGGGCCTCATTTATAAAGACTTGCGTAGAAACCATCCTTGATTTTATCTAAGAACTTTTCTGATTTGATCGTAAGAGCGATTCAGAGAAAACGAACGTACCACGAAATCCATGCGTACGCCAGTCATTCGGTTATAAATCACAAATGATCGTGGAATTGTGTGCAGCTGAATGTTCCGCCGTCGAAACGCCCCTGCTTAATTAGTTAACATATAAAATGAGCTCATTCCTAAAGCAAAAACTCTGTGACAATGGCAAGTAAAAAGGAGCGCAAGAAATCAAATTATAGTGAGGCTGAACTATCTGCAATACCAGGCATTACCACAAGGAAACGGTCGTACACCAAGCTGGAATCTGACGTGGAGATAAGTACTTTTCCACGTCAAAGACGGTTTTTATAAATCTGTACTTTGACGTGGATTTGATCGTACGAACACTCTAAGATCAAATCAGTGCGTAAGAAAGTTTTATAAATGAGGCCCCAGATCATTGCCTGAAAAAGCTTTTCTGCCTATCCAGGTTCATTTGGGTATTCTGCGAATTGAAAGCAGTTTTTAAAGAGCCTTCTTGCAGGTGTCTTATTTTCAGTGAGCATCTCGCTTTCACTCTCTGGAGATGGAATTGGTGTGTTTTAAATGTGTCTGAACTTTGATCTCTTACTTTGAAGGTTTGTTCTTTCATTGGATCAGCTAGTATCTCTAATGCTGTGAATGGTATAATATCAGCCATGCTGCTAAAAGATGCAGAATGATGCAGTCATAATGCCAAGATGATTTCAAAAGCTATTAAAGAACAAATGGCCTCATTCACCTTTAGCATTTTCCATGTAGCATAGTGACTTGATGCGATTTGAAATGAGAAGACTCGCCGCTGTTGCACAGCCGTGTCGTCACTTCGACGCAGCCTGAGTGTCAATCAAATGACTATCATCAAAGCATTCCAAGCGCAAG